>NC_090814.1:40410106-40739481 GCF_000390325.3 Nicotiana tomentosiformis | reverse complement strand
TCAACTGTGTCGTACAAATGATTAGAACCCCCCTTTATATAGTAGAGGAATCCTACTTATGGTATGATTCTAATTACATAAGAAAATCCCATGATTAGCTAATTAACCGTTTCTGATTTGATCTGTTCCGAGAACTACGCCATGATCCTCGACCAATTATCGAGGTTTATGCCGTGATCCTCCACCAGTCACATATATCTCGCCTTTCTGTTATTATGCTATCTTCGATCTTGCCCGATATCTGTCTCATTTGTCTTTGATCGCTACTAGCCTCGATCTCGACAGGTACCTTGGTTCTGAACTCGGTACCTAGTCCTCGTGATTTAGTCTGTTCCGTTACGAGGCCATCCTTCGATGTAATCTCCCGATCTCGGTCAAATAGTAAAATTGGGTAGGCCCAGTTTTAACCGTATACACATGTTTGAGCCACCAGTGTAACTGCATTATACCCTGTATTAGCTACATCCTCTAATGCCAAAACACCTACATGTTCTTGCCCTACAACATCCACACCAGTAGCCTTCACACCTGCTGAATTATCCAGTGCAACCAACTTTGAACCTTCAGAAGATCCATGATCATCTCCAGCTAATGCACCAGCAGTTTCCTTACTCACTGCCTTCTAAATTGTTGCCAAAGCTCTTGTAGCAGGGATATCAGCTGGAAGTTTAATTTTCACAACAGTTGAGGCATTAGTCAACATCCCCTGCTCTTGCTTCTCCTTAACAGAAACTCGATCTTCTTTCTGTTGCCTCAAATTTTTAATATGCTCATTGCGAACTTCTGTCACTCCCAAAACTTTGTGTACCAGCTATAGTAGTAGGATCTGCCTCAGCTGAAACAACCGCAATAACATAGTTTTCTCCAAGTACTATATCATTAAAATTCCTAGTCACAACTGCTGTATTAATCAGCTTATTTGCATCAGATCGTTGATGAACAACAAGGAAATTATCTCCATTATTGTTATCTTCATCAAAACCTTTACCTTCAACAACCTGCTGGATCTTTTTTGCATCCAACAATTGCCTCAAATCCCCTTGACATCGTTCAACATCTCCCGCCTTCAATTCAATAGCAATTTCTTTACCTCTTTGCATATTACTACTGGTTGTTTTTATAAGCGAACGACAGTTAATCTATTCGTGTCCTTGATGCTTGCAAACAGTACAATATGAGGGGGGATTATCAATCATACATTCTTAGCCTGATATGTTTAGGTTGTTTATCCAGTAGGTCAAGGATTACTCGAACTCGAGCTGTGCTAGGTCTTGTGTGTTCCTGAGTTGCTTTATCAATTGCTAATGGTTTTCCTAATGTAGCAGCAATCGACAGAAGATCTCTCTTTGCAAACCAATTAGGCGGCAAATCGGGAAACGACACCCAAACCAAAGCCTTTGAGGTTTCTTCCTTTGGATTAAACTATTGTGACCATGGGTAGGTCCTGAACTGATGTTGCTCGCCATTGAACTGAAGGTAACTTACAGTCTTTGACATAACAACTACATAATCTTCAAATAAATCAAACCTTAACAGAAGTTGATGATACGCACGCAAGCCAATCAAACAACTACCTTTGATACCTAGTTGTTGCGGCAGAATAGCTCTCAAATCTTTCAATCTTGGTCCGCCATATGATAATTTCATCAAGACAGCCTGGTGAAGTCCCTCTTTGTAGCAACTCGACTGCTATTAGAGAAAGATAATTAGAAAATGGCAAAATAAGAAAATTAACAGAAAAGAAAAATGCTCATTTCATTCACTACAAGGACAATTACAACGGGAACACTGCTATATAGAAGGAAAAGAACAACAACAGCTAATATCCTAACAAACCGATATATGGGACGACATGTGTCTATATTCTAGAACCTCCTAAAGGACTGATTAATGTAATGACTAAGCTGGACTCCATATGGACTAAATGCCACTTGGGCCTTATTAAAAGAACTAACGTGGGTTGAGCCCAAAATCCCTTCTCACCCGCAAGACCCAACTCTTAACACAACCATGGTTACACTCCATCCTTCTTAAGAACCTTGATGCAGATCAAGGTTTAAACTCAAGAAATTGACTGGTCAAGAATGAGTATTCTTCCCAAGTTGCTTCCTCTGGAGCTAAATTGGCCCATTGCACCAATACCTCTACCACAACTTTGTTCTTATTTTTAACCATGCGTCTGTCTAAAATTGTCAGAGGTTCAGTTAAGATCTGACCATCGACGGTGCAATGAGGGGGGTCTTGAGTTGCAAGTACCTTATCACCAAGTTTCTTTTTGAGCTGTAAAACATGGAAAACAAGGTGTATTTTGGAGTGTGCTGGTAGTCGGAGCTCGTAAGCAACGAATCCAATTTTGTGAAGCACCTCATAGGGACCAAAATAGCGAGCAGATAGTTTCAGATTCCTTCAAATGGCAACAAAAGATTGTCTGTAGGGCTGTAATTTCAAAAACACCCAATCTACTACTTCAAAACTCCTTTCCTTTCTCTTGCTATCAGCGTAATGCTTCATTCTCGCCTGTGCTTTTGTCAGATTTCCATATAAGACTTTGGCCATCAGTTGTCTTTCTCGCAAAATCAGGTCCACAGATTCCAGCTTCATTTGTCTAATCAACTTAAATGTGGGTTGTGGAGGATCATACACATACAAAGCTTTAAAGGGAGTCATTCCTATAGCTGAGTGATAATTTGAATAGTACCATAACTCTGCAAGTGCGATCCATTTACTCCAATCAGAAGGCTTGTGGCCAGTGATACACCGAAGGTAAGTCTCCAAGCATCTATTCAATCTTTCAGATTGACCATCCGTTTGGGTGTGGTATGCAGAACTTGGCTTAAATTGTACCTGTAGCCCCTTGAATAGTTCTTTCCAAAATGTACTGAGGAATATAGGATCTCGATCAGAGACTATGGAGCTGGGTATGCCATGTAATTTGCAGATATTATTCAAGAAAAGTTAGGCAATTTGATTGGCAGTATAAGGTTGTGTTAAGGCAAAAAAGTGAGCAAACTTAGTGTATCTGTCGATCACTACCAAGACAGAGTCTTTTCCATGTGACTTAGGTAGTCCACTGATGAAATCCATTGCTATATGTTACCAAGCATGAGATGGTATGGGCAGGGGTTGTAGGAGACCAGGGTAAGCAACATTTTCACCTTTATTTCTTTGACAG
This sequence comes from Nicotiana tomentosiformis, assembly GCF_000390325.3. Taxonomy (NCBI): domain Eukaryota; kingdom Viridiplantae; phylum Streptophyta; class Magnoliopsida; order Solanales; family Solanaceae; genus Nicotiana; species Nicotiana tomentosiformis. The sequence goes on along the minus strand of NC_090814.1, from coordinate 40,736,309 downwards.
ATTTCACACTCTTTGATTTGATTTTTGATGTCTTGTAATAAACTCGACCAATAGAACAATAACTTCATCCTTTGTTGAGTGGCAAATATATCTGGGTGACCACCCCAAGGGGTTGAATGCATCTCAGTGATTAGCTTCTGTCGAAGGGAGCTATTGTTTCCCACCCATACCTTTCCATAGTGCCTAAGAATTTCTTCTTGTAACTCTAACCCTGGGACTGCTCCTGTGTCCACACTCAACTGGGTAATTAACTTATGGACTTTTTCATCATTATTGTAGTTGGTAATGATATCCTTGGCCTATATAGGTTGGACTGTTGTAAGCCCACAACAATCACTTTCCTCAAATTTTCTAGATAATACGTCCGCAACCACATTTTCATCCCCCTTGCGATACTGTATCTTGTAGCTTAGGCCCAAAAGTTTAATCACCCTTTTATGCTGCAAGGAAGTAGTGATCTGTTGGTCCTTTAATAATTTCAAACTAAAATGATCTGCTTTGATAATGAAATGACTGGGTTGGAGGTAGTGCCTCCACTTCTCCACTGCATGAAGTAGCGCAATCAACTCTTTTTCATAGGTTGATAAGCCTAAGTGTTTCAAAATTAAGACCTGGCTAATGAACGCAATAGGCCTACCATTCTACATAAATACAACACCTACACCCTTGCCGCTAGCATCAACTTCAACTACAAAAGGAATCAAATAATTGGGCAGGGCCAATACAGGGGCCTGAACTATGGCATACTTCAATTCTTCAAAAGCTTGTGTAGCTTCTAAAGTCCAATTGAAATTTCCTTTCTTGAGGAGGTTTGACAAAGGCTTGCTGATGGTGGAAAAATCTTTGATGAACCTCCTATAATAACCTGTGAGGCCTAAGAACCCTCGTAATTCCTTAATGGATTTGGGCTGGGCCCAATTCAACATAGCCTCCACTTTGGAATTATCAATGCTAACCCCTTTGCTGGTGATCACATGACCCAAATACTCTACCTTCAACTGCCCAAAACTGCACTTAGGCCCTTTAACAAATAACTAGTTAGCCTTAAGTGAATCAAAAACAAGTTGTAAATGGCGCACATGGTCTGCTAGTGAAGCACTATACACCAGTATATCGTCGAAAAAGACGAGCACAAAACGCCTAAGAAAAGGGCCAAAGATTTGGTGCATTAAGGCTTGAAATGTGGCCGGAGCATTTGTTAATCCGAACGGCATAGCCCGGAATTCCCAAAGGCCATGATGTGTTCCGAAAGCCTTTTTAAACTCATCACCATCTTTCATACGGATATGATGGTAACCAGACCGTAAATCCAACTTTGAATAGAAGAGAGCTCCATGCAATTTGTCTAACAAATCCTCCACGACTGGTATGAGGTATTTGTTTTTAATCGTAATCTCGTTGAGCTTACGATAATTAAACACATACGCTAACTCGCATTTTTTTCTTTACTAATAGGATTGGGGAAGCAAATGGGGATACACTCTGTTACTGTTTGCGCCTTGAGGATATCAGCGATAATCTCTTCAATGGCGTTTTTCTGCTGAAAAGAGTAACGATAAGGCCTAAGATTAATGGGCTTGGCCCATGGCAATAGTTCTATGGCATGATCACAGTCTCGAGCGGGTGGCAGCCCTTTGGGCTCCTAAAATAACTCTTCATATTGGCCCAAAACTTCTGAAATTTCTTTAGGTATCTCATTTTGGGCCTCTCTGGCCTCCACCAAGAATAGTTGGGCCACGAAATTACACTGCCCCTTGTAAACTGACTTAAAAATAGCCCAGACATCTACGTTGGATAGCTTTCTTTCGCCTGGGTCACCCAACAAAGTGACCATTTCCTCACCATATTTAAAATTAATTCTTTTAGGCTTGGTATGCAGTAATATTGGGGTTACAGAATCAATCCAATCCATCCCTAAAATGATGTCACAACCACCAGCCTTAAGCACCCTCAAATCGAAATAAAAGGGTAATTGTTGCATTTCCCAGTAGAAATTCTTGCATACTTGTTTGCTTGGTAACAGTTGCCCATTAGCTACTCGGACCATCATGGGCCTGCCCAAATATTACACATTTCCAGCCTAAATCTTAGCCACTTGAGGGTCCACAAAGCTGTGAATAGCCCCCGAATCAATTAAGACAGAAACCTTGAGTCCTTTGACCCAACCTACTATTCTGATAGTAGTTGGGTTGTCGCCATGGACCAATATTACATTCAAAGTTACTACTCCTTGTTCAGCTCCTTCCTCCATTACCTCTATTTCTGGTTCGTTGATCTTATTAACAATATCGACAAATTCCTCACCTTCCATTACATTAAGAGCTTACACCTTACACTGATGACCAGGGTGCCACTTGTCATGGCATTTGTAACATAAGTTCTTCTCCCTTAAGGTCTCCATGGACATGGGTTTTAGGTTCTGGTTCCTTGTGTGTACAACAGGTGGAGTTTTGGGATAAGTAATGGCTAAGGTAGGTTTTGGGACTAGATGTGTGATTCTGAGCTGGGGTTTGGCATATAATTGCTGATAAAGGGCATTAAAGGATTTTTCATGCAGTGTTGCCTTTTTATAAGCTTCCATTAGTGTTTTAGGCTCAACATCTTGCACTAAAGGCTGGATATTATGCCTAAGGCCTCCAATGAAGCACAACACATAATAGGCTTCATGGACAAAAGGATTAATTAGAGTCAACAAACACCTTAACTTCTCAAACTTCCTTTTGTAACTATCAACATCAGTAGTCTGCTCCAATCGATTAAATGCCGCAACAATTTCCACTGGTTGGTTATTTCCAAACCTTTGACACAAATCAAAATAGAATTGGGCCCAAGTAACTTTACCTCCTCGGTCCATCACATAACTATCAAACCAGTTGTCTACATAGTCCTCTAAATGAATGGACACGTAGATTATTTTTTCCTCGTCCGAGACTTGGTAAAGGTCAAAAGATTTATCCTAACGCCTCAACCAACTTCTGGGGTTCAACTCATAAATTTGGGAAAAGATAGCTTCGCTTTAGGAAATTTCGATGATGACCCAGCTTGGTCTAGCCCTCCATGACTCGATTGGCCCCACCCAACATTACTAGTTGGAAAATTACCAAATGGAATTTAAAAATTCATGGGTAAGGCTAAAGGATAAGTAAGCGGCTGGGAAAATGGATTAAAGGAGAAAGGACCCGTGGAGAGAGGGTGTGAAGAAGAAGGTGGGAGAGAGGAACTCATAAAATTTTGGGCTAGAGAGGCGGGAATATTCTAAGGGTAATATGGGTGAGTGGACATGGGATAAGAGCCCGTGGGAAGAAAAGGTTGTGTGGCCATTGGGTATGAGGACGTAATAGGACGAAAAGATATAGCTGAGGGATTGAGAGTAGTACCTGTGGTGGAGCTTGAAATGGGAATCGTACGATTTGGTGGTGATGTTGTGTTGGCAACTCGATTCCCAGTAATGGAAAGAGGAGAGAAAGATGGAGTGTTATCTCTAATGTTACCACCCACTGATGATTGCCCTACCTCTATGACCGTCCCTCCATGAATACTGACGACCTTACTCTGGCTATCCATTCGTAACAGTAGCTCTTCGATACGTCTAGTGTTATCCGTAACTTCCACCATTTTTGTGTCATAACTCGCTTGTTCTCTTCTATTTGGTCCATTAGTTTCCCGGATTCTTCAATGAAATTCGGAAGTTGAGCTTCCACGCGTTTCACTCCATCTTCAACAGACTGATTTCTTTGCTTATCCACTATGGTGGTTGCCAGAACCGGCGCTTTGATACCAAAATTGTAGCAGCTCGGCTACTATTAGAGAAAGAAAATTAGAAAATGGCAAAATAAGGAAATTAACATAAAAGAAAAATTCTCATTTCATTCACGACAAGGACAATTACAACGGAAACACTGCTATATAGAAGGAAAAGAACAACAACAACTAATAGCCTAACAAACCGACACATGGGACGACATATGTCTATATTCTAGAACCTCCTAAAGGACTGATTAATGTAAAGACTAAGCTGGAATCAATATGGACTAAATGCAACTTTGGCCTTATTAAAGAGAACTAACGTGGGATGAGCCCAAAATCCCTTCTCACCCGCAAGACCCAACTCTTAACATAGCCATGGTTACACTCTTCAATTCAAAATTCATCCAGTTCCTTAAAAGTAAACTGAATTGTAGGTTCTCCATGAACATATTGGACTGGTTTCAAGGAATCTTTGGTTAAAGGTTTATTAACTTATTTATTAATGATTAACGCAGCATAATTTATTGGTTTAGAAGGCTCTCCCACAGCTTGGGGCTGAGGAGAGACGTTGGCAGCCATGGCTGCCCTAGGGTTCCATAGAATCGCCTAGTGAGAGGAGAGAGAAGAGGTGAATCATAGAGTAAGTCTTTGAACTTTTTTTTGGAAAAGATATACTTATTTTCCTTCGCCACATATTTGTTTTTCTTTTTTTTCAAAAATAATGTTTTCTCTTCTACCATTCATGTTAGTGGTATATTCCTAACAATTACAAGTGCACCTTTCTTTGTTTCATTGGTTCTACTCAAAAGCCACCCAAGTTCCCTCCTTACTTCTTCTAGGTTCATTTTACAATTAAAGTGTTATAAGAGGTAAAAGGATCAAAATAATTACAATATAGAACAAAAGAGTATAGGCTTGTAATGTGGTTACCACATAAAAGTTTATACGCTCAAAAGGGTTCACTAGGGATAATTTTTCAAACCGAGCAAAGCCTAGGATTTCGCTTCAACTACATGCCGGGTAAGTTCTAGACTCTAATGCAATGACACAGACTACAAAAATTCTCACCACACATGGCACATGACTCACTAAGGACGGTTTCATTCCGACTCTCAAACAATTGCAGTTATTCACGGAGCCACAAATTATTAAGCATTGGGCACAAAGTGACACTAGCCAAGAAAATAAGACATAGGCGTCAATAGGCATGCTATCTAATTCACCAAGGCATCATAAGCAACTTCATACCATAGGGAAGGCAATACACATGCTAGAGCCTAAATATGCTACAATCAAACAAGTCAAAAGGCGCTTATCAATCTCTTTTTTCATCCATTCATTACCTAAATCCTAATCAACTCTAATAAAAAACTACTACCTGGTTCAACTACATCCCATGGAAAAGAACTGAGGCACAAAGAAAAATCACGGGGGATTATTACTACCTAAAAGAATAAAAGAATCATATTTTTGGATTTTTCTGGTTTTCAATTTTTTTGTTTTTGGTTAGACTTTAATCCCTCAAGAAAACTGCGTAGGAGATCCATCGTCGAGAAATGTCCAATCATTTCTATTCTTATATATATATATATATATATATTTGATTTTCTATATATATATATATATATATATATATATATATATATATATATATATATATTTGATTTTCTATATATATATATATATATATATATATAAAAATTTCAAATTAAAATACTAAGAACAATCCTAAAAACTAAAGACTATAGAAAGAATACTATACTAAAATATGTTTTTCCTTTATATATTCTATGCTAAATAGAAAAGAAGAAGCTAAAAAAATTTAAAAAAAATAAAAGAAGAAACTACTAGTTTATCTACTATTTACAAGTCACAGAGAATAGAGAATTTCCCACCCCCACACTTAATTCATGTAGTTTCCTCAGTGCATATATAAAGCAATAAAAATAAGTAAGGTGGTATAAAAAATTCCCTGATCAGTCATCATCATCGACCTCATTGTCAAAGGCCCCATCCGTAGCTGTCCATTCTTCATCCTCTGCTCCCTCATTAGCATCATCATCAGCCTCCTCCTCAGACTACTCTAGCTCAGCCTCTGAGTACTCCGGCATGTTGACACCCTCGTCCTCAATGGCCTCTGACCCTCACCAAGCCCAACCAGACGCTGGTCATGACCATTGAACGGAAGCGCTCATCCAAGTTGTCCCTCTCCTCCGTAGTGGCTGGCCTCCCTCCAATCCGAAGCTGCAAGTCCATCATCCTATATAGATAGGCCATAAAGTTGTCATCTCGAGAATTGCGCTCGGCACCTGTTAGTGAAGACATATTACTCTCCTTCTTTGCCCGGATGCTGGTGATGTACGTTTATCGGAGGGGTGCGGGAATGACTACATCAAAATTGCGTTCCACCTATTTTCTCAGTTACTGAGTTGACATGTTGTCGAAGAACAACCTATCAACTCTCTTGCTTGTTCTCACCTGTCCCATCTGGTAGCGTATCAACTGGCCCACATTCATCTTTTGGCCAGTCATTAGGAATTAAAGCAAACAGACCCTCTCACGGTTGATCATCGTCTTATGGTTGCATGATAATAGCCGCATGTTGATCAATTTCAACCACACTTGAGCTTCTGGCTTCATTTTCTTCTTTGGAAATTTCCTATGACATTGGGTCTTTTTTTCACGGACTCAGGCTACCACATAATTGACAGCACAGAGAGTGTGTCTCAGCGCCTGATATGTTGGGCGGGCAATGAAGCTACCCAAGAGCTCATGGGGAACAACCGAAGCTCCCAAGTAATTGCATATAGCTGATGCAGAAAAATCATTCAATCGCCCATGAATAGGCACATACTGCTCAGGATCATTCGGATCATAACCAGCATAGAACTCACGAACAAGGTTGACGTTGATGTCCCTAGTGTTTCCAAACACGTACCTCAACCCAAGATCATGAATATCCTTCCATATTGCTTGATACTTCGATTTTAGGCGGCACGCATGAACAGCTGAATCAGGGTGTATATGTTTCGGCCAACAAATCTTGTACCAATCCTTGATGGACGGGGGTATACTCTTAATTCCATAATCTCGCTATCTTGTAGGCTATGGGCGTGAGGCTTACATAGCCACAACTGCTTGCAACCTCACAACATGACTTGAAGTGGCCTCCCCTCATTTCCTCTTTTTCAGTAGATGTGCAGAGGAAGCCTTTCTTTTGGTAGGAGCAGTGGCCTTGCCCTTCCCTTTATTCGTCAGTGGTGCATTGGGCTCGGACGTACCATATTTGTACTTGCACAAGTGGACATTAATCAACCTTAAAGGGCATTGAATCATTTCAAAATATGGTCTTACGACCCCAACTTAAGAGTTAAGCGCATGATGTTCAACAAACTTGAGGCTATTCAGACGTCACCTCTTTATTTTAGAATGCTTATATCTCTCATTCAATCAATGTCTCATAGATGCTTACTACAATTTCGATGCATATAGCTACCCATCTCAAATCCGGTGAGCCAACCCACACTTAATATTTCAAGGGGTGGATGAAAACATAGCACTAGTATAACCACCCTGGAGACTCGGGCTCCAATGGGGACAAGAAGTGCCTTTGAGGCATTTTGACAAACACTTGGCGTGCACTAGTGCCATGGAAGTGCTTGTATGGATAAGGGATTGCCTCACCCTCCTAAATCAGCTTGGGAATTTAGTGCTATCACTCATGTAAACAACAACAATACCATTCCTACTGGGTTTATAGGGTTAGGACAAATATGCCCATTGTTACTATGAAGCACATATCCAAAAGCTGTCCGAGTTCATCACTTCAACAATTCGAAATTAGACAAAGAAAGTGTTAGAAATCATACCGTAGATGTTTCAGAAGAAGGATTTCTCTTCAATTGATGGTGCTAGTGAGTGAATGAGTGAATGAAGGAGTAGATTTAATGGGAATCTGATGTGAGTGAGAGGTGGAGGGGATGGGGCAGTGTGGTTTGAGAGAGAGAGATGGGAGCGTGTGTGTTTGGGAATTTTTTTTTGTGTGTGTGTTGTGTATAGGGATGGGAGGTTGTTTTATGCAAGGGGTGTGTGTGTGTTTTTTGGTGATGTTTTAAACAGATGGGGGGAGGGGGGTTATAAAAATAAAAAAAATGAAAACTTACCTGGCCTCGCAACAGAACAGGAAAAGCAAGGCAGGAAGTGAGCTCAAGCAGGCTGTAGAGCGCACGGTGCCAGGTCCATAGGAAGGTCAAGCGCGCTATAGACTGCACAGCTCTGGCGCGAGGTCCGGTGCACTTTAGAATGCGCAATGCCAGCTATTTCACATGATTCATGACTCACTTGGCGAGGTCCGGAGCATACGCAGGTGGTTTTCATTCCGTTTTGTGAACTACTCCAAGCGTTATGACCTCCAAACGTGCTCCAATACCTATTCAAACACCAAGACTTAACTAAAAACTTGTTAGAGCCTAAAAACAAAAATAAAAGTCTAATTAAGCTAAAATAAACTACGAATTTGGTTGCCTCCCAACAAGCGCCTTAGTTAACGTCACGGCATGACGAATACAATATTACAATGGGTTGCCTCCCATGAAGCGCCTGATTTAAAATCGCGGAACGACGCAGTCAATCAAAATCAAAGTTCACTCAACACTTGAGGCTCCTTCAAATAAATCACCGATTCAACTTTTTCCTCATCCATGCTAAGGTAATGTTTCAACCCTTGCCCATTGACTCTAAACATGTTTGTCCCATCCTCATACTCAATTTCTACAGCTCCACTTGAGAACACTTGCCCAACTCTAAATGGGCCCGACCATCTAGATTTTAGCTTAACTGGAAATAATTTCAATCTTGAGTTATACAACAACACGACATCTCCAGGTTTGACAATTCTCTCTTGAATATGCTTATCGTGCAGCCTCTTCATCCTTTCTTTGCCTGGTTCTCTCAAAAGAATGGTAACGGAACTCATCAAGTTCATGCAGCTCTGTGACTCTGCTCGGGCCAGCAACCTCCATGTCAAGATTTAGTTTCCTTAATGCCCATAATTCTCTATGTTCTAACTCTATATGTAAGTGACACGCCTTTCCAAATACCAATTTGTAGGGTGACATACCAATCAGTGTTTTGAATGCAGCGCGGTAAGCCCATATTGCATCATCCAATTGTTTTGCCCAATCAGTCTGAGTAGCATTTACAGTCTTGGTAAAAAAACTCTTGATTTCTTTGTTTGATACCTTCACTTGCGCACTTGTTTGTGGGTGATATGGAGTGGCAACCTTATGGCGAATGCCAAATTTATCTAACAACTTTGCAAAGGCTCAGTTGCAAAAGTGGGTGTTTCCATCACTGATGATCGCTCTTGGAGTGCCAAATAGGGTGAAGATATTTTATCTTAGAAAACCAATGACTCCCTTTGCATCGTTCATCGGGAGTGCCACATCTTCTACTTATTTTGAGACATAGTCCACATCTTCCCGTATGTACTTGTTGCCATATGAGCTGACAAATGGTCCCATAAAATCGATTCCCTATACATCAAATACTTCCACCTCTTGAATTGGGTTCATGTGTATCTCATGTCGACGGAAAATGTTCTCCGTCCATTGGCACTCATCACAACTCTTTACCAAAAATTATGCATCTTTAAACAACATCGGCCAATAAAAGCCCGACTCCAACACTTTAGTAGATGTCCTTACTCCTCCAAAATGGCCTCCATAAGACGAAGCATGATATGCCTGCAAAACAGAAACTTGGTCTATCTCGGGGATACATCTCCGGATCATGTTATAAATACAAATCATAAACAAATATGGTTCATCCCAGAAATACATGTGACAATCACGAAAGAAATTTTTCTTCTACATAAAGGACAAGTAATAGGGTACAATACCGCTCGCCAGGTAGTTTATAATATCTGCATACTAGGTGCTACCTCAAGGCTTGTGGCTAAAGGTTGTTCATCTGGGAAAGTCTCCACGATCTCTTCCACCTCAACCTTCTTTTCAGCTCCTTCAGGCCTAGACAAGTGATCAGCAACTTGGTTTTCCGTTCTCTTTTGGTCACAGATTTCCAAGTCGAACCCTTGCAGCAGTAGCACCCATCGAATCAGGTGAGACTTTGACTCCTTCTTCTCAATTAGGTACCTGATAGAAGCATGGTCAGTATAAATAATTACCTTCGAGCCTATCAGGTATGACCTGAATTGTCAAATGCGAACACCACTACTAGCATCTCCTTCTCAGTCACAATGTAATTTAGTTAGGTGCCACTCAAGGTTTTACTTGCATAGTAGATTGGGTTCATATCCTTCTCTTTTTGCTTTCCAAGCGCTGCTCCTACAACATAGTCGCTCACATCACACATCAGCTCAAATGGTTGCTCCTAGTCAGGTGCAACTATGATAGGTGCCGACACCATCCTCTTTTTAGTCCTCAAAAGCTACCATGCAGTCATCAGAAAACACAAAGGGGTGATCGTTTTCAAGCAATTTACACAAAGGGTTAGTAATTTTTGGAAAATCTTTCATAAACCGCCTGTAGAAGCCGACGTGACCAAGGAAACTTCTTATGTCCTTGACGGAAGTGGGTGGTGGCAACTTCTATATTATATCAAGCTTAGCACAATCCACCTAAATTCCCTTACTTGACACTAAGTGTCCCAAGACTATACCTTCATGTACCATGAAATAACACTTTTCCCAATTCAGTACCAGATTAGTCTCCATACACCTCTTTAGTACTCTTTTAAAATTCATAAGGCAGTCATCGAATGAGTTCCCCACCAGTGAGAAATCATCCATGAAAACCTCTATTATGTCCTCTACCATATCTGTGAAGATGGCCATCATGCACCTTTAGAATGTAACGAGTGCATTGTATAGGTCAAACGACATTCTCCGAAAAGCATATATGCCATATGGATAGGTGAATGGCATTTTCTCTCTATTCTCCGAGGCAATAAAGATCTGGTTATACCCTGAGTATCCATACAAGAAGCAAAAGTGGGACCTCCTCGCCAATCTATCTAACATCTGATCAATGAATGGCAGTAGAAAATGGTCTTTTCAGGTGGCCTTGTTCAACCTTCTGTAGTCCATACAGACTCGCCATCCCATGACTGTTCTTGTTTAGATCAACTCGTTGTTCTTGTTTTTTACTAAATTCATTCCACCCTTCTTTGGCAGACATTGAACTGGGCTAACCCAGTTGCTATCAGAGATGGGGAAAATGATTCCTGCATCTAACCACTTGATCACTCCTTTCTTCACCACTTCTTTCATGTAGGGGTTCAACCTTCTTTGATGTTCTCTGGAAGGTTTGTTCCCATCTTCTAGTAGAATCTTATGCATACAAAATGTTGGGTTGATACCATTTATGTCTACAATGGTCCTACCAATTGCAGTCTTGCACTCTTTCAGAACCAGTAATTGCAGACCGCATAATAGGTCTGCGGTGCATTATGCGACCACAGAACAGGTCTTTGGGCAGCAAAACTGCCATAGACCCAATCCGTATGTTCCAGTTCAGGGGCACCAATTATGCGGCAGATTTGCGGACCGCATATCCATTCTTCGATCACTATGCAACCGTAGATTTGTGCTTCGGAGCTTCATTTTTCTAATTTTTATACCCGACCCCATTTTGATAGATAGCCTTTGGGGCTTATTTTAGGGCATCTATCTGGTGATTTTAGAGAGAGGTAAGAGTATTTTAGAGAGAGAAAGAGGAAACATAATATTCTAATCATCCATTATTGTCCCAATCTTCAAGAATCAAGGAGGCCAACCACAAGATCTTCATCTAAGAGGTAAAGATTCAAACCCTAGTCTACAATTTCGACTTTGGGTATGAGATGGGTAATTTGGGAGTATGCTTTTGGGTATGGGAATTGTTATTTATCACATGCATGAGCTAGTAGGGATTGTGCGGAAGTTGTTGAACAATCTTGGGTGGTTTTGGTGTTGAATTAGTTGTGGTATAAAGGAAATCTTGTGGATGAACCTTGTAGTATAATTTGCACACCTAGTATTTGATAAAATGCTCAAGTGAGCTGGAACTATGAACTCCTTCCTAATTTGTGTTTAGTTTTGCTATATCTCTAAATAGATCGGAGTGGCTAAGATTTCCGTAACGGTGTAGTAAATTAAAAGGCTCGAAGCAAGGTATTTTGGCTAAACTCCTCTTGTAGAATCTAATCCATGATGTCCTCGTAAGTTGTAATTATGATTGGATCAAGCTCTTATATCTCATGTTCCGAGTTGTTCTTTATAAGCTTGACTATTCCTGTCACACCCCAAACTTGGGGGCCGAGACCGGAGCCCAGTGCCTTACCTATCTCTTGCGTACCAACTCGCGACTAAGGGACTCTGAATATATAATGTCATACTTTGGCCATAGGCCACATTGCAAGACAATTGAATGCTGACTAAACATCAATATAAAGCTGGGCCGACAAGGCCTTCATAACTACTATGGCTGGCAAACCAACAAAATATACATAAAAGGCCTACAAGCCCGACATACTACACTAACTGACAGGATATGTCTACAAGCCTCTACTGATGGATATACTGTGATCGGAACAAGGCCCCGACCTACTCATAACATATATACATACATACATACATATATATATATATATATATATATATATATATATATATATATATATATATATATATATATATATATATATATATATATATATATATATACAAGATGTACATAAAGCTCTAGACCCGACAACTCCGAAGGGCATGGAGCTTACCGATCAAGTTGAACTCGGAAAATACCTAATGATGAGGTCTACCCGTCTGTCTATCTGAACTTGCACGCATAAAATGCTGCACCCCCAGAAAAGGGACGTTAGTACGAAATAATGTACCGAGTATGTAAGGCAATATACTGAAAGCTGAAACTAAACTGATAATATAATAGCTGAAAGTAACTGGGAGTCAAAGATAATCTAAAGATATGCTTACCTGCTGATACTGACTCAACTCTCTCAATATAGTAAGTAAAATAGCTGTCCGGCTTAATAAGGCTCGGTATATGTCTATATCTGCTCTGCCGTAGTAGGCTCGCTCATAGGGGCTCCGCCATACTAGGCTCTGTATCTCGGCCAACTGGGCTCGCTCATAGGCACTCAGCCATAGTAGGCTCGGTATATAACTTACCATCTGATCAGAGGTTGCCCAATAGGGACCTGCCCATCAATTATAGCTCGATGGTAATGAAAATACTATAATACTACATATAAAGGCTCTCTGCTCTCTTGACTAGAACAAGAAAATACTTAATTGAATATGAAGTCCCGATAAGGAGAATATTGTAACTTACAAGACTAGGAAAATATACATAAATTCTGGAATATGAATTTCTCTTTATGTCTCGTTATCAAACGTATGTAATTACGTAAACATGCCAAAATGAAGGAAGGGCTTAGCCTTAACATACCTGAGCCGATTCTCTTGACAATCCTTCCAACACACGTCAATTGCGACAACACGTAACGGCAGATCGAAGTAGGAAAAAATCCGTATGATGTTCTTGAGAAAGATTGTATCGTGCTCACTTAGAATTGCAAATCCTGTTCCTATTACGCAGTGTAACTTTGTATGAAATTTTTGCTCAAAATCCGTTACTTTGCTTAATTCTAATTCATGTTTCTTTGTGAATTAGAAGTCTTATAGTGAAGTAAAGAGATTCTTGGAATTGTGAGCTTCAGCCGTAACCTTTTTGCAAGCTTAGGTGCTTTCCTTTACACTTATGTATAGTAATCTCTTAACTTTGAGGTTTGGGGCCACCAATTCTCCTAAATATGCCACATAGCATGTAAATGAAGAGTCATTATTTGGGCTCTTTGTGGCTGCCACGTGTTCAAGAGTTTAACCAAAATCTTAATTAAACCAATTTATAAATTAACTTGGTAATTTCCCACTAATCCAATAATTAACCAATTATCCACATAATTAAGTATTATCTCAAATTACTTAAAATACTGCTCACTTTTAGTACACCTTATACACCTCACTATTATGGTCATGTGGTACCTTATACAACACTAGTACATAAATACCGGGTATTTTAGCTCATTTTATCCCAAAATATCAAACTTCGACGAAAATTCATTTTCTTAGATTTCCTTATTCTCTCCGCTTCATGAATTTACTCCACACTTGTTTGAAATAACATAATGCTTATAATCTCCAAATAATCTTGTCCTTGAACTGAGGTCAATTATCTTACGACAATTTCACATATAATACTACAAGGTGTAACATCGTCATAATATAATACTGCGGGGCGTAACATCATTCCCCCCTTTGGAACATTCGTCCTCAAATGTTGACTGATGCACTTATCATTCTCATAACCAATAGCTCTTGCGAATACTTTAATATTCTCCTTTCCATTTAGGCAACTGTTCTTTGAATCAATCCAAAGGCAAGGGTGTTCCCCCCTTTAAGCCTCTTTCTCACACCACGACTTGTAGTTGGAATCCTTATAATCTCGTAACTGTTGCTACCTTCTATCATGTAGCTGTATGACTCTCACTTTGTATGTGCGCCTATGCGATGCTTCTCTCCTCTTTCCTCCAGCTCTTAGCCAATCTCTAGGCCTCACTTTGTGAACATATACAAAATTATGTCAAGTTGTCCCTCTGGGCGTCATTAGCTTTACTACATCTAAGTAGGCCATACTATACCATAACTCTTACTTTGATTTATTGTTACTGAGGTCTGCGACCAAAATCCAGGTTACTCTCGTTGCTTATTCTATATGCATAAAGCTAAGTCTTTTAATGCTTCTTCATTACTGTTCATCTTAAGACTGATGGCCTAATATCATCCCGTACTTTGTATCTTTTATCCATCCATTGTCGATTTACCTCAATGTTGATCTACAATCTTCCATTAATAACTTGAAACTTCTTACATAATATATTGCCACTAGGGCTTATGTTGTATCGAGGAATATTTGAAGTGATTTTCCTGATCCACTTAGGGGCGATACTGTACTTCAATAATCGTATTTCATAACATCCCAATGTGGTTTACCTTACGTGGGTATTTTAATCCAGTACAATTCATGAAATCATTACTCAATCGAAGGCCCCAAACGTCATCCTTTATCTGTCACAATTACACCCTCATTCTACTACCAAGGCAGCATTCCATCTCTTCTAAATGCTGCTAGTCTTAGACTCCTTTGAGTTCATTCAGGCTATACTAAGCTTTCTATAATTTAGAGAAACCATCAGCTCTCTTGTTTTCATGGGCTTAATCCCGAAGACTTATCCATTCTCATCACCTTCTTACTCTCCCTTTCTTATCCTCACCCTGTCTTCCTAAAACCTTGTCGCTTTACCATACTTTAGCTTGCGACCTACACATATCTATTTATACTCCTCGGAACCTTCATTCAACTTGCTTGCACCATATATTTCCTTGTGTTATTCTGAAACATCAAGCGAGATATTACATTATCTCTAACTCTTCTTTACTCTCTTGGCTGGATCTTTCGGTACCTAGAAACCATAGGCTGGAAGATATGCTACTGACGACGCTGCTATCATTCCTGGATACTAAATCCCCGTGCTTCTAGCCTTCTATCCGAAGTATGGACCATTCGCAACCCTCTCTATTTGAGTATCTCTTACGTTATTCACCTTTACCTTACTTGTCTTAAAGTCTCGCCTCACATCTTCTATCTCGTTCATGACCTCCCTTCCACATAGGTATAATTCACATCCACAACTTGAAGCTCTATTATAATACTTGCACCTCTGGTACATATACAATCCGGTGGGAGCTTCATACTGACTTCTTATGAGGTCGGTACTTCTTCTAACTGGCTCTATTGTAGATCCATTATAGAATATGGATAGTATACTATCTCTATTGTACCTCTGATATCTAACAGTAATTCTGCAATGCTCTCAATCACGAGGTTTATAATTTTCTGGTTCCAATAATCAGATTCCTGATTTACTTGGTTGATGTAACTCTTTAGTTTCTTCTTCCTTCTGATCAGCCTTCATATAGACTTAAGCTATCTTCCGATCTGTGACTCTTAGTATTAGTTATTACTTTAGCCTTTCATGGGCGCTATGGAATATCCATGATAAAATCTTCTAACAATTGAATCCTTTATCTATGCCCTGGGCTCAATTCTTTCTTTTAACTTATACCGGAGTCTTCTACGGTTGTATGATTGTCAACTTATATGCTGCATGGATAATACTCTAAAATCTTAAGTGCGTTCATAACTAACTCTATATCATTGATCGAATAATTCATTTCGTTCCATCTCAGCTTTCTTTAAATGTAAGCAATTACTTTTTTCCTGATCTTTTTCCCCCCTTGTTGCGTGCATACTTAGCTTCACTTAGTTCCCACACATGCCGAAATTTTTGTGCAACTCATATGGTCTCGAATATTACTTTTGGTTTTACACCCCGTTCATTAGCCATGGTAGGTGCCACTTTCTTTTGGAGTGCGTACAGTGTTGTTGTGAGAGTGTTGTTATAAGACCATTTCCTTTTCAGGTCACTGTGCTCAGGTTGAAGACTTCTTCCTTATTTCCTTAGCTAGTCTTTCATTGTAGTACTTAGGGAGGACTCTCTGATTCTTGTAAGGCTACGAGCTTATTACATCGTTTCACCGGCGGAATTTTTGACGTTCTTTCTTACTTGTAATTATCCTTACTTACTTACCTTCATGCCCTTGTGCTCGTAGGGTTTCTTCTAAGCTGATATTTTTATTATCTTCCCAATGGCACTCTCTTTTATCTCCGTAACCCTCATACAATACCTTTACTACCCCAACTTTTATCTTAATATTTCTCAAGGTTACGATATCATATCTGCAGAGACTGAATGCCTCATGTTGGGGTTCATTATGTTTATATTGCACAATCTGTTGATTTGTCTGTATCCTCTTGTCTAGCCATAATTAGGCTTTTCCTGAATTAACTACTGACTACTCGTTGGCCCATTCTCATATCAATATTCCACGTAATCATTCTTGGGATATTTTGTTTGTCTTACCTCACCTCTCGCACTGGCTCCTTATTTATCAATTACATCTCGGGCAGGGACCCTTACTTCCTTTCCTTGATGTCGTGTTTGCATAATGTTCAAGAATCGTAGCATATCTATAGGCTTTGAATAAGTGCAATCTCATCCCTTTTTCATTTTTTTTTCGCATTCTTCCTTTACCGTTCCATAATTACTAGAACCACTTAATTCTGACTTAATGCCACATCACTCCATATTCCCCCTTTAGGGGAGTACTAAGAGTTAGATCTACGATGACCTACCTATAGATGTTTTATCTCTTTATCTTTGGCGTCTTTTCACATCATCGATGACCCTTACTCGCCTTGTGGTAATCCTTCTGTACCAAGAATAACAAATTTCCTTACTCACAAGGGTGACACCTAGTGTAACTGGCACATATAGTCCCTTAAGCTTAACTTTGCTCATATTGCTGATTTAGGGAAGCGTCTTCCTGAATGACCATTCTCTGAATTTCTCATGAATATTCTTCTGTTGTCCATTCTATTATTGCCGAAACGCAATCCAAAATTCTCATGATGCTGACCATTACCAAACCACTCAACCCCTAATTCATGTTTAGTTTATCTTGTTCACCAATCCCTACTGATTCTTATTACTCTAGGGTCTTACTTTTCCTTCTGGTAATCACGAACTTATTTCTTGAAATGAGGATATGACTTTATGGCCTATACTCTTTTGTTGTCTCCAAGCCTAGAACCTCTCATCTTTTCCTTTCCTTGACTATAGACTATGTAATACTATCATTTCATTTTTTTTTCTACCGTTGTCATCCATGTATCACATCTTACTCATAATGCTTCCTTATCTCTCTTCTTATTTCCCTGTTAATATTTCTGCCTGTCACTTTCTTTTGAAAGCTTCAACAAGACATTCCTTTACTTTTAGCTCCCCTTGCTTCATTCATTGGCTCTTCGGGTTGCCTAGCATTATCGCTCTATTAGGGACAGGAGCCATACTTAAGGTAATATTTATCCCTTCCAGGCTTCCAGTGCCCATCTTTGTAGTACTCATATCTAGATGTACTATTTTAGAGTGCACCATCTGGTGTCTCACAAGGAGATCTATTAGCATATTTGCACTATCCTTCGGAAATGTCAACTAACGCAAACAATCCATTCACCATTTTGGGTTACTATAACCCCAGCCGGATCCTGATATCCCGTCCTTTTCTTATACTACTTCTGTTAACTTCCATATGACATAAATGAGATGGGTGTGGCCATTTGTACATGCCTCTGTTATGGTTGAAGGTATCTCAAAAGGCTTATATTCCTCTGCCTGAATTTGTAAATACTGATAATCTTTATTAACTGGGCACCTCGTACCATTATTCATCTTGCTTCTTTTACTTGTTGAAACTTATATCTATCTTCTGAATCACTCATTGCCTTTCACCATAGGGGTGAATAAATATTCTTGCCTTAAGGCTCCTTATCAAGAGGCTTACATGTCTTAGTACACACATTATCTACTGAAGACCTTATATTTACTCATCATAAACATCATGAAAAATCGAGTTCCTCTGACTCAACTCTTCCATAGCCACATGCAATCTCTTACCAACTGTCTTTCTAGATGTAGGCATCATCGTATTATGAATAAGATAGAGTTTTGGAAATTGATTTCTTACAACTGAGCTCTACCACATGATCTAGAGTAAGAAGAAAGGGTGACAGTCCTAAATGCCCTGTAGCCTCCTGCTTATAAGTGTGGTGCATGACACACCCATAAACAAGACTCTAATAGACACGGCTTGTAGACTCCCTAGGACAGAACTGCTCTGATACCAGTTTTTGTCACACCCGTACCTGGGGGGCGAGACCGGCACCCAGTGCCTTACCTATCCTTGCGTACCAACTTGTGACTAAGGGACTCTGAACATATAATGTCATACTTTGGCCATAGGCCACATTGCAAGACAATTGAATGCTGACTAAACATCAATATAAAGCTGGGCCGACAAGGCCGTCATAACTACTATGGCTGGCAAACCAACAAAATATACATAAAAGGCCTACAAGCCCAATATACTGCACTAACTGACAGGATATGTCTACAAGCCTCTACTGATGGATATACTGTGATCGGAACAGGGCCCCGACCTACTCATAACATACACACACACACACACACACACACACACACAGATATATATATATATATATATATACAAGATGTACATAAAGCTCTAGACCCGGCAAATTCGAAGGGCATGGAGCTTACCGATCAAGCTGAACTCGGGAAACACCTAATGATGAGGTCTACCCGTCTGTCTGTCTAATCCTGCACGCATGAACTGCTGCGCCCCAGAAAAGAGACGTCAGTACGAAATAATGTACCGAGTATGTAAGGCAATATACTGAAAGCTGAAACTGAACTGATAATATAATAGCTGAAAGTAACTGGGAGTCAAAGATAATTTGAAGATATGCTTACCTGCTGATACTGACTTAACTCTCTCAATATAGTAAGTAAAATAGCTGTCCGGCTTTATAAAGCTCGATACATGTATATATCCGCTCTGCCGTAGTAGGCTCGCTCATAGGCGCTCGACCATACTAGGCTCTGTATCTCGGTCAACTGGGCTCGCTCATAGGCGCTCGGCCACAGTAGGCTCGGTATATAACTTACCATCTGATCAGAGGTTGCCCAATAGGGACCTGCCCATCGATTATAGCTCGATGGTAATGAAAATACTATAATACTGCATATATAGTCTCTTTGCTCTCTTGACTAGAACAAGAAAATACTCAATTAAATATGAAGTCCCGATAAGGAGAATATTGTAACTTACGAGACTAGGAAAATATACATAAATTCTGGAATATGAATTTCTCTTTATATCTCATTATCAAACGTATGTAATTACGTGATCATGCCAAAATGAAGGTTGGTCTTATCCTTAACATACCTGAGCCGATTCTCTTGACAATCCTTCCAACACATGTCAATTGCGACAACACGTAATGGCAGATCGAAGTAGGGGAAAATCCGTATGATGTTCTTGATAAAGATTGTACCGTGCTCTCTTAGAATTGCAAATCCCGTTGCTATTACGCAGTGTAACCTTGTATGAAATGTTTGCTCAAAATCGTTACTTTGCTTATTTCTAATTCACGTTTCTTTGTGAATTAGAAGTATTATAGTGAAGTAAAGAGATTCTTGGAATTGAGAACTTCAGCCGTAACCTTTTTGCAAGCTTAGGTATTTTCCTTTAAACTTATGTATAGTAATCTCTTAACTTTGAGGTTTGTGGCCACCAATTCTCCTAAATATGCCACATAGCATATAAATGAAGAGTCATTCTTTGGGCTCTTTATGGCTGCCAAATGTTCAAGAGTTTATCCAAAATCTTAATTAAACCAATTTCTAAATTAACTTGGTAATTCCCCACTAATCCAATAATTAACCAATTATTCACATAATTAAGTTTTATCTCAAATTACTTAAAATACTGCTCACTTTTAGCACACCTTATACACCTCACTATCATGGTCATGTGGTACATTATATGGTACTAGTCCATAAATACCGGATATTTTATCTCGGGTCACATTTTATCCCAAAATGTCAAACTTCGACGAAAATTCATTTTCTTTGATTTCTTTATCCTCTCACCTTCACGAATTTACTCCTCACTTGTTTGAAATAGCATAATGCTTATAATATCCAAATAATCTTGTCCTTGAACTTAGGTCAATTATCTTACAACAATTTCACGTATAATACTACTGGGTGTAACATCGTCGTAATATAATACTGTGGGGTGTAACAATTCCGAACAAACTCTATGTCGAAAGATATATGTTCAAAATGCGTTACGAATGCTCTTATCCTATTGTCTTATCCTCCGAGATTGTATTTAAATGTGACCATGTGTCAAAATATTATGAATTCAATTATGTCTCAATTGCTAGCTATCATGCCAAATTGTTGAAGAAAGCTCAATGTTCCTAAGATTTCTTATTTGCTCATATGTGAACTAAAAGTCATGATTTAGAGATGCTTTGTTGTTGATAATCCATGATGAAGTGTGAAAGTTAAAGGGGTGAACATGAAATATGAAATACGACCGACATGCCAAGAATGATATTACATTTGTGGCCACTAGTGCCAATGAAATGAAAAGATGCGTAAAAGATTAGGAAATGAGCTGAAAGTACTTTATATAATAATGTCATTAGTGTCCTATGATCAACCGTGACTAGTACAAGTAAGTGGTAGTATGAATGTGAACTGTGGCCGTTGCCAAAATGAGAATCATGAACTTAGCTAGTGACCCAAGATGACAAAGAGGTATATAATGAGGTGTAAAAGAGACATCATATGCTTAATGATGATGAACCATAAGAAAGGAAATTGGGTCCATGTACCATTGAAATCTACTAATGATTTGCCACGCATGTGTTAATGTAAAGAACTATGTTTCTCT
The DNA here is from genome assembly GCF_000390325.3 of Nicotiana tomentosiformis. Classification (NCBI taxonomy): domain Eukaryota; kingdom Viridiplantae; phylum Streptophyta; class Magnoliopsida; order Solanales; family Solanaceae; genus Nicotiana; species Nicotiana tomentosiformis. The sequence goes on along the minus strand of NC_090814.1, from coordinate 40,715,038 downwards.
ATGATAAGCATGAACATGAAGTGTTCCAATGATTCGGGAACTTACGACCTTAAAAGTAGCATTAGTCATGTCGCTTGAGTTTGTATATGATTATGTGCATAGTGATGTGTTATGGAAACCATATAGACGGTCTATGAAATGTATAGGTATATTGTGTTATGAACCCTATGGACGGCCTATGAAATGCATAGGTATATTGTGTTATGAACCCTATGGACGGTCTATGAAACGCATAGGTATATTGTGTTATGAACCCTATGGACGGTCTATGAAACACATAGGTATATTGTGATATGAAATCATGCAGACGATCTATGAAACGCATAGGTGCATTGTATATGGAATTCTATGGACGGTCTATGAATGCATAGGTGTATTGTGTATGAAATGTATAGGTGTACGGTATGAATAAATACCATGGACGGTCTATGAAACGCATAGGTGTATAATATGATATGTGAACACTAAGGATGGTCTATGAAATGTATGGGCGTAAAATAAGAGAGGGATATGGACGGTCTAGTGAGACGCATTATTAATGCAGACAATAGGTGCCACTTTCGTTGGTCTTGTTTGTACATGTTGTTTCAATTACATTATACTATGTATTTCACGCATGGTTCATATGGCTCAGTTGATCCTAAAAGAAGTTTAGAATGATGCAAGTATAATAAGGCTTGATATTTGATTTTATGGGACATTTCGTAGTCTATTGGTGCCCTTTAAATGCCTCTTATTTGAGTTACCGTATTTTCATATGTTGTTCTGTCTGCCTTACATACGAGTACTATTCCACATGTACTCACGTCCCTTTTGTCGGGGGCGTTGCATCTTTTAATGGATGCCGGTGGTTCCATAGCAGGCGGCATCGATCCGTGATAGCAGTATACCTTCCTCTCAGCTTCTTGGTGAACCCTATTTCATACCGGGGTCATGTACCTTTTGTTTTCTCATGTATTGTGTTTGAGGTATAGCTGGGGCCTTGTTGCCGGCATTATCCTTGTACTATTTTGTACCTGTTAGAGGCTCCATAGACATGGTGTGGGTTGTACGTTGGTATTGGGAAGGTCAAACTAATGATGTTGTAAATGTATCACATGTTCCACTTCTAAACTATGGATGTGCAATGTAATATTTTGAGGACTTTAAAATTAAGTAACTAATGGTAATGAATTGATATTATACACATGATCACTTTATTGTCTAATTGACGAAAATATGTATTATCTTTATTCATAAGTGAGTTTGGGTAGGAAGAATCTAACAGGCTTGCTTGACTGGGTTCACTAGGTTGAGCACCAGTCGCGCTCTCCGTGTTCGAGGCGTGACAGAGATGGTAACAATTTTAGCTCCAACTGTGGTGGCTCTTCAATTGATGGCTTAGCTGGAGGGGTCTTTCTTTCTTCTAAGCGTAAAGGCTTGAATTCGAGCTCTCGTTTCCAATACAGTTGGCCTTCGAGAGCCAAAACCCACTCCTCCAAGTCTTCACCACCTACCTCTTCTAGGTTCATGAGGCAGGCTGCTAGAGGATCTTTTGCATTAAGCATCTCATCTTCCTCCTCCATGATCACATCCACTGCTTCAGAGAGCAATTAGCAAACTCACTAGGTTTCCGCATAGACTTCTGCACATTGAATGTTATTTCTTCAGCGTTCAGTCTCATGTTTAGTTACCCAGTTTCACAATCAATCAAAGCTCTCCCCGTGGCCAAGAATGGCCTTCCAAAAATTAGGGGAATCTCCTCATCAACCTGGCAGTCCAGAATGACAAAATCTGCCGGGAACTCAAACTTTCCAACTTGCACAAGTACATCATCAAGTATACCTGATGGTCTCTTCACCGTTCGGTCAGCTAGCTGTAGTAACATGGATGTGTGCCTTGATCTTCCAATGCCTAATCATTTATAGATAGACAATGGCACCAAGTTTATGCTCTCCCCTAAATCACACAATGCTCTGCCTATGGTGCACGGAATTGTAAAACTCCCTATGTCAGATAGCTTCTCAGCTATAGGTCTTCTCACAACAGCAATACATGTCTGAGTCAATGTCAGAGTTGCCAAGTCTTGAAAGTCAAACTTTTGAGACATCAAGTCCTTCATCATCTTTGCATAACCGGGCATGTCCCTCAAGGTATCAAACAATGGGATGTTCACCTGAATTTGCTTCAACATCTCCATGAATTTCTTGTATTGCTCATCCATATGATATTTGACCAACCTCTGTGGGAAAGGTGCTAGAGGTCTCTTCCTTCCAGTGATTTGGGTGGGATTCTGTTCAGACACATTTTCAGATACTTCCTCCTGCCCTTGCTCAGTTTCCTTTGTAACCTCTTTTTCTTTGTTTAGTTCCTCCTGAGCCAGGTGCACTGTTACTTCTGTTAGCTTAGTTTACTCATCTATCTCATTTGGTACTAGCACAAGTATCTCGGTTAGTTGGCTTTTGCGAGTAATTTCTTGCTCTAAATGAAGATCTCTACTATTTCTCAGACTCACAGCCATCAGCTGCTTTAGGCCTTGCTCTTTCGGGTTGATATGTGTGTCCGCAGGTAGCATCCCTTAGGGACAATTATTTAGAGCCAAAGATATCTTCCCTAATTGAATCTCGATATCTTTTATCACCGAGTCATGTGTTTCAACCTTCTCTTGCATTTTTTCGTTAGACCCAATGAGTTGTTGCATCATTCCTTTAATTTGAGACAACCCATCAACTTGTCTCACTATCTGTTGTTGTTGGGGTTGTTGATAAGCTAGATGTTGATTTTGCTGATTGTGACCCTGCTGTCTTTGGTAAGGCACAACTTGACCCTATGGTCGCATAGCTCTAGGATTGTTGTTGTTATTGTATTGCTGCTATGTAGGTCTATACTACTGATTTTGCTGCCCCCAATTCTGACCACCTTGTCTCTAGACTCCAAAGTTGCTCACATACTTCATATTCTCTTGATTGTTCTAATTGTCACTTTCACCACTCCACAAGAACATATATGGTCTATTAATGCATAGTGTTCATAATCCTCCATTTTTCATGTCGATTATGTGCACCTGCTTTTGGCCCGACTCATCAATCATTTTGGTGAGGATACTCATTTGCATCATCAGAGTGGCCATATTCTCAGCTATGGAGTTGTTTGGGTCTAGAGCTACTGAGTGAACTACAAGAGTGATTGTAGAGTCTTTTGTCATCCATCTTGAGGTTTGAGCCATTTTATCAAGTAAGACCTTACATTCTCTGAATGATTTGCTAAAAAATACTCCACCTGCTGAAGCATCGGCCTTCAAGTTGTCTGCCAATCCCATATAGAACCTTTGACCAAACATCTGATCAGGAATGCCACGGTGTGGTTACTTGACCAACATCCCCTTGAACCTCTCCCACGTTTCATGAGTGTTTCTGTTGGTTTCTGCCTGAACCTTAATATCTCATCAACTTGCTTGGATGTCTTTTTGGGTGGGTAGAATTTGTTCAAACACTGCTTGACTAATTCCTCCCAAGTAGTGATGGAGTTTATGGGGAGCGAATTGAGCCAAGTCTGAGCCTCTCCGGTCACTGAGGATGGAAACAATAACAGTATTATTGCTTCCGGTGTCACATTCCGTTGCCTTTGCATGACACAAATCGACGGGAAATTTTTTAGATGCTACTGTGGATCTTCAATGTAAGACCCCGAGAATAGTCCCTTATTCTGCAACAAATGTAGCATGTTGTTTGTGATTTGAAATTATTCTGCTTGTATCTGAGGGACTGTAATTGCGGTTGCCAGATTTTCAGCGGTGGGTTGTGCCCAATCATATAAGGCTGCTTCTGGCACCAGAGGTGCCACACCCTGATTGTTCGGGTCATCCCAATGTATCTGTTATTTTGATTGTCTATGATGTCACCCGTGTCTAGTTCGATTCGGTCTGTTGAGTTATGTTGTCGTTTTTCTTTCTTGTTTGCTCGATTTTGTGCCTTGAAATCTTTCTCAATGTCCGGTAATGATTCCAACAATTCACCAATTCTTGAGGAGTTTCTAGGCATGCACCTATAACACATAAGGCTACAAACGTTAGAGTTTCAATATAATGAATTTCAACTCGAGAAAGCTGACTAAAATAATAATTCTAGCAATTCTTCTAGTCATAATTAATAACACCGTTAAGTCCCCGACAACGGCGCCAAAATTTGATCATGCCCAACTATGCCTCCTAAGAGGTCTAGCGGTCGTTGCAAATATAATCTGGTTTACAAGTCCCGAGTCGAATCCCACATGGAATTAACCTACTAATCACAACCACTGGTTTTGTAAGAATTCAATCAACCTTCAGAAATATTAAATAACGATTTAAGTGTTTACTAACTAAGAGAAAAGTAATTAAAGTGCAATAATTTATAACTAACAGAGCAAATGTTATAGACAAGATTGGAAAAGTCTAGGGTTTTGATTTTTCCAATTGTCGGAATCTCCTCCGCTACATTTCCTATATATTCTCCTAAGTATTTTCTATCGATCGTGAGTACTTTGGGTGGTGTAGTTCTCTCTCGAGCATCTACCACAATTTACTAGACGTATTCTCTCAAACTACGCTAGCTGGCACTAATTCACCGCTCACTACGATCGCACCAATGTTTCATTATTTCTAATCCCACCTTTAAACCCCCCATATTGATTTCTCAAATACCTTAGGAGTGAAGTTGTTCAACGACTACCTAAACGTGTACTCTCTCTCGAGCAGTACACACTAAATATGCACAGTTAATTGAGAGCTCTTCAATCAACAACAACAAAAATATAGTTGAACAAGTAGGGAAAGATCAATGACAAATTTATATTAAACGTAGTGGAAAATCATCCTTCAATAGGTTCCATCAAACCCTAGATGAGAGAGTTTAGGTACTCATAAATGTATAAATAATCATCATGATGTTCAAAGACATCAAACTACAAAGTAAAGAGAAACGCATGGAAAAACTCGTTGATTCCTTGCTCCACGGTGCTCTGTAGCCTTTTTTCTTCTCCAAAATAATGTTCCACCCTTTCTCAACTCGTTTAGGGAGTATTTATATGTTAGGGTCGAGGTGCTTGAGTCCAAATCCGGGTCGGAGTCTTTTAATTCGCAAACATTTAACCGCCAGGCTACAGACCTCGCGAGGCCAGGCTTATAGCACGGCCAACCTGGCTACAGAGCTGGCTACGCCTGGCATGTAGCGCAGTAAAGATGGCTACAAAACTGGCTACGCTTGGCCTGTAGTGCGGTCAAACGACAAGTATAATCCCAAAATGAAACCACACGATGTACCGCATAACTTATATGCCCATAGTAATATCTTCCGACCACAATAGTTGCTCATTATCAAACCCGGTACCAATAAATACCTCATAACATATAAAACCCGAATCAAAGCCTTCACAACACCCCTAATGAAGAAGAAACTTGTAGAAACTCATAACTACCCATCAAACGAATAAGTACAAGAACCACTGCCAAATTTTGAGCTGATTAATGACATTATTCTTCCAAACATATCTTATACAAATCCGATTACATTGACTCCAGGTCCAATAACCGTGTCTCACCCAGTACAAGCTGCTCAATCGATGGGCTGTATCAAATGCCATCAAGAACCTCATACAACACGATTTGTTGCGCTTACAATAGACGCTCAAGCATGATCACTAATGGGAATGGAACTAAAGTACAAGAACTATCCAACATTTCTAGCAGATATAACAAAAGCGTAATTCTATGAAATCATCCCATAAAGGAGAAGCAAAATGCACAAAATAAGCTCAAGGAATTGTAACCATCATAACTCCGTTGAGGCGTGCAACTCACTCCGCACATATTCCTGTGGCGCCGTGCCACCCGATCCACACATGATACTCGTGGAGGCATGCACCCGATCCACTCAGAATACACTTGGTGGCCTACCACCCAATCTACAACAATCTCATCAATAACTATTGGTCCATAGTTCTCATACTCCCAAACATATGCTTATCAACAACAAGCACGTAAGGTGCATAAACCTAGCCATATAGCATAATGCACAATGAAAATATCAAGCACCTCTACGGTGTAAGAACCAAATAAACTTCTGATGGTAGGCTATAATCTCATATTTTAGTCGCTTATCCCACTCTAATTACTGCACTTTAATTGAGTTGGAGCTCTAATCGCTAGTGTTTTGCACTAATTGTGTGTTTTATGCCTTATAGGAGTGATTCTGATCTATGTAGATATTATGGAATGAATTCAAGCTATTCTAGAGCTTTGAAGTCTGAGTAAAAGCCCAAGGATTAAGTTGGGATCGAGTTTGGGGATCAACGGATGATAGTGCAACGAAACGAAGAATCGAACAGGCCTATTGCGCAGTGTCCAGTTAAATGCACATAACATTTTGCTCGGAACTCCTTTTGGGGTACACAATATATCATTGGAAATCTATTTAAAAGGGCTACAACTTTCATGTTTTATATTTTCCCAAATTCCCAACAGAACGCCACCCACGTGCTCGGTTGTGCACTCGGCACGCATATAAGGCAGAACAAGGTGAAAAGTGCGCGGCCAAGTGTGCGAGCACACTTCCAGGTGTGCTGCCACGCACGTCCTGTCCGGGAAAAGTGTCCTATTTTGCATAGGAGAAGGTGTATTTGTTTGGGCCTAACCCTACTTGGTATATATACATGAAAAATGGTATTTTGAGGACTTTTGACATAAATTAGACCTAAGGAAGCTAAGGAGAAGAGGGAGAAGCAAGAGCACAAGGATTTCACCATTCATCCTCAATCAAGACAAGGGTTTGGATGTTTTATGTTTTCCTTTGCTTAAACTTAATTGTGATGAATTTATCCATATCCATGGAGTAATTCTTCCTTAGGGGTTGATGGATGTTGTGTTTTGAGAATTGTTTGTGGATATTAACTCTAGTTTTATATATTGAATCGTTTTGGATATTTTATTGTTGCATATATATTCACTTGTTTATGTAATCGAAAGAGGCATAATTTGTGATGTTTTGCATTATCTTGTTGGTTGAATTTATTAATTCTTCTTAGTAATCGAAAGAGGCTAGTTGAATTATTGTTTAGACCTAGTTGGGAGGATAATCGAAAGAGGTTCTCCTAATGATCAATCCACTATAAATTCTTGCATATCTTCACCAAGCTTAACTTAGTTCATATCGTGAGGTTGAGACTTGATCGAGAGAGGAGTTTCTACTGAACGTTTGAACTAATAAAAGAGTGAATTCGAGAGACTCACTTGAACCTTAGAAATGAATCAACTAGAGTTAATTCCCAAACAAGTATCTTACACCTATCCTATCAACCCATGTTTTCTCCCTATGATATCATCTTGCTTACTCTTGTTGAGATTTTCATTAGCTAATAGTTTAGACTTTTAGTAAATTTTAGTTTTAAATCACACAATTCTAAATTGTTGATCATCTTGGATAGCAACTAAAACTAGAAGCTACGAAAACACTATTTAAATTCAATCCCTGTGGATACTATATTCGACTAGCGAGCATAATTTTGTGTTGTGTTTTGCGCTCGTCAAATTTTGGCGTCGTGGCCGGGGATTGGAAATCAATAGTGTTTGAAGTAGTTTGTAGTGCTAATTCAGGAATTATATTTAAATTGTTTCTTTCTTTTTTCCTCTCCCAGACCCCATTAGTCGAATTTTACTGGGTTGTTGTTGTTCTTTTTTCCTCTTATTTTTAAATTTGTTTAGTTAACTTCTCTACAAGATTTCTTTTGTTGAATAACTCTTGAAGAAAATATTTTTGATATTGAACCCTAAATGCTATAAAGATGGAGTACAACCAGCCTAAGAAAATGGTTGAAGAGTTAGCAACTGAACATTGTCAGCGGTGTCCTATGTGTTTTAAGTGTGGTGGAAATCATCTATGGGTTGATTGTTAAGCAGGTATGTATTCTTCCTATAATTTGTATTCTGAATAGTCTCACTCTATTTCTAGTCCGTATAGGTATGAGGATTCATATGGGCATAATCTTGACTCTGGTTGGGATGAATACCCTTATTATAACTGGAATGGAAGCGAAGTGAGACAACCACCTCAAGGGGAGAATGGTAGTTTAGAAGAGTTTGTGTATAAGTTCATAAATAAGGTGGAAGAGAGATTTACACAAGATGATGAAGCCATTAATAACCTAACAATGCAAGTAAGTCAAATAATAAGTACAGTTTCAGAAAGCTTAGTGCGTTGTGATGGTGAATATATGGAGGAGATACCCTGCAAGAATGAACCTACTCAAGAGGATGAGCGTCTACAGAGGTAGATGTAACGACCCGGCCGGTCATTTCGAGAGTTATAGCCTCGTTTTACCCACTTCTACTTCTTTTTGTGTTATTCCGCTATATTATATTATGTCGGGTTAGTTGGTTTGGGACCGGAGTGGTTTCAGAGTTAATTGAGACACTTAGTCTCTTAAGTAGAAACTTAAGTTGGAAAAGTCAACCGGATATTGACCTATGTGTAAATGATCTCGGATTTGAATTCTGATAATTTTGTTAGCTCCGTTAGGTGATTTTGGACTTAGGAGTGCGTCCGGAATGTGATTTGGAGGTCCGTGGTAGAATTAGGCTTGAATTGGCAAAATTGGAAATTTGGCAATTTCGGTCGGCAGTGGAAAATTTGATATCAGGGTTGGAATAGAATTCCGGAAGTTGGAGTAGGTTCGTAGTATCATTTGTGAAGTGTGTGAAAAATTTGAGGTCATTCAGACGTGGTTTGGTTGGTTTCGGCATCGGTTGCCGAATTTGGAAATTTAGAAGTTCTTAGGCTTGAATCCGAGGGTAATTTGATGATTTGATGTTGTTTTGAGTGATTTGAAGGTTCGACTAAGTTGGTATGTTGATATATCACTTGTTGGTATTTTTGGTTGAGGTCCCGAGGGCCTCGGGTTGATTCTGGGTGGTTAACGGATTTGCCGAAGTTAGAATTTGCAGCTGGAGCTGCTGCTACTGCTACTGCTATTTTTGCACCTGCGAAAGAAAGCCTCGCTGGTGCGCGTGGGGAGTGCGCAGGTGCGGGAAATGCTGGGCCAAGGCTGGGAACACAGGTGCAAAGAATTGGCCACATCTGCGGGCCCGCAGGTGCGAGGCCTTGAGCGCAGATGCGGAGATGAGAATGTTTGGCTGGTTTCGCAGATGCGCACCAGGGACCGCAGATGCGAGTCCGTAGGTGTGGAAGCTGGGGGATTAAGTGAGTTACACAAGTGCGGCTCCTTGGACGGCAGGTGCGGTCGTGCGGGTGCGAGAAAATGGCCGCAGGTGCGAAAAACCTGGGTAGAAACCATAAATAGAACCCTTTGCGATTTTGGTGCATTCTTCACCATTTCTATTCGGTTTATGGAGCTTTTGGGAGAGGTTTAAAGAGGGAATCAAGGGAGTTTCGTTGAGGTGAGTTACTTGAGCCCTAATAGTTGTATATATGGTGATTTTCTATTATTTAATCATGGTAATTAGTGAAAATGAGGGGTTAGGGATTGGAATGTTTGGAAAGTAATTTCAAGAATTTGAAAGACCAAACAATATCGGATTTTGATGAATTTTTTATGGTTAGACTCGTGAGTGAATGAGCTTTCTAGTTTTGTAAATTTTGTCGGATTTAGAGACGTGGGCCGGGGGCCGGGTTTGAGCCAATTTCGGGTTTTCGTCTAATTTTGAAGCTTTTCATGTGAAATTCATTCCATTAGCGTATATTGATGGTATTGTAGTGATTGTGAATAGATTTGGAGCATTTGTAGGCCGCGTCCAGAGGCAAGAGCATTGCAGGGTAGAGATATGACTGGTTTGAGGTAAGTAACGATTGTAAATCTAGTCCTGCGGGTATGAAACCTCGGATTTTGTTTCATTCTACTATTTTTAGTGACGCATATGCTAGGTGACGGGCGTGTGGGCATGCACTATTGGGGATTTGTGACTTGGTCCATCCCGTAGCAACTGTAAAGTTTCATACTTTGTTGAAACCATATGATACTTATATGTTTTAGAAAGAATTTCTGTAAATTGGACTGAATGCCATGTTTGGGCCTTGCGCCAACGCTGTTTGGACCCTTAGGGGCTGTTTCTTACCATCCTCTCATTGTTTTTGATTGAAAATCTATACTCAGTCATGTTTATACTTGTTTACCGCATAACTCAGTTTTATGACTCTATTTTGATGCATATAAATATTTTGGGCCGAATGCCCTGTTTTACTGAAATGCCCGAGTGGCTTGAGAGGTTTATGACTGAGTGAGGCCGAGGGATTGATTTGTGAGGATGAGTGTACATCGGGGCTGCTCGCCTGCCGCATACTTTATTATTATGGCACGTGAGTTGTCCGTGCAGCACGTGAGTTGTCTGTGCACATTATAGCGCTTGGGCTGAAGGAGCCCCTCCAGAGTTTGTACATACCCCCAGTGAGCGCAGATACCTACTGTGTGCGAGTGCCGAGTACTGAGTGACTGGAAGGCATGAGTGATTGTGAGGTATGCCCGAGTAGAATGAGTGATTGTGAGGTATGCCCGAGTGGTACGAGTGACTGTGAGGTTTGCCCGAGGGGCTGTTTATGAGTGATGTTTTGCCCGAGGGGCTGTTTATGATTTCATCATTTTTGCTCACCTTTGCATTTTTCCTCTGTCTAAAAACTGTTGAACAATATCTTTAAATGATTTTTACTGGAACTGGGTTAAACGAGATGTTTTGATTCAAATCATGATTTTTAAAAACATGTGGTATTTTACTGAGATTTCCCGATATGAATGTTATATGCTTTATTGCTCGTCACTACTGCTCAGTATTTATTTATTGTTTTTACTTAATGAGTTGGCATACTCACATTACTCCCTGGAAACTCAAGAATCATGAAAAGATCTATCCAACACATGACTTAGAGCTTGCAGCGGTGGTCTTTGCATTGAAGATTTGGCGTCATTATTTGTATGGGGTCCATGTGGATGTATTCAGGGACCATAAGAGCCTTCAATATATTTTCAAGTGGAAGGAATTGAATTTGAGGCAGAGAAGATGGCTTGAGTTACTCAAGGATTATGACATCGACATTCTGTATCATCCGGGGAAGGCTAATGTTGTAGCGGATGCTCTTAACACGAAATCTATGGGCATTTTGGATCACTTCGAGGCATATCAAAGGCCGTTGGCCAAGGAGGTTCATCGTTTGGCTAGTTTGGGAGTTCGTCTTGCGGATTCTAGTGAAGGAGGGGAGATTGTGCAAAATAGGGCTAAATCGTTGCTTGTGGTGGAAGTCAAGGAGAACCAATTCAATGATCCATTGTTGGTACAATGAAGGAGAGGATTCAAAAACATAAGACCATGGCCTTTTCTCTTGGCGTGGATGATGGTACACTAAGGTACCAAGGGCGACTATGAGTTCCAAATGTGGATGATCTCCTGGAAAGAATCATGACCGAGGCTCACACTTCTAGGTATTTCGTGCACCCAGGCTCTACAAAGATGTATCATGATCTTAGGGAAGTCTATTGGTGGAATGGTATAAAGAGGAACATAGCGGACTTTGTGACAATATGTCCAAATTTTCAGCAAGTGAAGGCCGAACATCAAAGGCCCGGTGGGTTGGCACGGAACATAAAAATTCCAATGTGGAAGTGGGAAATGATTAACATGGACTTTGTGGTAGGGCTACCTCGCACTCCTCATAAATTTGGATCGATTTGGGTGATTGTGGATTGACTCACGAAATCATCACACTTCTTACCTGTTAAGACTATCGAAACAATAGAACATTATGCTCAGTTGTACATAAAGGAAATTGTCAGGTTGCATGGCATCCCAGTTTCTATTATCTCAGATCGAGGGGCATAGTTCACGGCTAATTTTTGGAAGAAATTTCAGCAAGGTTTGGGTATTCAGGTGAATCTTAGTACAACCTTCCATCCACAGACCGACGAGCAGGTAAAGCGGACTATTCAGACACTTGAGGATATGTTGCACGCTTGTGTTCTTGACTTCAAAGGTAGCTGGGATGATCATTTGCCGCTAATAGAGTTTGCCTACAACAACAGTTACCATGCCAGCATTCATATGGCACCTTTCGAGGCTCTATATGGTAGGAGATGTAGATATCACATTGGGTGGTTCAAGATTGGGGAAGAAGAGTTGATAGGTCCAGACCCGTTCATCAGGCTATGGAAAAAGTTAAGATCATTAAGGAGTGGTTGAAAACTCCTCAAAGTCGTCAAAAGTCCTATTCGGATGTCCGTCGCATGGATTTGGAGTTCAAAGAAAGTGATTGGGTATTCTTGAAGGTTTCCCCCATGAAGGTTATAATGCGGTTTTGTAAGAAAGGGAAATTGAGTCCGAGGTATGTCGGGCCGTACATAATCATTCAGAGGATTTGTCAGGTGGCGTACAAGCTTGAGCTACCACCTGAGATGTCATTAGTGCACCCGATATTCCATGTGTCTATATTAAAGAAGGTAGTTAGAGATCCATCAGTTATTGTGCCAGTAGAGACCATTGAGGTTAATGAAGAATTGACTTATGAAGAAATTCCAGTTTCCATCCTTGATAGGCAAGTCCGAATGTTGAGGAACAAAGAGATTACCTCCGTAAAAGTGTTATGGCTAAACCAGCAGGTTAAAGAGGCTGCCTGGGAGGCCGAGGAAGAAATGAAGAAGAAGTATCCTTACAAGACTCTAACCAATCCATGCCCATGAGTACATCGAAGTCTACCATCTCCAATTCTACTAAGTCTGCTACAGTAAGGTGATGATACACTTTGACTGGACACCCCCTATAGATACGTCTAGCTATAACTGATTCTCCAACTGGAGTGGACACTTCAAAGGGTTCACACAACTTTTCTGGTTCTATCCCAAATTTCTTAGCAATACATGGGGGTTACATAAGATAGGGTGGATCTCGGATCCATAAGAGCGTAAACATCAAAGGTGAAGACTGTTAGCATACCTGTGACAACATCTCCACGAGCCTCTGTATCCCGACGGCCTGCCAGCGCATACAAGCGGTTCCAACCACCGCCAGTATAACCGAACTTTCCTGCACCACGCCCTTGTTGGGCCAGAGAGTTCTGATGGGCTGCTAAATTAGTGGACTGAGCTACATTGCCTCTATTGTTCTGCTTTGCTGATGGAAAATCCCTCAAGAAGTGGCCCTGCTGACCGCACCCAAAGCAACCATTTGTGCCCGAGTGACACAACCTTGGGTGCCTCTTACCACACATGTTGCAAATAGGGTAACCAGGGACTCTGTGGCCCGTACTAGCCTGTGACTGTGAGTTTATTGCTCTAAAATTCTAGTTTTTCTTATTAAACTTGGACCTATGAACTGGTGCACTAGTTGAAGATGGACCAGGTCTTGATTTTGGTTTCCTGAAGAACTGATGATTACCGCCTCCTTGTGATCCCACATGGCTGAAATTTCCTGCAGACTTAGCTCTTTTGCTGAATTCCCTATCCCTCTCTCTCTGTAGCCGCTCTTTTTCCTTCAACCTATCTTCGTTCCCTTGAACAAAGGCTACCATTTTAGTAATGGTCATTTTATTATTCTGAGCAGCTATATTAGCATCAGCAAACAAGTCATCTGAAAGCCCCAAAACAAACCACCTAACTCTGGCCCTCATATCACGTACTATTTCCGGAGCATACTCGGCTAGAGAGACGAACTTGAGTAATACTCATTCACACTCATATCATTCTGTTTGAGTCTCTCAAACTCTAAAAACTTAGCTTTCAAGACCTCAATGGGTAGAAAATGTTCAAGAAAAGCATCTGCAAACTCCTTCCATGTTGCAGGATCCGTATCCTCCCCTCGGGACTCTTCCCATTTTTCATACCAAGTGTTAGCAACATCCTTCAGCTAGTACGTAGCAAGCTCTGCTACCTCAGTGTCTGTAGCATGCATCACTCTAAATATCTTCTGAACATCATCTATGAAGTTTTGCGGATCCTCATCCTTTTTGGACCATGTCAAGATTGGAGGTTTCATGTTGAGGAATTCCCTGAACCCGGAACTACCCGTCTCATCAACAACACTTGTCCCCTGCCTTTGAGCCTCAGTAGCAACAATTTGGGGGAGCAATTGAATAGCTCCCCTGACATCCATGTCTGAAGCATTAGGCACTGAACCCGTTGCAACTCCCTGGGCCGGAGTGACCTCCTCTTGAGCTGCATTAGCCGTATCCCCAAGGCTAGTAGTTGCGTCCCTCGTGGAGTACTTTCATTTTGCAGGCATTTTTTGAAATACGTAATTTGTACGAGTTAGAAGGATTCCGGAAAGCATAGCTCTAACTGCACGATCTAGAGTATGAAAGAAATGAAACAATCCTAAATGTCTTGGTGGTCAAATGTTTACATGTGGCACACACACACACATAAAAGTGACCCCACTGGACACGACTTCATAGACTCCCTAGGACTCTTGAACCTATGCTCTGATACCAAGCTTTGTCATGCCCCAAACCATGCCCTGGGTGTAATACGACACTCAGTGCCTGACTGCATGTGACTGAGCAAATCAACTATATGGCGGGATCAACATGTGGTATAATTGTAAGCTACATATAAATATACAACATGATGATCTACTAAAGAGTCTGACTGACATATCATAGATACGGAAAAGTCTGCAACATAAATGAGTAGCCGACAAGGCTAACACATAAAAGTATTCTAACATCTGACTGACTGAACTATAGTCTACGACCTCTAAGAATACTGAAATGCTAACTGTTTACTGGGACAAGCGGCATACCTTACTAACTGAAATACTATAAAGACTAAAGATTGAAAAAAGTGATAATGCCCGAAAGACTGGGGCTCACTAATAGCTAATACGAGATGTCCTAGCAAGCAGAATCGTCAACCTGTAAATCGTTACCTGCATCGCGAGATGCTGGCCCCGAGAAAAAAGGAACGTCAGTACATTTGAATTGCACTAGTATGTAAAACAACTGAAAGAAGGAACTGTAAATACTGAAACTGAAACTGAAACTGATAACTGATAACTGAACTAAACATAGGACGTAAGGTTATGAATACTCCCTCTTCTGAATGATGAACCAACTGTTTATCTGAATAAACAAATTGCAGCCTAAGGCCCAATATATATATATATATATATATATATATATATGTGTGTGTGTGTGTGTGTGTGTGCACAAACTGTGGTCTCGGGCCCAAGTATACGTATACATAACTGCGGCCTCAGGCCCAAAAAAAGCATAAAGCATAAACTGTGGCCTCAGGCCCAAAAAAGCATAAAGCATAAACTGTGGCCTCATGCCCAAATACAAGTGTTCAATATTCAGGAATTCAAAATTAGGAACTGAGAATCTTACTGCAATATATGATACTAAAATACTGAACCATACTGAGTTACATGATACTGGAATGCTGAATAGAACTAGACTAAGACATGTATTCATAATAAATTGATTTGTCATAACTAAAACTCATAGAATATTGAGCGATTATGAAACTATGCCATCTAGAGAATAGAAGTTCTACAACTATTCATAGGACTAAGGAATAATTACGTTCTGAGGAAACTCGTGACAGTCATAAAGAATGGGAGGTAGGGAGAATCATAAGCATTCCAAACGTAAAGAGAGTTAGCCTCACACACCTTAGCTCTGGCCCTTTTTAAAAGTATCACGATGTTCGTCGCCTCTTTCAATGATAATCTACGTCAATATATATATCAAGAGGAACCAACATTAGCAATAATTCTCCTATTTTAGTAACTTAAGAATTTTATCAAACACCTTATGGGTGTAAAGCCTCATAGCCCTTAGTAATTGGTATTTTCTTCACCATGTTCTCATTCTACTATGTCTAGGTGATTCTACCATCCCAAATAGAAGTAACTAACACCATTTCTCATTACCCAAATGTTTACAACAATCATAATTCAACAATCTAAAACCCTAGCATAGTTCTTATGGTTCTCTTTATCAAACCCATTTACTATTCTCCCAAAACTCATCAATTCATAGTTATAAATGATTAGGGAGTAGAAGCATTACCTTTTCGAACTTGACTCTTCTTGAATTAGAGTTCTAGGGTTTCCTTTCTCAACAATGGTGTCTCGACCGAATATGTAATGAGTGGAAGGATTTACCCATGTCAATAAGGTGTTGGAGAATTGAAATTAACTTAGAATCATTGTTAGAACTTACCTTGGATGATGGAGGGACCTTGGGGAAGTTATGTTCTTGAAAGCTTCCCTTTCTAGAGTAGGTTTTCGTGTTTGGGGTGTGGGGGAATGAGGTAGGGCTTTTAAATAAGTGAACACGTCCCAAAATTGAGGAGAAAAATAAAAGTAGCTCGAATAAACCTCGTCGGTGCGAGGCATCGTCAGGGGCACCAAAGGTATTATGCAAGGCGCCATCAGAGGTGCCAATAATACAGTGCCTTGCACTATCTAGGGCACTGAGGTTGATTCCCGGGACAATGCCTTGCACTGTCAGGGGCGCTGATGTTAATGCCCTAGACAGTGCCTTGCACTGTCTATGGCCGTGAGTTTTATGGCCTTGCATTGTCTATGGTTGTGAGTTTTGATGTCCTTGCACTGTCTAAGTTTTATGCACCTCACTATCGGTCTTGATTCCAAAACAACGGTTTCCACCCATACTCATCCCGATAGGACTTCACATTAATACTTAATTAATGCATCCACAACTAATTCAGATTTACGGAGTGTTACACCCGGGTTTGACCTTTTGGTTGACTTTGAGCAGTTGATTAGAGATTCAACCTTTATCGTTTGGGTTTGTTTCCTTTGGCATTATTTGATGATTTTGAGTTGCTTTTGGCTAGTTTTGAGCTGTTTGTCGGTTGATTTGCACAGGATGGCATTTCTAGAGTATTATTTGGCTTGCTCGGTATTTGTTTTGGCTTGCTTGAGTTACGTTTCTTATCTAAACTTGGTTGAGGCCCTAGTTTCCTGAATTATTTGTGATAGCTATGTGTTATGGGTGCGCATATGTGTGGGGTTTGAGCCCATGTGCGAGCATCGAGGTATTTATCCATGCTCGGGGTAGTGCTTAGGCTATTGTTATACCTTGAATTGACTGTTAAGCTTTAATCTACAATGTTTATCGCATTTGTAACATTGTTGTGAACTATTTGAGCCATGTTTGAGGTTACGAAGAGGCTAATTCCTTGAATAAACATGGTAATTGCAATTTCTGTGATGAAATGGCCCATTTGAGCTAAGATAGCACACTTTGCACATGCCTATACTATAGCATTTCACGTATACCAGTCCACGAGCATGAAATCGGATATTCAATGATCATATACATGTGTTCTTCCATATTTGCCTCTATGTGATGTGATTTGGACTGGATGCATGTGACCACACCGGGTGGATTGTATTATTATACCCATGACCACGTTGGGCAAGTTGTATTGTTATGCCTATAACCACGCCGGGCGGATTGTATTGTTATGCCTGTACCACACAGGGTAGGCTGTGTTGTTATGCTTATGAACACGTCGGGCGGATTCTATTGTTATGCATGTGACCACGCCGGGTGGATTGTATTGTTATGCCTATGACCACACTGGGCGGATTGTGATTTAGCCATTGACCACGTCGGGCGGATCTGTTATATTAAGCCTGTGACCACGCCGGGCGAATTATGATATTGAGCCTGTGACCACGCTAAGCTGGTAGCACATTGAATTAGCCGTACTTGCACGTGGATATGGATCCATCCCCCTAGGGTCACTCTCTCATGTTTCTCTCTTGATTTTATACACGCGGATTGTGAGAAACTGATGGGTTTCTGGTTGATGTGAGCTATGAGAGAGCTGGTTATTGTTATTGGGATCAGTTTGCACGCCGCAACATGCCTTATTAGCTTATTGTCATATGGATCGGGTTGCGCGTTGCAATAAACTGATATTTGGTTATTGCATTTCATAATTACTTGCAATTTCCTTGAATGTTTACCTCATTTAATTGCATATCTTCCTTATATGATGGATTACTGACTGAACACTTTAAAACAAAGAATTGTCAACATCAAGGTGGCTTTACATATGATTTACCTGATTTGATCATATATATGTTCTATACTTGTGGAATTTATGAACTGTACAGGTGATCGACGAGTATCATTTATAGATCTTGCTTCTATTACCTCGGCAAGGTTAGTTAGGATACTTATTGATTACATGGGGTTGGTTGTACTCATACTACACTTCTGCACCTTGCGTGCAAATCTTGGAGTTGATGTTGCTGTGTACGGCGAGAGTTGGAATTGAAGATGTACGTACGTTCCGGCTGTAACTGCCACTTATCCTTGGTAACTTTATATTTTTTTTAAAAATATACCATTAAGTTGTGTGCTTAGTGGTTATTTTTATTAATAATATGAACAAAAGACAAAAAAACTATCTTGAGATCTTACAAACTGAAGAAAACTAAAGCATGACATTACATCAATCCTATTATCAAATCTGAACATTACATTCAGCATTAGGAGTACATAATCACCTAACCCAACATGCATATGAATGATAGAAACTTAACCAAATGTTTGGCTTACGACTGATCATCCTAAAATTGCCCAATATATTGGAATATTGCATACATGATAAGGAACTTGAGCACTGAAAATCCAAGGGGATTAACTGCTTCACATAACTCTTGGGATTAGCATTCCTTCTATGAAGAGTTAACATGATAGCTGGGGCACCCGCAGATTTGTATATGAACCGTGTCTAACGTATTGTTATCCTATTATTGTTGTGACTTTGATTGATTGATGCGTGATTGTTGTTAGTGATTAGGATTTGGATCCTCTTGAGCCTGCCTTCCTCTAGCATAGGACTTGTAGAATATACCTGGGAGCTTGTCCAGATGATGTACAAACAGCCCGCAAAATAAATCAAATTCCCACGTTGCAAATAGACACTTCTAGTTAGTATGAGCCTCCTGCGTGTTCCAGCAATCAATGGTCTTTTATGAACCTTGTTGTACCATGTTTGTAGAGCCTCCAAGAAGTAGAAAATGCTAAGGCATTCAGGCCTTTTGGTGTGTTGCTCCCCGTCAGCACCAAACTGGCACACAATGCAATTCCAGTTTGGCATATTTGTGTGAGACTTCCTCGATTGCTTGCTTTCTATGTTTTTGAGCTGGTCTATGTAGTGGTTGCACCTTCTGGGAATGAGCATCGAAGATGCTAATACCATCCAAAAAGATTTTGCCATGACATAAACTCCAGCTCCAAACACAATACCTACAAAAAAACAAACTATGTTAGTAGAAAACATCTTCTTACTCTCCTCCATATGGATTCGAGTAGGAAGTATCACGTGATATCCTCCTCCAGTTAGTTTCTTCTTGTCAAATCTTTCGGTCCTCACAAAAATCCGCCCCATCATTCTCATGTTAATCCAGTACTTCAACCTTTAGAGTTTACCTTGGTTGTTCTTACCCTAATATAGGTTATCTAAATCTTGTCACTATTTAAAATCTTCCTTCCTTGCGTGTCCATCTCCTCAAAAGAGTGGACCTTTATCATAGCCCTCTGCTCCAATGTTAAGTTAGCTACATGATCAACTAGCTTATTACCTCCATGTAGTAGATGTTCAACCTGGAACATACCCCTAGTCATTAAAGCCTTAATCTCCTCCACATGCTGGATTATGCTCCAAGGTGGCTCCCAAACCTCCTCCAGCACCTTCTGCATTAGCAAGGAATCAGTTTCAATTATGCATGGAGGAAACAGTAATTGGATCATGTACCTTAAACCCTCCAGTATTGCCTGTACTTCAGCTATATTATTTGTAGCATCCTCAATTGAATCTGCCTATGCATATAAGATATCACCTATTCCATCTCTTATACAAAAAGAATATAAAGCTCCCCCATTGTCGCCTCTACATGCCCCATCTGTATTACATTTGATACGTCGGGCATGTTGTATTGTTATGCCTATAACCATGCCGGGCGGATTGTATTGGTATGCCTGTACCACATAGAGTGGGCTATATTGTTATGCTTGTGACCACATCGGGCGGATTGTATTGTTATTCATGTGACCACGCCGGGTGGATTATATTGTTATGCCTGTGACCATACTGGGTGGATTGTGATTTAGCCATTGACCACGTCGGGCGAATCCGTTATATTAAGCCTGTGACCACGCCAAGCGAATTATGATATTGAGCCTGTGACCACGCTAAGCTGGTAGCACGTTGAATTAGCCGTACTTGTGCGTGGATATGGATCCATCCCCCTAGGGTCACTCTCTCATGTTTCTCTCTTGATTCTATACACACGGATTGTGAGAAACCGACGGGTTTCTGGTTGACGTGAGCTATGAGAGAGCTGGTTATTGTTATTGGGATTAGGTTGCACGCCGCAACATGCCTTATTAGCTAACTGTCATATGATCGGGTTGCGCATTGCATAAACTGATATTTGGTTATTGCATTTCATATTTACTTGCAATTTCCTTGAATGTTTACCTCATTTACTTCCATATCTTCCTTATATGATGGATTACTGACTGAACACTTTAAAACAAAGAATTGTCAGCATCAAGGTGGCTTTACATATGATTTACCTGATTTGATCATATATATGTTCTATACTTGTGGAATTTATGAACTGCACAGGTGATCGACGCGTATCATTTATAGATCATGCTTATATTACCTTGCCAAGGTTAGTTAGGATACTTATTGAGTACATAGGGTTGGTTGTACTCATACTACACTTCGGCACCTTGCGTGCAGATCTTGGAGCTGATGTTGCTGTGTACGGCGAGAGTTGGAATTGAAGATGTACGTACGTTCCGGCTATAACTGCCACTTATCCTTAGTAACTTTATATTTTTTTAAGAAAATATACCATTAAGTTGTGTGCTTAGTGGTGATTTTTATTAATAATATGAACAAAAGACAAAAAAACTATCTTGAGATCTTACAAAGTGAAGAAAACTAAAGCATGACATTACATCAATCCTATTATCAAATCTGAACATTACATTCAGTATTAGGAGTACATAATCACCTAACCCAACTTGCATATGAATGATAGAAACTTAACCAAATGTTTGGCTTAGGACTGATCATCCCAAAATTGCCCTATATATTGGAATATTGCATACATGATAAGGAACTTGAGCACTGAAAATCCAAGGGGATTAACTGCTTCACATAACTCTTGGGATCAGCATTCCTTCTATGAAGAGTTAACATGATAGCTGGGGCACCCACAGATTTGTATATGAACCGTGTCTAGCTTATTGTTATCCTATTATTGTTGTGACTTTGATTGATCGATGCGTGATTGTTGTTAGTGATTAGGATTTGGATCCTCTTGAGCCTGCCTTCCTCTAGCATAGGACTTGTAGAATATACCTGGGAGCTTGTCCAGATGATGTACAAACAGCCCGCAAAATGAATCAAATTCCCACGTTGCAAATAGACACTTCTAGTTAGTATGAGCCTCCTGCGTGTTCCAGCAATCAATGGTCTTTTATGAACCTTGTTGTACCATGTTTGTAGAGCCTCCAAGAAGTAGAAAAGGCTAAGGCATTCAGGCCTTTTGGTGTGTTGCTCCCCGTCAGCACCAAACTGGCACACAATGCAATCCTAGTTTGGCATATTTGTGTGAGACTTCCTCGATTGCTTGCTTTCTATGTTTTTGAGCTGGTCTATGTTTAAGTTAGCTAGATGATCAGCTAGCTTATTACCTTCACATTGTAGATGTTCAGCCTCGAACACACCCCTAGTCATTAAAGCCTTAATCTCCTCCACGTGCTGGATAATGCTCCAAGGTGGCTCTCAAACCTCCTTCACCACCTTCTGCATTAGCAAGGAATCAGTTTCAATCATGCATGGAGGAAACAGTAATTGGATCATGTACCTTAAACCCTCCAGTATTGCCTGTACTTCAACTATATTATTTGTATCATCCTCAATTGAATCTGCCTATGCATATAAGATATCACCTATTTCATCTCTTATACAAAAAGAATATGAAGATCCCCCATTGTCTCCACTACATGCCCATCTGTATTACATTTGATACGTCGGCTTGTTGTATTGTTATGTCTATAACCACGCCGGGCAAATTTTATTGTTATGCCTGTACCACATAGGGTGGGCTGTATTGTTATGCTTTTGACCATGTCGGGCGGATTGTATTGTTATGCATGTGACCACGCCGGGTGGATTATATTGTTATGCCTGCGACCACGCTGGGCGGATTGTAATTTAGCTATTGACCACGTCGGGCAGATCCGTTATATTAAGCCTGTGACCACACCGGGCGAATTATGATATTGAGCCTGTGACCACGCCAGGCTGGTAGCACGTTGAATTAGCCGTGCTTGCGCGTGGATATGGATCCATCCCCCTAGGGTAACTCTCTTATGTTTCTCTTTTGATTCTATACATGCGGATTGTGCGAAACTGGCGGGTTTCTGGTTGATGTGAGCTATGAGAGAGCTGGTTATTGTTATTGGGATCAGGTTGCATGTCGCAACATGCCTTATTAGCTTATTGTCATATGGATCGGGTTGCGCGTTGCAACAAACTGATATTTGGTTATTGCATTTCATATTTACATGCAATTTCCTTGAATGCTTACCTCATTTACTTGCATATCTTCCTTATATGATGGATTGCTGACTAAACACTTTAAAACAAAGAATTGTGAGCACCAAGGTGGCTTTACATATGATTTTCCTGATTTGATCATATATTTGTTCTATACTTGTGGAATTTATGAACTGCACAGGTGATTGACGAGTATCATTTATAGATCTTGCTTCTATTACCTCGCCAAGGTTAGTTAGGATACGTATTGAGTACATGGGGTTGGTTGTACTCATACTACACTTCTGTACCTTGCGTGCAGATCTTGGTGCTGATGTTGCTGTGTACGGCGAAAGTTGGAATTGAAGATGTTCATACGTTCCGGGTATAACTGCCACTTGTCCTTGGTAACTTTAGATTTTTTTAAGCAAATATACCACTAAGTTGTTTACTTAGTGGTGAGTTTTATTAATAATATGAACAAAATACAAAAAAACTATCTTGAGGTCTTACAAAGTGAAGAAAACTAAAGCATGACATTGCATCAATCATATTATCAAATCTGAACATTACATTCAGCATTAGTAGTACATAATCACCTAACCCAACTTGCATATGAATGATCAAACTTAACCAAATGTTTGGCTTAGGACTGATCATCCCAAAATTACCCCATATATTGGAATATTGCATACATGATAAGGAACTTGAGCGTTGAAACTCCAAGGGAATTAACTTCTTCACATTACTCTTGGGATTAACATTCCTACTATGTAGAGTTAACATGATAGCTGGGACACCCGCAGATTTGTATATGAACCGTGTCTAGCTTCTTGTTATCCTACTATTCCTGTGACTTTGATTGATCGATGCGTGATTGTTGTTAGTGATTAGGATTTGGATCCTCTTGAGGCTGCCTTCCTCTAGCATAGGACTTGTAGAATATACTTGGGAGCTCCTCCAGATGATGTCCAAACAGCCTGCTAAATGAATCAAATTCCCATGTCGCAAATAGACACTTCTGGTTAGTATGAGCCTCCTGCGTGTTCCAACAATCAATGGTCTTTTATGAACCTTGTTGTACTATGTTTGTAGAGCCTCCAAGAGGTAGAAAATTCTAAGGCATTCAGGCCTTTTGGTGTGTTGCTCCCTGTCAGCACCAAACTGGCACACAATGCAATCCCAGTTTGGCATATTTGTGTGAGGCTTCCTTGATTGCTTGCTTTCTATGTTTTTGAGCTGGTATATGTAGTGGTTGCACCTTCTGGGAATGAGCATCGAACATGCTAATACCATCCAAATAGATTTTGCCACGACATAAACTCCAGCTCCAAACATAATACGTGCAAAAAAACAAACTATGTTAGTATAAAACATCTTGTTACTCTCCCCCGTATGGATTTGAGTAGGAAGTATCACGTGATCTCCTCCTCCAGTTAGTTTTCCCTTGTCAAATCTTTCGGTCCTAACAAAAATCCACCCCATCATTCTCATGTTAATCTAGTACTTCAACCTTTGGAGTTTGGCTTGGTTGTTCTTACCCTAATATAGGTTATCGGAAGCTTGTCACTATTTAAAATCTTCCTTCCTTGCGTGTCCATCTCCTCAAAAGAGTGGACCTTTATCATAGCCCACTGCTCTAATGTTAAGTTAGCTAGATGATCAGCTAGCTTATTACCTTCACGTAGTAGATGTTCAGCCTGGAACACACCCCTAGTCATTAAAGCCTTAATCTCCTCCACCTGCTGTATTATGCTTCAAGGTGGCTCCCAAACCTCCTTCACCACCTTCTGCATTAGCAAGGAATCAGTTTCAATTATGCATGGAGGAAACAGTAATTGGATCATGTACCTTAAACCCTCCAGTATTGCCTATACTTCAACTATATTATATGTATCATCCTCAATTGAATCTGCCTATGCATATAAGATATCACCTATTCCATCTCATATACAAAAAGAATATGAAGATCCCCCATTGTCTCCACTACATGCCCATCTGTATTACATTTGATACATCGGGCTTGTTGTATTGTTATGCCTATAACCACGCCGGGCGAATTTTAATGTTATGCCTGTACCACATAGGGTGGGCTGTATTGTTATGCTTGTGACCACGTCGGGCGGATTATATTGTTATGCATGTGACCATGCCGGGTGGATTGTATTGTTATGCCTGTGACCACGCTGGGCGGATTGTGATTTAGCCATTGACCATGTCAGGCGGATCCGTTATATTAAGCTTGTGACCACACCGGGCAAATTATGATATTGAGCCTGTGACCACGCCAGGCTGGTAGCACGTTGAATTAGCTGTGCTTGCGTGTGCATATGGATCCATCCCCCTAGGTTTACTCTCTTATGTTTCTCTCTTTATTCTATACACGCGGATTGTGAGAAACTGGCGGGTTTCTGGTTGATGTGAGCTATGAGAGAGCTGGTTATTGTAATTGGGATCAGGTTGCACGTCGCAACATGCCCTATTAGCTTATTATCATATGGATCGGGTTGCGCATTGCAACAAACTGATATTTAGTTATTGCATTTCATATTTACTTGCAATTTCCTTGAATGTTTACCTCATTTACTTGCATATCTTCCTTATATGATGGATTGCTGACTGAACACTTTAAAACAAAGAATTGTGAGCACCAAGGCGGCTTTACATATGATTTTCCTGATTTGATCATATATTTGTTCTATACTTGTGGAATTTATGAACTGCACAGGTGATCGACGAGTATCATTTATAGATCTTTCTTCTATTACCTCGCCAAGGTTAGTTAGGATACGTATTGAGTACATGGGGTTGGTTGTACTCATACTATACTTCTGTACCTTGCGTGCAGATCTTGGTGCTGATGTTGCTGTGTATGGCGAGAGTTGGAACTGAAGATGTACATATGTTCCGGGTATAACTGCCACTTGTCCTTGGTAACTTTAGATTTTTTTAAGCAAATATACCACTAAGTTGTTTACTTAGTGTTGATTTTTTTTTATAATATGAACAAAATACAAAAAAGCTATCTTGAGGTCTTACAAAGTGAAGAAAACTAAAGCATGACATTACATCAATCATATTATCAAATCTGAACATTACATTCAGCATTAGTAGTACATAATCACCTAACCCAACTTGTATATGAATGATCAAACTTAACCAAATGTTTGGCTTAGGACTGATCATCCCAAAATTACCCCATATATTGGAATATTGCATACATGATAAGGAACTTGAGCGTTGAAAATCCAAGGGGATTAACTGCTTCACATTACTCTTGGGATTAGCATTCCTACTATGTAGAGTTAACATGATAGCTGGGACACCCGCAGATTTGTATATGAACCGTGTCTAGCTTCTTGTTATCCTACTATTCCTGTGACTTTGATTGATCGATGCGTGATTGTTGTTAGTGATTAGGATTTGGATCCTCTTGAGGCTGCCTTCCTCTAGCATAGGACTTGTAGAATATACTTGGGAGCTCCTCCAGATGATGTCTAAACAGCCCGCTAAATGAATCAAATTCCCATGTCGCAAATAGACACTTCTGGTTAGTATGAGCCTCCTGTGTGTTCCAACAATCAATGGTCTTTTATGAACCTTGTTGTATCATGTTTGTAGAGCCTCCAAGAGGTAGAAAATTCTAAGGCATTCAGGCCTTTTGGTGTGTTGCTCCCTGTCAGCACCAAACTGGCACACAATGCAATCCCAGTTTGGTATATTTGTGCGAGGCTTCCTCGATTGCTTACTTTCTATGTTTTATAGCTGGTCTATGTAGTGGTTGCACCTTCTGGGAATGAGGATCGAACATGCTAATACCATCCAAAAAGATTTTGCCACGACATAAACTCCAGCTCCAAACATAATACGTACAAAAAAACAAACTATGTTAGTATAAAACATCTTGTTACTCTCCCCCATATGGATTCGAGTAGGAAGTATCACGTGATCTCCTCCTCCAGTTAGTTTTCCCTTGTCAAATCTTTCGGTCCTAGCAAAAATCCTCTCCATCATTCTCATGTTAATCTAGTACTTCAACCTTTAGAGTTTGGCTTGGTTGTTCTTACCCTAATATAGGTTATCGGAAGCTTGTCACTATTTAAAATCTTCCTTCCTTGCGTGTCCATCTCCTCAAAAGAGTGGACCTTTATCATAGCCCGTTGCTCCAATGTTAAGTTAGCTAGATGATCAGCTAGCTTATTACCTTCACGTAGTAGATGTTCAGCCTGGAACACACCCCTAGTCATTAAAGACTTAATCTCCTCCACCTGCTGTATTATGCTCCAAGGTGGCTCCCAAACCTCCTTCACCACCTTCTGCATTAGCAAGGAATTAGTTTCAATTATGCATGGAGGAAACAGTAATTTGATCATGTACCTTAAACCCTCCAGTATTGCCTGTACTTCAACTATATTATTTGTATCATCCTCAATTGAATCTGCCTATGCATATAAGATATCACCTATTCCATCTCATATACAAAAAGAATATGAAGATCCCCCATTGTCTCTACTACATGCCCATCTGTATTACATTTGATACGTCGGGCTTGTTGTATTGTTATGCCTATAACCACGCCAGGCGAATTTTAATGTTATGCCTGTACCACATAGGGTGGGCTATATTGTTATGCTTGTGACCACGTCGGGCGGATTGTATTGTTATGCATGTGACCACGCCGGGTGGATTGTATTGTTATGCCTGTGACCACGCTGGGCGGATTGTGATTTAGCCATTGACCATGTCGGGCGGATCCGTTATATTAAGCTTGTGACCACGCCGGGCGAATTATGATATTGAGCCTGTGACCATGCCAGGCTGGTAGCAAGTTGAATTATCCGTGCTTGCATGTGCATATGGATCCATCTCCCTAGGGTCACTCTCTTATGTTTCTCTCTTGATTCTATACACGCGGATTGTGAGAAACTGGCGGGTTTCTGGTTGATGTGAGCTATGAGAGAGCTGGTTATTGTAATTGGGATCAGGTTGCACGTCGCAACATGCCCTATTAGCTTATTGTCATATGGATCGGGTTGCGCATTGCAACAAACTGATATTTGGTTATTGCATTTCATATTACTTGCAATTTCCTTGAATGTTTACCTTATTTACTTGCATATCTTCCTTATATGATGGATTGCTGACTGAACACTTTAAAACAAAGAATTGTGAGCACCAAGGTGGCTTTACATATGATTTACCTAATTTGATCATATATTTGTTCTATGTTTGTGGAATTTATGAACTGCACAGGTAATCGACGAGTATCATTTATAGATCTTGCTTCTATTACATCGCCAAGGTTAGTTAGGATACTTATTGAGTACATGGGATTGGTTGTACTCATACTACACATCTGCACCTTGCGTGCAGATCTTGGTGTTGATGTTGTTGTGTACGGCGAGAGTTGGAATTGAACATGTACATACGTTCCGGCTATAACTGCCACTTGTCCTTGGTAACTTTAGATTTTTTAAGCAAATATACCACTAAGTTGTGTGCTTAGGGGTGATTTTTATTAATAATATGAACAAAATACAAAAAAACTATCTTGAGGTCTTACAAAGTGAAGAAAACTAAAGCATGACATTACATCAATCATATTATCAAATCTGAACATTACATTCAGCATTAGTAGTACATAATCACCTAACCCAACTTACATATGAATGATCAAACTTAACCAAATGTTTGGCTTAGGACTGATCATCCCAAAATTACCCCATATATTGGAATATTGCATACATGATAAGGAACTTGAGCGCTGAAAATCCAAGGGGATTAACTGCTTCACATTACTCTTGGGATTAGCATTCCTACTATGTAGAGTTAACATGATAGCTGGGACACCCGCAGATTTTTATATGAACTGTGTCTAGCTTCTTGTTTTCCTACTATTCTTGTGGCTTTGATTGATCGATGCGTGATTGTTGTTAGTGATTAGGATTTGGATCCTCTAGAGCCTGCCTTCCTCTAGCTTAGGACTTGTAGAATATACTTGGGAGCTCCTCCAGATGATGTCCTAATAGCCCGCTAAATGAATCAAATTCCCATGTTGCAAATAGACACTTCTGGTTAGTATGAGCCTCCTGCGTGTTCCAACAATCAATGGTCTTTTATGAACCTTGTTGTACCATGTTTGTAGAGCCTCCAAGAGGTAGAAAATTCTAAGGCATTCAGGCCTTTTGGTGTGTTGCTCCCTGTCAGCACCAAACTGGCACACAATGCAATCCCAGTTTGGTATATTTGTGTGAGGCTTCCTCGATTGCTTGCTTTCTATGTTTTTGAGCTGGTCTATGTAGTGGTTGCACCTTCTGGGAATGAGCATCGAACATGCTAATACCATCCAAAAAGATTTTGCCATGACATCAACTCCAGCTCCAAACATAATACGTACAAAAAAACAAACTATGTTAGTATAAAACATCTTGTTACTCTCCCCCATATGGATTCCAGTAGGAAGTATCACGTGATCTCCTCCTCCAGTTAGTTTTCCCTTATAAAATCTTTCGGTCCAAACAAAAATCCTCCCCATCATTCTCATGTTAATCTAGTACTTCAACCTTTAGAGTTTGGCTTGGTTGTTCTTACCCTAATATAGGTTATCGGAAGCTTGTCACTATTTAAAATCTTCCTTCCTTGCGTGTCCATCTCCTCAAAAGAGTGGACCTTTATCATAGCCCGTTGCTCCAATGTTAAGTTAGCTAGATGATCAGCTAGCTTATTACCTTCACGTAGTAGATGTTCAGCCTGGAACACACCCCTAGTCATTAAAGCCTTAATCTCCTCCACCTGCTGTATTATGCTTCAAGGTGGCTCCCAAACCTCCTTCACCACCTTCTGCATTAGCAAGGAATCAGTTTCAATTATGCATGGAGGAAACAGTAATTGGATCATGTACCTTAAACCCTCCAGTATTGCCTGTACTTCAACTATATTATTTGTATCATCCTCAATTGAATCTGCCTATGCATATAAGATATCACCTATTCCATCTCATATACAAAAAGAATATGAAGATCCCCCATTGTCTCCACTACATGCCCATCTGTATTACATTTGATATGTCGGGCTTGTTGTATTGTTATGCCTATAACCACGCCGGGCGAATTTTAATGTTATGCCTGTACCACATAGGGTGGGCTGTATTGTTATGCTTGTGACCACGTCGGGCGGATTGTATTGTTATGCATGTGACCACGCCGGGTGGATTGTATTGTTATGCCTGTGACCACGCTGGGAGGATTGTGATTTAGCTATTGACCATGTCGGGCGGATTCGTTATATTAAGCTTGTGACCACGCCGGGCGAATTATGATATTGAGCCTGTGACCACGCCAGGCTGTAAGCACGTTGAATTAGCCGTGCTTGCGTGTGCATATGGATCCATCCCCCTAGGGTCGCTCTCTTATGTTTCTCTCTTGATTCTATACACGCGAATTGTGAGAAACTGGCGGGTTTCTGGTTGATGTAAGCTATGAGAGAGCTGGTTATTGTAATTGGGATCAGGTTGCACGTCGCAACATGCCCTATTAGCTTATTGTCATATGGATCGGGTTGCGCATTGCAACAAACTGATATTTGGTTATTGCATTTCATATTTACTTGCAATTTCCTTGAATATTTACCTCATTTACTTGCATATCTTCCTTATATGATGGATTGCTGACTGAACACTTTAAAACAAAGAATTGTGAGCACCAAGGTGGCTTTACATATGATTTACCTGATTTGATCATATATTTGTTCTATACTTGTGGAATTTATGAACTGCACAGGTAATCGATGAGTATCATTTATAGATCTTGCTTCTATTACATCGCCAAGGTTAGTTAGGATACTTATTGAGTACATGGGATTGGTTGTACTCATACTACACTTCTGCACCTTGCGTATAGATCTTGGTGTTGATGTTGCTGTGTACGGCGAGAGTTGGAATTGAAGATGTACATATGTTCCGGCTATAACTGCCACTTGTCCTTGGTAACTTTAGATTTTTTAAGTAAATATACAACTAAGTTGTGTGCTTAGTGGTTATTTTTATTAATAATATGAACAAAATACAAAAAAAACTATCTTGAGGTCTTACAAAGTGAAGAAAACTAAAGCATGACATTACATCAATCATATTATCAAATCTGAACATTACATTCAGCATTAGTAGTACATAATCACCTAACCCAACTTGCATATGAATGATCAAACTTAACCAAATGTTTGGCTTAGGACTGATCATCCCAAAATTGCCCCATATATTGGAATACTGCATACATGATAAGGAACTTGAGCGCTGAAAATCCAAGGGGATTAACTGCTTCACATTACTCTTGGTATTAGCATTCCTACTATGAAGAGTTAACATGATAGCTGGGACACTCGCAGATTTGTATATGAACCGTGCCTAGCTTCTTGTTATCCTATTATTCTTGTGACTTTGATTAATCGATGCGTGATTGTTGTTAGTGATTAGAATTTGGATCCTCTTGAGCCTGCCTTCCTCTAGCATAGGACTTATAGAATATACCTGGGAGCTCCTCCAGAGGATGTACAAACAGCCCGCAAAATGAATCAAATTCTCATGTTGCAAATAGACACTTCTGGTTAGTATGAGCCTCCTGCGTGTTCTAGCAATCAATGGTCTTTTATGAACCTTGTTGTACCATGTTTGTAGAGCCTCCAAGAAGTAGAAGATGCTAAGGCATTCAGGCCTTTTGGTGTGTTGCTCCCCGTCAGCACCAAACTGGCACACAATGCAATCCCAGTTTGGTATATTTGTGTGAGGCTTCCTCGCTTGCTTGATTTCTATGTTTTTGAGCTGGTCTATGTAGTGGTTGCACCTTCTAGGATTGAGCATCGAAGATGCTAATACCATCCAAAATGATTTTGCCACGACATAAATTCCAGCTCCAAACATAATACGTACAAAAAAACAAACTATGTTAGTATAAAACATCTTCTTACTCTCCTCCATATGGATTCGAGTAGGAAGTATCACGTGATCTCCTCCTCCAGGTAGTTTCCCCTTGTCAAATCTTTCGGTCCTAACAGAAATCCTCCCCATCATTCTCATGTTAATCTAGTACTTCAACCTTTAGAGTTTAGCTTGGTTGTTCTTACCCTAATATAGGTTATCAGAAGCTTGTCACTATTTAAAATCTTCCTTCCTTGCGTGTCTATCTCCTCAAAAGAGTGGACCTTTATCATAGCTCGCTGCTCCAATGTTAAGTTAGCTAGATGATCAGCTAGCTTATTACCTTCACGTAGTAGATGTTCAGCCTGGAACACACCCCTAGTCATTAAAGCCTTAATCTCCTCCACCTGCTGGATTATGCTCCAAAGTGGCTCCCAAACCTCCTTCACCACCTTCTGCATTAGCAAGGAATCAGTTTCAATTATGCATGGAGGAAATAGTAATTGGATCATGTACCTTAAACCCTTCAGTAATGCCTATACTTCAACTATATTATTTGTAGCATCCTCAATTATATCTGCCTATGCATATAAGATATTACCTATTCCATCTCTTATACAAAAAGAATATGAAGCTCCCCCATTGTCTCCACTACATGCCCATCTGTATTACATTTGATATGTCGGGCTTGTTATATTGTTATGTCTATAACCACGCCGGGCGAATTTTATTGTTATGCCTGTACCATATAGGGTGGACTGTATTGTTATACTTGTGACTACGTCTGGCGGATTGTATTGTTATGCATGTGACCACGCCATGTGGATTGTATAGTTATGCCTATGACCATGCGGGGCGGATTGTGATTTAGCCATTGACCACGTCGGGTGGATCCGTTATATTAAGCCTGTGACCACGCCAGGCGAATTATGATATTGAGCCTGTGACCGCGCCAGGCTGGTAGCACCTTGAATTAGCCGTGCTTGCGCGTGCATATGGATCCATACCCCTAGGGTCACTCTCTTATGTTTCTCTCTTGATTCTATACACGCGGATTGTGCAAAACTGATGGGTTTCTGGTTGATGTGAGCTATGACACAGTTGGTTATTGTTATTGGGATCAGGTTGCACATCGCTACATGCCCTATTAGCTTATTGTCATATGGATCGGGTTGCGCGTTGCAACAAACTGATATTTGGTTATTGCATTTCATATTTACTTGCAATTTCCTTGAATGTTTATCTCATTTACTTGCATATCATCCTTATATGATGGATTGCTGACTGAACACTTTAAAACAAAGAATTGTGAGCACCAAGGTGGTTTTACATATGATTTACCTGATTTGATCATATAATTGTTCTATACTTGTGGAATTTATGAACTGCACAGGTGATCGACCAGTATCATTTATAGATCTTGCTTCTATTACCTCGCCGAGGTTAGTTAGGATACTTATTGAGTACATGGGGTTGGTTGTACTCATACTACACTTCTGCACCTTGCGTGCAGATCTTGGTGTTGATGTTGTTGTGTACGGCGAGAGTTGGAATTGAAGATGTACATACGTTCCGGCTTTAACTGCCACTTGTCCTTGGTAACTTTAGATTTTTTTAAGCAAATATACCACTAAGTTGTGTACTTAGTGGTGATTTTTATTAATAATATGAACAAAATACAAAAAATTATCTTGAGGTCTTACAAAGTGAAGAAAACTAAAGCATGACATTACATCCATCATATTATCAAATCTGAACATTACATTTAGCATTAGGAGTACATAATCACCTAACCCAACTTGCATATGAATGATCAAACTTAACCAAATATTTGGCTTAGGACTGATCATCCCAAAATTGCCCCATATATTGGAATATTGCATACATGATAAGGAACTTGAGCACTGAAAATCCAAGGGGATTAACTGCTTCACATTACTCTTGGGATTAGCATTCCTTCTATGAAGAGTTAACATGATAGCTGGGACACTCGCAGATTTGTATATGAACCGTGCCTAGCTTCTTGTTATCCTATTATTCTTGTGACTTTGATTGATCGATGCGTGAATGTTGTTAGTGATTAGGATTTGGATCCTCTTGAGCCTGCCTTCCTCTAGCTTAGGACTTGTAGAATATACCTGGGAGCTCCTCCAGAGGATGTACAAACAACCCGCAAAATGAATCAAATTCCCATGTAACAAATAGACACTTCTGGTTAGTATGAGCCTCCTGCGTGTTCCAGCAATCAATGGTCTTTTATGAACCTTGTTGTACCATGTTTGTAGAGCCTCCAAGAAGTAGAAGATGCTAAGGCATTCAGGCCTTTTGGTGTGTTGCTCCCCGTCAGCACCAAACTGGCACACAATGCAATCCCAATATGGCATATTTGTGTGAGGCTTCCTCGCTTGCTTGCTTTCTATGTTTTTGAGCTGGTCTATGTAATGGTTGCACCTTCTGGGAATGAGCATCGAAGATGCTATTACCATCCCAAAAGATTTTGCCACGACATAAACTCCAGCTTCAAACACAATATCTACAAAAAAAAAAACTATGTTAGTATAAAACATCTTCTTACTCTCCTCCATATGGATTCGAGTAGGAAGTATCACGTGATCTCCTCCTCCAGTTAGTTTCCCCTTGTCAAATCCTTTGGTCCTAATAGGAATCCTCCCCATCATTCTCATGTTAATCCAGTACTTCAACCTTTTGAGTTTGGCTTGGTTGTTCTTACCCTAATATAGGTTATCTGAAGCTTGTCACTATTTAAAATCTTCCTTCCTTGCTTGTCCATCTCCTCAAAAGAGTGGAACTTTATCATAGCCCGCTGCTCCAATGTTAAGTTAGCTAGATGATCAGCTAGCTTATTACCTTCACGTAGTAGATGTTCAACCTGGAACACACCCCTAGTCATTTAAGCCGTAATCTCCTCCACCTGCTGGATTATGCTCCAAGGTGGCTCCCAAACCTCCTCCAGCACCTTCTGCATTAGCAAGGAATCAGTTTCAATTAGGCATGGTGGAAACAGTAATTGGATCATGTACCTTAAACCCTCCAGTATTGCCCGTACTTCAGATATATTATTTGTAGCATCCTCAATTGAATCTGCCTATGCATATAAGATATCACCTATTCCATCTCTTATACAAAAAGAATATGAAGCTCCCCCATTGTCTCCTCTACATGCCCCATCTGTATTACATTTGATCCACCCTACTGGTGGTAAGTGCCTGATGTTTGGCATATTTCGATATGTGTTGATGTTACTTTACCCATGTTTTAACCGCTTCTTGATGTTATTTGATCTTTAAAATGCCCAACATGGTTTAATTATTGGTTTTATGACTAATTGAGTTGTGTGTGGTGAATTAGGGTGTTTGGAGTACAAAAGTATGAAGAAAAGGTGCTCTAGGTAGAGGAAGAGAGATTGGATGCGTCGCATCCAATCTAGAAAAAGATCAGATTTTGTGCACCCTTAGCAGTGAAGTCGGCACATAGCATCCGCCATAGCATCCGCACCTGGGCAAAGCTGAGATGGAGGAACTAGGGTTGGATGCATCGCATCCACCCTCGCATGCAAAGCTGAGAAATAGAGGACGAGGTGGATGCGTCGCATCCACCCTCGCAGGCAAAGCTAAAATGGAGGACGAGGTGGATGCGTCGCATCTACCTTAGCATCAATCCCTGAAGCCGATTTGGACTAGGAATAGGAGAGCTTTGGCCCACGACTTTTGTACGCAATATATATGCCAAAAATGCCTCATTTAGGTTATCAAACATATTGGAAAGAGGGAAAAAGCCACGACAAAGCTGTGGAGGCCGGAATTCATCAAGTTTCATCTTTCTCCCACCAAACTTAGTAATCTTTATATTTCTTTGTATGATTTGTTGTTTGGCTACCATGTCTATATGGAGCTAAACTTCACGTTCTAGGGTTGTGGTTCTTTCATGACTATTGTTATTCGGATATTGATTTTGACTTCTTGATTTATCATATTAGTTTATTTATTCAATCTTGTGCTTAATTATTTAATTGCTTGATTACCAATTGAATATTATCTACGAATCTAGAATTGAACTCAAAAGTGGGAATTCTATATTGCATATAGGATTGAGTAGGGCAAGTTCTTGAACTCGTGCATCGGGGAACGGATTCGTGGTTAGGATAGACATATACCTAATTGTCTTGCTTGGTTGATTTATAGGAATTATAAATGCGTTCTTGTTGATTCTAACTCCATAGACATATAGGCGTTAGGTTAGCTTGAATAGGCGAGTAAGAACTCGACAGATTCTTATGAACAATATTAACCCTGTCAACCAATAAGCTATATAAATTAGTCGGTCAATTCAATGTAAGAATTCAATATGATTGTTAGATAGCCCATAACCCTAGATCGTTTTCATTACATTGATATCATAAAAATCTGCTCTTTCTCTGTTCAAAGTTCATTATTTATATTTTTTATTTAATTAGTTTAGAATCAAATATTTTTAGGTTTAATTCTTGTTTAGATAATTAGGATAGTCTAATTTAGTTAATAGTTAATCATAAGTCCTCGTGGGTTCGACATCCGACTTTTAGTCACTTTATTACTTGACGACCGCGTATACTTGCGTGAGTGTGTTTGGTCGCAACAAGTTTTTGGCGCCGTTGCCGGGGACTTAGAAATTAGCTACGTGACTAAGTTAAGCTTTTATTAGATATTTGTTTTCAAGTTTTAATTTTCAGTTTGCCTGGTTTGTGTCAACGCAGGGTTTACTCTCGAATGCAGAGGAGTAGAAGTGCAAACAACCTCATTCCTCTTGATCCAGAAATCGAACGAACATTACATAGAGTGAGAAGGGAACACGAAGCTAGAACGAGAATAGAAAGAGATTTGGACATCGTGTTCATCCTTCTCTGAGCCCTTATTATTATCTTTCTAATGATGTTTCTGAGTTTGATAGGGGCAATGAAGTGCAGGATATGGAACCTAATGCATATATTAGGGATATTTTGAGGCAAGTAGCAGAGCAACATGATGAACTCAAAAAAGATATGAAAAGAATGAGGGTAGCAATCACAAGAATGAAGGCCAATATGGAAGAATTGAATGAAGAGAGCGAGTACCAGCAAGAAGATAATTTTGAAAAAGTGGAGATTTTGAGCCATATGTCGCTGGTGGAACAATCCGAAAGATTAGAAATGTATGAGGCTCAACGTGAGAAAATTAAAAATGAGATGAGATACTTTATAGAAGGAAGAGCCGAATTGGGACAAGAGATCGATAAATTTGGCACTACTATTCACGACTTAGAGGCTCAATTGAATACAAAGGTTGATGCGTCTAACGCCCAACAAAACAGTAACGAGTTGTGTAAAGCTGAAAATGAGCTTATACGCCAAATTGAGGAGCTAAAAGTGGAGAGCCAATCACTCAAGCATATTTTTGTTGATGATGCCCATGTTGAGAAAAGTACACTAGAGCCATGTGAGGAAGTAGATAATGTTATATTTGAAGATTCTTGTGTATGTAAATATGAGGATGTAAAGAGTAGTACAATTCATGAGTTAAGGCGCATTAGACCTCATTCCAATTATTTTTCCACATTGTGTTTAGATAGTAAGATAGTAATAGAGCCATCTGAGCCAATGAGGGGGTCAAAGGGTGAGGATGGAAGTGCCTATATTCTTGAATTTGTTGTGCCAAAAAGCAAAAAATACATTCCTCATCTAAAGGCCGAGAAGTGTAGAGTGAAAAATTTATTACTTGGCCTGGTTATCTTTGTAGCCCCACCACTGGAGCATAGCCGCAGACTGGATGCCATGTTAGGGGCTCAATTCATAAGTTCGAGGTGGAGGCAAAAAGTGGTTCACGTCGTGCCGCTATGTTAAATCAGGCGTTTGTTGGGAGGCAACCCAGCTTTATTATTATTATTATTATTTTTGTTTACTTTTTATTTTATTTTATTTTTATTATTTTGTAGTATTTATTTTTGTTTTGTAGGATTATGAGCATAGGAAGCAAAACCATTAGAAGAGTGCAAAAGCGAGCTAGATGGTGAGGACTAAGTATGGGGTGCCCACACAAAGGACGATGCCTGGGGGAAGTCTGAGTACCTCGTGAGCCGCTATTGCTTCGGCCTTTGGCCTACCAGGGAGTCTCGTTTACCCTTTTATTATTTATAGTGTGCATTGAGGACATCGCAAAATTTTAAGTGTGGGGTGAGGAGATCGTTTGGATGAGTTTCTGTGCTATTTTAGCTTAGTTGTAGTACTCATTCTTAAGTGTAGTAGCTTTTATGAAAAAAAAAAAAAACGAAAAAAGTAGAAAAATTGGACTTTTCCCGACGATTGATCTCCTAGACAGTTTTCTTGAGGGATTAAAGTCTAAAAAAAATCCAAAAATATGTCTTTTAGCTTTCTTTAGGTAGTAATAATCCCTTGTGGTTTTTCTTTGTGCCTCGGTTCTTTTTCATGGGATGTAGTTTGAACCGGGTAGCTTTTTTCTTTCCGAGTAGATTAGGAATTTAGGGAATAAAAGGAGCAAGAATGATGAACCTAGGCGCCCTTGACTTGTTTGATAGTAACATATTTATGCTTTGGCATATGTAGTATCTTCTGTATGATTTGAATTTATTGATGATGCCTTGTTAAATTGGATAGAATGTTTTGTGATGCCTATGTCTCGTTTAAATGACTTATGTTCACCTTGTGTTTAATACTTAATATATCGTGGCTCCGTGAATACTTGCATTGCTTGAGAGTCGGAATGTGATCGTCCTTAGTGAGTCATGTGCCATGTATGGTGAGGTTTTTGTGTTGTCCATGTATTGTACTTGTGTCTAGAACTTGCCCAGTATGTGAGTTGAAGCGAAATTTTAGGTGATGCTCGGTTTGAAAAATGATTTTAGGCTTTCTTTGATCTTTTTGAGCTTATTGCTTATCACAAATAAAATATATCCCTAGTTAACCCTTTTGAGCCTGTAGACCTGTTATTTGGTACCTACATTACAAGCCTATACCCTTTTTATTCTTAATTGACATTGTTTTGATCCTTTTACCTCTTAAAGCACTTTAATTGTTAGATGAGCGCTAAAAGAAGTAAGAAGGGACTAAGTGTGGGGTGACTTTTGAGTGGAACCAATGAAAGAAAGAAGGGTGCACTTATTTTGTAAAATAATACACCACTAGCGGAAATTGAAAGAAAAAAAAAAGAAGAGAAAAATCTGGAAAAAAAGAAATAAAAATATAGATGAATAAATTATTGTCTTGTTCTTGCTAGTGGGTATGAATTAAAGTAGTGCTTAAAGAAAGAGAAAATATTGTTGGGGTGATATTATTTGTGAAATTGAAGTGGTGTTGAAGAATTTGCGCTTAAGTTATTTGATGATGTGTTAAAGTGCTTAGGAGGTTGAGTCACTATTCCTAAAATATATCCTACCTTTCCCTTAGCCCACATTACAACCATGAAAAAGTCCTAATTGATTTTAGATCGAGCGAGCTTACATTAGTAGAGATTTACATTAAGGGCAAGCCTATGGTACCAATTGCATGCATGTGACTTCTTTGTGAGAGTGAGCGATTTTCTTTGATATATGTGAGTCATTAAAATATATTTGATCATGAGATTCGAATGTGTGGATTGAACTCGCTCTCTTGTTCTTGTTGTGAGGGCACATGGTTTCACGAGGGATAGGTAACGTTATTAGACTTCTCTATGATGTTGGGTGTTCAAGCCATGAGTGCATTGTGACATTGAGTCGGTTTTTGAGGTTAGGGTTGTTGTGAGCATGTTGTCTTTGTTCGAATATGTTTAAAGAAGGGCATAAGTAAAGGGAAGTGTATGTGATGCATAGTCTAGAGCCTAATTGTGCAAATAACCATGGTCATAGGTGCAGTGTGTTTTGAATGATAAGAGCTTAATTTTGTTTCGTCTACTATAGGATGGTTTATTCGAGGACGAACAAAGGTTTAAGTGTGGGGTAATGATGTTTGGCATATTTCGATATGTGTTGATGTTACTTTACCCATGTTTTAACCGCTTCTTGATGTTATTTGATCTTTAAAATGCCCGACATGATTTAATTATTGATTTTATGACTAATTGAGTTGTGTATGGTGAATTAGGGTATTTGGAGTGCAAAAATATGAAGAAAAGGTGCTCTAGGTAGAGGAAGAGAGATTGGATGCGTCGCATCCAATCTAGAAAAAGATCAGATTTCGTGCACCCTTAGCAGTGAAGTCGGCACATAGCATCCACCATAGCATCCGCACCTGGGCAAAGCTAAGATGGAGGAACTAGGGTTGGATGCGTCGCATCCACCCTCGCAGGCAAAGCTGAAATGGAGGACGAGGTGGATGCGTCGCATCCACCTTAGCATCAATCCCTGAAGCCGATTTGGACTAGGAATAGGAGAGCTTTGGCCAACGACTTTTGTATGCAATATATAATCCAAAAACGCCTCATTTAGGTTATCAAACATATTGGGAAGAGGGAAAAAGCCACGACAAAGCTGTGGAGGCCGGAATTCATCAAGTTTCATCTTTCTCCCACCAAACTTAGTAATCTTTATGTTTCTTTGTATGATTTGTTGTTTGGCTACCATGTCTATATGGAGCTAAACTTCACGTTCTAGGGTTGTGGTTCTTTCATGACTATTGTTATTCGGATATTGATTTTGACTTCTTGATTTATCATATTAGTTTATTTATTCAATCTTGTGCTTAATTATTTAATTGCTTGATTACCAATTGAATATTATCTACGAATCTAGAATTGAACTCGAAAGTGGGAATTCTATATTGCATATAGGATTGAGTAGGGCAAGTTCTTGAACTCGTGCATCGGGGAACGGATTCGTGGTTAGGATAGACATATACCTAATTGTCTTGCTTGGTTGATTTACAGGAATTATAAATGCGTTCTTGTTGATTCTAACTCCATAGACATATAGGCGTTAGGTTAGCTTGAATAGGTGAGTAAGAACTCGACAGATTCTTATGAACAATATTAACCCTGTCAACCAATAAGTTATATAAATTAGTCGGTCAATTCAATATAAGAATACAATATGATTGTTAGATAGCCCATAACCCTAGATCGTTTTCATTACATTGATATCATAAAAATCTGCTCTTTCTCTGTTCAAAGTTCATTATTTATATTTTTTATTTAATTAGTTTAGAATCAAATATTTTTAGGTTTAATTCTTGTTTAGATAATTAGGATAGTCTAATTTAGTTAATAGTTAATCATAAGTCCTCGTGGGTTCGACATCCGACTTTTAGTCACTTTATTACTTGACGACCGCGTATACTTGCGTGAGTGTGTTTGGTCGCAACATAAAAAATAAAAAATAAAAAAAAAAATAAAAACGAAAAAAATAATAATAATAATAATAAAAGGAAAAAAAGTTTAAAAGAAAAAAAAATAATAAATAAAATATATAAAATAGAAAAAACAAATAAAAAACAAATAAAAAAATAATAATAAATAAATAAATAAGTAATAGGAATATGGTGCAATTGTTTATCATGTAAATATGGCCGGTTAGCTGTAACTCCTATGAGGTTTGGCCTTCTTATCTTTAACAACATTTTAATGGAGATTGACATTTTAAAAATCAACCTGCTGATGGACACACTTTTTCCATGCAATCCTGAGTTCCTCCTCTTCCACAAGTGCAATACAATCAAACTAGGCATGGCATGATACACTAGCTTCAAACTGGCATTCACTGACCTTCTCCACCATTAATTGACAACTTGTACAAGTTGTTTCCCTTCTATATTAATCCCTGATGGAGCACAAAAGTATTTTCAAATGAATTTAGCTACTAGAGACTTTAGGAAAACATGTGCCAAAGTTTCTTCCTTAGGATGCCTACAACACCAGCATCTTGAGGTTATGAAGTATTCCAGCCTTAAAAAGTAGTCATCCAAGGGCAGCCTTGCTTTCCATAACCTCCCTATAAGGAAGATGACTTTAAAAGGCATCCCCTTGACCCAAATAAACTTGTACAATTTGCTTTCTGCCTTCTTTTCCTTATGTACTGCCAAGCTGACTTTACTAAGAATTTACTTTTGGCTTCAAGTTTCCACCATGGCTTGTCATTCAGATTGTAAGCTGAAGGTGGTGTAATGGTTTCCATAATATGATATGCTAACTCATCTGGCAACAGTTCTCTCAACATGTCCTCATTACATGCCCCATTCTCCACAACTTTATCCACATGTATTATGGATTCATTACACCAATGATCTGGACCTAAAGCATGATAAAGAGCTCCAAGTCTAGTCTATTAGTCATACCAGAAGTAAGAATTGCCACTTTTTAGTTGCTACCAAATCTTATGCTTTATTTGATCCCTCATTTGAAGCATTTTATTCCATACATGTGCTCCATCTTTCCTAGGAACAAATACTTCATTGATCTTCTTACAATACTTATTTCTCGTGAATGTAGACCATAATGTATCTTTAGTTCTATAGTTCCACCATATCTTTGCAAATAGGCTTTAACATATCATGAAGGGATCTGAATCCAGCACCTCCTTCATCTTTAGGAAGACATAAAGAATACCATGAAGACCAATGTTTTTCCCTAGCATTTCCTGAATTACTCCTGTAGAACCTAGCAAACATCTTGTGTAGCTCAACAATTACATATGCATGTGGATTCACCTCAGACAATAAGTGAATAGGCATGCTTTTTAGTACATGTGAGATCAAAACTGCCCTTCCCCCTATGGATAATAATTTACCCTTCCAGGATTGTAGTCTTTGTTGCACTTTTAAAATTATATCCTTATAGAACCCCTTCTACCTTCTACTATAAGATATTGGACAGTCTAAGTAAGTGAAAGGGAAGGAGTGCCTCTGAAATTTAGTGATAAGATGCACAGTATTGACTTCATCTGTAGGAGCCTTTTTTTGCATATAAAATATTGATTTCTACTTGTTAACCTTCTGACATGATGCTGCTTCATACTCCTCCAATACATTCATAATCATCTGAATTTCCCCATAATGGGAAGAGCTAAAGATGATTGTATCATCAGCATAAGAGAGATAGTTTATATTCTGGCTCCATTTTGGCATTCCAAACCCTATAAAGTTGGGATTGTCAAACAATGCATCCAAAGCTCTACCAAGCACTTCTGCAGCCAGTATAAACAATGTGGGAGATAAAGGATCCCTTTGATTTACACCGCTTGATAATTTAAAGAAGCCATTTGCCTTTCCATTTAGAAATAGTGAATACTAATTGTTTGATACTAATCTGAAGATCATGTCAACAAACACCTCATCAAATCCCATCTGCCTTAATACTTTAGTCAATAATATCCATGAGACCCTATCATAGGCCTTGGCCATGTCCAATTTGATCACCATATTGGATGGTTTGCCTCTCATCCTTATATCAGTCAATATCTCTTGTGTTAAGAGAAAGTTCTCCACTATACTCCTGGCGACAACTTTCTTATCATGTCAATCCGATACGCTACCAACAACTCAACAAAATATGAGATATAAACTCCACGTAGGTAAATCCATCTTGACAACCAAATCATAAAATGATAATTGTCACGACCCGGACCCCACCCCTGGGACCGTGATGGCGCCTAACATTTTACTTACTAGGCAAACTAACGTTAGCTATGTAACTTAACCAGTTTTAACAATTCAAATCAAAACATTAATAATAATAAACTGTAATAATCTGAAATAGATTAAGAAAATCCCAAATGACGAAATCTAAACATATCCTAGAATCTGGAGTCATGAATACATGAGCAACTAGAATACTACAAATTTTGTCTGAAATAAAGTACAACTATTTGATACTAAGTAAACAGTAAAAGTGGATAAAGAAGGGGACTCCAGGTATGCAGACGTTGTGCAGCTATACCTCAAGTGTTCAAAGCCACTAAATCTGAGCAATCTCGGTAAGCGCTACCGGGACCAATACCGGTATATGCACAAGAAGTATAAAAGTGTAGCATGAGTACAACCAAACCCATGTACTCTATAAGTGCCGAGCCTAACCTCGACGAAGTAGTGACAAGGCCAGGGCAAGCCACTTACAATTAACATGTACAAAATAATAATAACAGAAATAGAAATAAAGAAATAAACTCATATAAACGAACCCAAAGGGCAACTACTAGAGAGCCCCAAAATAACAAAGTCTCAAGTCTCATATCAAAATATCGAGGATAACTCTACAATCTCAAACAATTAGAACATATCGAATTCGTTGCGGCGCGCAACCCGATCCCACCATATCATCATCTGTTCATATCATAATCCGTCCTTATTCCTTCATATCATTTAAATAATATTCAATACTGTTGCGGCGCGCAACCCGATCCCCAAACAATTTTAAATCATTAACATAAACAACTCAACAACCACAGAATAACTGGAGAATATCCAACATCTCGAAATCTCAAACTTTACCAATTCATCAGTACATAACAATTAAACGGCTTACATAAGCGGAGCAACATATAGAGTGCATCAAATAATATAAATAAAACAATAAAAATAGGTAAAACACGTAACAACTAAAATATACAGTTAAGGCAAGTAGAAACAGGAAGCAAATAAGCAGAATTCGTGTGGGAAATGAACAAATTAAGGCAAGTAACAATTAAATATCAAGTAACATGTATAGAATAGATGTCAAGTAAAAACATGTAATATTTAAGGAATATAACAAGAAATAACATGAAATAAATGAAGAAATGAAATATATATCCCAATCCCCCATGCTAAATCCCATGACGGCGCATATATGAGTTCCTTGTGATGTCATTTGGGCTGACCGATTCCCCAGCAGCCTTTATGCATCTGATGAATAGTCTATTCCGACCATATCTTGATTCATTCTTCATTGTGTTTATTGACGACATCTTGGTGTACTCCCACAGCCGGGAAGATCATGAGCATCACCTGAGGGTCGTGCTTCAGACCTTGAGAGAGTGGAAGTTGTATGCAAAATTCTCAAAGTGTGAATTCTAGCTTTATTCGATGG
This sequence comes from Nicotiana tomentosiformis, assembly GCF_000390325.3. Lineage (NCBI taxonomy): Eukaryota > Viridiplantae > Streptophyta > Magnoliopsida > Solanales > Solanaceae > Nicotiana > Nicotiana tomentosiformis. The sequence continues at coordinate 40,670,551 of NC_090814.1, read as the reverse complement.
CGTTTTGGGGTTATGTAGTGTCAAGTGGGGGGATCAAGGTAGATCCGAAAAAGATTGAAGCAGTTCAGAGTTGGCCCCGACTGTATTCAGCTACTGAGATTCGGAGCTTCCTTGGTTTGGTTGGGTATTATCGCTGTTTCGCAGAAGGTTTCTCATCTATTGCTACACCTATGACCAGAATGACCCACAATGGTGCTCCTTTCATATGGTCCGAGGAGTGTGAGGCGAAATTTAAAAAGCTCAAGACTTCTTTGACTACAGCTCCGGTGTTGGTGTTGCCTACGGGTTCGGGGTCTTATACTGTGTATTGTGATGCTTCACGTGTTAGCCTTGGCGCGGTTTTGATGCAAGACGGTAGGGTGATTGCCTATGCGTCTCGGTTATTAAAGACCCATGAGAAGAATTATCTGCTCCACGACTTGGCATTGGCTGCTATTGTTCATGCCTTGAATATTTGGTAGCACTATATGTACGGTGTCCCTTGTGAGGTCTTTATCGACCACTGAAATCTACAACATCTGTTCAAACAAAAAGATCTTAACTTGTGGAAGCAGAGATGGTTAGAGTTGCTTAATGACTATGATATCACCATTCTATATCATCCCGGAAAGGCCAATGTGGCGGTCGATGTCTTGAGTCGAAAGGTGGAGAGCTTGTTCAATTTAGCATTATCTACCGGTAGCATAGAGACAACTAGCCATGGATGATCAGGCCTTGGCCAACCAGTTTGTTAGATTGGATTTTTTGGAGCCTAGTCGAGTTCTTGCTTGCATAGTTTCTCGGTCTTCTTTATATGATCTCATCAGAGAGCTTCAATATGATGACCCCCATTTGCTTGTACTTAAGGACATGGTTCAGCACGATGATGCCAAGAAGGTTTTTATCGGAGATGACAGTGTGTTGCGGATGCAGGTCCGGTTATGTGTGCCAAATATGGATGGGTTGTGTGAGTGGATTCTTTTGGAGGCCCATAGTTCGCGGTACTAGATATTTGAGATAGCACTATTGGTGGAGGATAATGTAGAAAGACATAGTGGAGTATGTAGCTCGGTGCCTAAATTATCAGCAAGTGAAGTATGAGCATCAGAGGCCGGGCGGTATGCTTCATAGACTCGAGATTCCCCAATGGAAATAGGAGCGTGTTACCATGGATTTCATTGTTGGGCTCCCACGAACTCAGAAGAAATTTGATGCGGTATGGGTGATTATGGACAGGTTGACCAAGTCGGCTGGTAGTGACTACATATTCTTCAGAGCAGCTAGCTCAAATATATATCCACGAGATTGTCCGACTTCATGGCGTGCCGGTGTCCATCATATTTGAGCGGGGTACGTAGTTCACATCATGTTTCTGGAGAGTTGTACAGCGTGAGCTAGGAAGACAGGTTAAGTTGAGTACAACATTTCACCCCGAGATGGACGGACAGTCTGAGCGCACTATTCAGATATTGGAGGATATGCTTCGTGCCTGCGTCATGGATATCGGGGGTTCTTGGGATCAGTTCTTGTTGCTTGCGGAGTTTGCCTACAACAACATCTACCAATCGAGTATTTAGATGGCTCCTTATGAGGCCTATATGGGACATAGTGTCGTTCCCCAATTAGTTGGTTTGATCCAGGAGAGGCTAAGTTATTAGGCACGAATTTGGTTTGAGATGCCTTGGAGAAGGTAAAGTTGATCCAGGATTGGCTTCGTACAGCCCAATCTGGACAGAAGAGTTATGCAGATCGGAAGGTTCATGATATTGAATTCATGGTTGGAGATCAAGTCATGCTCTGGGTTTCACCCATGAAGGGTGTGACGAGGTTTGGGAATAAGGGCAAGTTGAGCCCTAGGTATACCTCACCTTTTGAGATCCTTGAGAGGATTGGTGAGGTGCCCTACAAGCTTGCATTGCCACTTAGTTTGTCTGCGGTTCATCCAGTGTTCCATGTTTCTCTACTCCAAAATTATTGTGGTGATCCGTCTCATACTTTAAACTTCAGCACAATCTAATTGGATGAGGATTTGACTTATATTGAGGGGTCGGTGGCTATCTTGCAGAGACAGGTCCCAAAGTTGAGATCAAAGAACATTGCTTTGGTCAAGGTTCAATTGAAGGGTCATCTGGTCGAGGAGGAGACCGAGCATGATATACGAAGTCGTAATCCTCATTTATTCACCACTTTAGGTATGTCCTTATGCACGTTCGAGGACGAACGTTCTTTTTAAAGGGGGAGAATGTAACGACCTGACCGGTCATTTTGTGTAGTTGCACCCTGTATCCCCTTTTTATGCTTCACACATGTGTGTTTTTGATTTTATGGGTTGCAGAGTTGGTTAGTTTTGTTCTAGGAAGCTTTCAGGTTGATTCAGACCCTTTGATTCTGGACTTAGAAGCCAAAGTTAGAAATGTTGATCAAACTTTGACTTTCATAAAAATGATCCCGAAACAGTGTTTTGATGTCTCTGATAGCTTCGCATCATGATTTCGAACTTGGTTTCGGAAGTCCGTACATTGATTTGTGTTGTTTCACCGAAATTTGCAATTTGAAGTTGAAATGTTTGATTATAGGATGACTTTTAGCTATTGAGCTCGGAATTTGATTTTGGGACTTGGAATAGATCCTTTATGCTATTTAGAACTGGTCTGTAAAATTTGATATCATTTGGAGTTGAATTGATAGGATTCAAACGTCTTGTTGCAATTCTAGAAGTTCTTGAAATTTAGAAACTTATGCATTTTAGCATTCCGTTAGTAGTTTTAGATGTTTTTTTGTGATTTGATCGCGCGAGCGAGTTCGTATGATGTTTTTAGACTTGTGCGGATGTTTGGTTTGGAGACCCCGAGGGCTCGGGTGAGTTTTGGACATGTATCAAAATGGATTTGAATGGAAAATGAATTGTTGGTGTTGTTGGTGCTCAGTTATCGCAATTGCGAAGGTGATAGTGGGGGCACAGATGTCGCAATTGCGACTTCCCCTTTGCATTTGCGAAGTAAGCAGAGTTTTGACTTGGTTCGCATTTGCAAACATTTGTTCGCTTTTGCGAGATTTCCAGTTTCGCAATTACAATGATGAATGAGGCTGTCAGGGTTCGCAAATGCGATCCCTGTTCCGCAATTGTGAGGGTTCACAAATGTGAACCCTGTGTCGCAATTGCGACAACTGCAGCTGGTACAAAGGGTTGGGAGACGACATTTTTCAACACATTCTCTCATTTTAGAACTCTAGACTCGGTAGGAGGTGATTTGGAGAGGGGATTTTCAACTACAAACTTTGGGTAAGTGATTCTAATCTATTTCCAATCATATTCCATCAATATATCTTAGATTTTAACATCAAAATCATGTGAATCAAAGTGAAATATTTTGAAACTTTGTCAAGTTTTTGAAAAATAAGAATTTGAGTTTTGAGAGTCGATTTGGACTCAAATATTGAAACTAATCACATATATGAACTCTTGGGGTCATGGTAAGTCGGAATCTACCATTGGACCCAAGTTTTGACCGGGCGAGCCTCGAGTTGACTTTTGTTGATATTTTGTGAAAAATGTAATGATTATAGCTTTATCTATTGTAATTTATTTCCCTTGCATTGTTTGATGATATTAAGTCGATTTTGATTAGATTTGAGCCGTGTGGAGGCGAAGTTTAGGGGAAAAGCTATTTTCGAGGGTTGAATTTGCCTAGTTGAGGTAAGTGTCTTGCCTAATTTTGTGTGGGATAACTACCCCTTAGGATTTGAGATTGATTGTGTCATTTGTGCTATGTGAAAGTCGCGTACGCAAGGTGACTAGTGGGTACACGGGTTGTATGTGGTAATTGATCCATTTAAGCTGCTTAGACTCTTTTCATGCTTTAATTGAATGGTCATATCGTGTACTAAATTCACACAGTCAATCTATTCTTACTTGTGTTAGCCTATCCTTGCATGCCTTAAATGACTTTGTTAACACACTTCTACATCCTACTTGATAATTTGCTCTTATGCTTTAGTTGAACTTGTTGCCTCTTTTATTATTACACGTTTGTCTCTTTCATTGTTGATTATCATTATTTGAAGTCATTGTTACAAGTTATATCTTTCATTGCTATTATTCTTATTTGAAGTCATGTTATCTCTTCCATTATGAGTTATTTGTATTTATTTTCGTGGTTACACATTATCTTTCTCATTGTTGAGTTATTGGTGTTGAATTTGTGAAAGCCATATCACATTGAGGCGAAGTTGTTAATTGTTGGGATATCCTTCTTGTTGAGAATTTTACATTCATTGTTATTGTTGACATTCTTGTACATATTGTGATGGAGCCATGGGCTATTGTTGTGGAAACGTTGATATTATTGATTGTTGGCAAGTTGTGACCTATGGGCACTTGTGCAAGTTGTTATTGTGATGTGATATTGACGCGCATGTGGCGGTACAAGGCTAGGGATTAATGTGCATGCGGCGGCATAAGATGGGACTTATGTGCATGTTGCTTAAGGGAATTACGTGAAGCCACGGGGCGTCATAAGGTGGGCTAAAGTGCGTGTAGCTATTTCGGGAAAAATATTTTCAAAACTATTTAAATGTAAGGCTCATGCGGCGGTATAAGGCATGATTGTAATTTAAATTGAGAAATGTGAATACGAGACGGTACCTCGTTTTTTGATTCTTGATATATATGAGGCGGTACCTCGGTTGTGATTCTTATTGTACACGAGGCAGTAACTCGTTGTGATTCTTGTTGTTTATCTCGTGTTGTAAACAATTATTTGGTGGGAACATTTGTTGTTGTTTTTGTTCTACCTTGCTCCATCAGTTATTGTCTCTATATGAACATTGTGGTTGTTTTCAATTTCTTCTCTTATGTTATCACTATGCTTATAATCCGTTCATTAGTCTATGCTATTAACATTTTTCATATTACTTATTGCCCCGCTTTCCATTTTCTTGTTATTATGTTTTCTTTCTGTTTATTTTATCCTAGTAGGTGTCTAGACCTATCCTCGTCACTACTCTACTAAGGTTAGGGTTGATACTTACTGGATAACATTGTGGTGTACTTATACTACGCTTCTGCACATGTTTTGTGCAGATCCGGGTATGTATGCCCGTGCCAAACACTAAAGTTTATTTGAGTAGCTACTTTTGAAGATTTCAAGGTATACCTTCTCTGTGTCTGCACGCCTCGGAGTCCCCTTCTGTTTTATACATTCCGCAGTTTCTTTCTTGTTTCAAAAAGTATTGTAGTTCGAGACTAGTATTACTATCTTGTAGAGCTTATGACTCAGCTCCACCAGGTTTTGGTGAAAATGTTGGGTATTATACTATTGAGTTATTATTATAGTTTGAAGGTTTTATTTGAAGTCTTAGTAGTATTTCTGCTATTTCTCTACGCATGTTAGGCTTACCTGGTTGTAGAGACTAGGTTCCATCACGACATCATATGGAGGGAAATTGGATTTGTGACAAGCCCGCGAAACTTTGTTGAGTTAGAGAGATTCAATTATGATAGCTTGGTTATGTGCAAATGGGTTTCGAAGAGTTCTCGATGGTTACGACCATGGCTTGAGACTGATGTCTTCTATGGGTATGGAAGTTTTTTTGTGTATTGCAATGGTCTCTCCTGAATTAAGTTAAGTGGAAGGTCTCTCACTGATGGAGTTTTTATCATACTTGTGATTCAGAGTTGATAATGAGATTCTTGTATTTTCAAATGATAGCATAATAGATACGGTGCGCCGTGTGGGTTTGAGATTGCATGGACAAGATTGCGGTTCAATTTTAAAACGAAGGTCATAAGTTCTAGACATCATTGGAGATTTCAGATGTTTAAGAGTCTGCTAGTACTACCTTGTAACGCCGGAGGAGGTGTGTGTTGTAGAAGAGGCATTGTGTATTGATTTGCGGATGCTTGACTAGTATTACAGGTTGGTGACTATTGATGTTCAGGTTTTGCTACATGTCATAGAAGATTTATAGGAGTATTTCTCACGAGTTGATTGTGTATGCATGATATGGAAGTTATTTAGATGGAACAATTAAAGATCAGATATGTAGATTCCTTTATTCTTGAGGTTTAGAGATTTAATATTCTCAGAGGCAGACTATTCCTTGGTTGCGGCTGTGAAGGTGAGTTGAGGGTTAGACAGTCGATTTTATGTGTTATGGATAAGTCATTGTGGACTTTGTGGAATGTTATTTTTACCTATTTTGGGATGATCTAAATTGATTTAGGGGCCCATTGATAGGGCCGATGAGAATGTGTATTCTACATCTGATCGGGTTTATTTACCTAGCACAGAAATTGCTAGGGGTATGTCATCGGCTAGAATTGATCTTATTCATGCCCTGATATGTTCCGTGTGTTACTCTCTTGTGTTACGACGGGTTATGAGACTATTTAGCTATTCACACGTTTGATGTGGTTCAGTTTAGGCCTTCTTGAGACGTCGAATTACTTATAACACCTTTGTCATGCTTTTCTTGTATGGTATACTGTGTTATCCATCTTCCCATGGTTATGGTCATGCACTTCACGTACTTGTTGTTGATATACACATGTTTATTGGGTATGAGCATTTGGACTCGACGAGTATCCTTATATGGATTGCTATTTTGGATCGGGTTATGCACTACATCAGAGCTTTTTTGGGATATGATTCTTTGTGCTCATTCCGCGTGTTTTGCTTCTCACTTGTCGGATGGAATCATAGCATTTTTCTTTTTTGGTTGTATCTGTTGTTGGATAGTTCTCTTATTTTGTTCTCTTTCCAATTTGGTTATATTTGAGTTGTTGCTTATTGGGTACACGTATTGTGTCGTATGTGGCTCTAGGTGGCATTTGGTGTGGCCTACTGATCAAGCAGCTTGTACTAGGTGAGATGAGGTTAATGGATCCGGAATTAGTGCAATCAGATTTGGGTGATGTATGTTTGAAAAAGAATTTCATTTGTCAGCCTAGAATTTGACGATTGATTTGCTGGGTGGTGATGATTTTCTACATGTTTCTTTCATCATTAGTAGTGTTGTGAAGGTTTGGAACAATGTTTTATTTGATATAAGGTATACTATCGGTACCGGGTTTGGCAATGAGTAGTTATTGTGGTCGAAAGTTATTGCTATGAGTACATGAGTTGTGTGGTACATCGTGTGGTTTGATCGTGGTAGTATATTACCAACTTGATGTAGCTTGATGAGATTGATACAACGTATATACGCAAGAATTGGATCTTGGAGGGAGTTCCAGATAATGGAATTTGGTTCTAAGGATTTTATGTAAGGTTAAAGGAAGAATCCTCAGTTAGGATTGTGTTGACGAGCTTACATGGATTGAGGTGATGTGACATCACCCACGATGATGTGTATGTCGAGTCATACAGTAATTGGATGTGTGTCTAAGTGGGGGAGAATGTAATGTCCCGAACAGTGGTTTTGAGTTCTAGAATTTGGTTCTGTGATTTCAGACTTCGAGTGGCTTCATACGATGTATTATGATTTGTGTGCATGGTTAGTTTTAATTTTCAAGTGGTTCGGGATGGATTTGATAGAGTGATTCTCAATTTGGAAGCTTTAAATTGGAAGAGTTGATCAAGATTTGACTTTTGAGTAAATGACCTAGGATTGGTGATTTGATGATTCTGGTAGGTTTGTATTATAATTTTGAACTTGGGCGTATTTTCATATTTGAATTTGGATGCTCCTAGAAGGTTTTGGCTCTAATTGTCGAATGTTGGCAATTTGAAAAATTGGAGAGTTCATAGGTTTGACCGAGAGTTGACTTCGGTATTATTGGACTACTATTGTGGTTTTGGGACCTTTTATATGCTCGTTTAGTTGATTGGAAATTTTGTGCAAAGTTTGGTTGTGATCCAGAATGTTTAGGTGTGATTCAGAAGCAGTCGGCGAAGTTTAAAAATTTGAAAGTTAAGAGAAGGATTTTTATCTTTGATTCTCAGTTGATGTTAATTGGGGTTTTTCGAGCCTTTAGATAAGTTTGGACGATGTATAAGGACTTGTTGGTATGATTGGACAGGGTAATGAGGGGCACAAGCGAGTTTTGGAGTTGTCTCAGACCATTTATAGGCCTTTTTTAGTTGTTGATTTTTGCTACATGTGTATAAATCATGATCACGAAGCTCTGGGCCACTTGTGGTAAGAGTAAATTGCAGTTTTGGTCTTGTGAATCGCGATCGCGGAGGTTTTGTTTGCGATCGCACAGAAGAAATTTCTACTGTCACTGGGCTAAATTCAGGAGCTTATATCTTGCAATGCATAGAGAATTTGGAGATATTCCAAAAATTAATATTTTATACCTTTGTGTCTAGTCTTCAAAAAAATTGAACCATTTATCATTTTGAACATTGTACTGAGTCTTATTGGTAATTATACTAGAGGCTGTCATAAGAGAGTTGAGCAAGTTTATTTAGGTTTGTTCATTGCGATCATGAAGCTTCTTGGCAGCGATCGCGAAGGGTAAAATCATGTTGGACATTTTGTGAACTGTGATCGCGAGGCTGACAACCGTGATCGCGAAGAAGGATGACTGGCAGGGCTTTAAAACATCTAATTTTGGGATTTTGAGTTTATTTTACTCACTTTTTGAATTCTTGAAGCACAAGTGTAACGACCCGACCAGTCATTTTGAGTATTTTAGCCTCATTTCAACTATTTGATGCTTTACTTATGTGTATTTGTCGTTACGTGATTTGCCAGGGTGGTTGGTTTGATTTTAGGAATGTTTTGGAGTGAATTGGGACACTTAGTCTCAAGGTTGGAAGCGTAAGTTGTTGAGTTAACTGAAGTTTGACTTTTGTGTAAACGAAACCCAAATGGTATTTTGATGGTTTCGATAGCTTTGTATGGTGAATTTAGACTTAGGCAAATGTCGGAATTTGGATTTGGAGGGTTCTAGGTTGTTTTGGCTTGAATTGGCAAAAGTTGGAAGGTTGATAGATTTAACCGAGAGTTGACTTTGTTGATATCGGGTTGGTATTGCGGCTCTGAGAGCATGAATAGGTTTGTTGTGTCCTTTGTGACTTGCATGAAAAATTTGAGGTCATTCCGAGTTATTTTGATATGGTTCGGCACGTGTTTTGAAAGTTGAAAGTTCATTAGTTTCTTAGGCTCGAATTAGGGTGTGATTCATAGTTTTGGTGTTCTTTTGTGTGATTTTAGGCCTCGAGTAAATCCGTGTTATGTTTTGGGATTGGTTGGTGTGATTGGACGGGGTCCCAAGGGCCTTGTGTATGTTTCGGATGGGTTTCGGGTCATTTCACCATGTTTTGAATTGTTGTTTCTGATGTCTAGTGTTCTCTTCATTGCGATCGCGACAAAGAGGTCGCGTTTACGGGGGCAATTGGATGGAGGATGAGTTTGTTCAACCCGTTCGCGGAGGGGAGGTCGCGTTCCCCGAGCTTGAGAAGGCACTGACCTTCGCGATTGTGATGTGGAAGACGCGTTCGTGTAGAAGAAGGGGCTGGTGGGGTTGCGAGTGGTGCATCGCGTTCACGAGCATGGGCTCGTGTTCGCGTAAGAGTTTTCTAAAGCAGTGTTTGGCTGTGCTTTGCGATCGCGAAGTTGGTTCCACGATCACGAAGGGTATACCTGGGAAGACCCTCTGCGATCTCGGATTTGGGCGATTTTGGAGGGGATTTTCACGATTTGGATTAGGTTAAGTGTTTTTGGCTCAGATTTGTTAATTATTAATGATTCCAACCTTGTTTTTAGCATTTAATTGGTGAATCTTGGTGATGAAATTGGGGATATTAATAAGAACTTATCTAAGCATAAATTGATGATTTGAGGATTGATTTGAGGCCAAATTTGGATGAAACACATATATTTGGACTCGTATTAGAATGAGTGTTTCAAATTTGTGTGTTTGGTCGGTTTTCGGGGTGCAAGCCCGATGTTGACTTTTTGGGTTGACTTTGCATAATGGATTCAAGATCTTAGCTTTATTAGTTGGAATTGTTTCCTATGTCTCTTATTGATGATATTAAGTTATTTTGGCTAGATTTGAGTCAATTTGAGGTTGATTCACGTGGGATTTTATTAGAGGATTGATTTGGCTTGTTTGAGGTAAGTATCTTACCTAAACTTTGTTGAGGCACTAGTTTCCTGAGTTATTTGTGATAGCTACGTGCTATGGGTGGCACACATATATGTGTTCACTGGGTTATTATTCATGCTCGGGGTAGTGCTTAGGCTATGATATGCCTTGAGTGTATTTCTAGGCTTCATGTTGTGATGTTTCTCCTATTTGTACTCCTTTTGGTGAGCTATTTGTGCCATGTTTTAGGTCATATAGAGGTTATTCTCTTGATTAAACCTTATAATTTCTATTTTTGTGATGTATATACTTGATTTGAGCTTTGATAGCACATTTTGCACATGCATACACTTTAGCATGTCACTTATACCAGTATAGGAATATAAAACTTGATGTTCATATATCATGTACATGTATTCCTATCTATTTGCCTATGGGTGATGTGGTATGGACTGGTAGCACATGATCACGCCTTGCGGATTGTGTTATGGAGACTGTGACCATGCCAGGCGGATTGTGATATTGAGCATGTGACCATGCCGGGCGGATTATGATATTAAGCATGTGACCATGCAGGGCGGATTATGATTATTGCACGTGACTACACCTTGTAGTGTGTGGATATGGATCCATCACCCTAGGGTCACCCTCTCATGTGCCTTCTTGATGGTGTACATGCAGTTTGAGAAAAATTGATCAGCGCTTTGGTTCGGTTATTGAGGTAGTGAGGAAAGTCTGGCCAGTGTTTAATTTGTTTATTGCAATTCCCTTGGTTGTTTACCTGATTTGTTGCATATCTCCTTTATACGTTGGATCATTGATTGAGCAGAGTACGTTTAGTCATTGTGCAAAGTGGATTTTATCTGTGATTCATGACTTGATCATTTTATTATTCTGTACTTGTTGGAATTTATGAATTGTACAGGTGATTAGCGAGTATCATTTGTAATTCTTGTTTCTATTTCCTCGCTGAAGTTAGTTATGATACTTGCTAAGTACATGGGGTCGGTTGTATTCATACTACACTCTGCACTTAATTGTCCAGATCTAGGTGTTGGACCGAGCCATCCAGTGACTGAGACTTGTTGCGGAGTTAGCTTTGGAGAGACGAGGTAGAACTGTATCTCGACCGCAGTCTTGGCGTCTCTTTTTATTTTGTACTATTGACTTTCATTCAGAAAGTATTGTTGTTTGGTATGTTAGACTTGTATTTTTGGGAAATGTTTACCTAACCCTATTTTAATAAAAAGGCATCATGGGTTATTTTAGAAGGCTTCAGCTGTTATTTTAGAGAGAGGAGAGTTATCTAGAGAGAGGTAGGAGCTCCAACATTTCCCCTATTCAAATTCTTGTTCAATCTTGAAGATTCAAGGAAGCTACTCATAAGGTCATCAACTAACTGGATAAGACATCGCCTCTATGATTTCATGCAAGCTTTGAAGGGGTTTAAGTGTGATTTTATAGTGATGGGGCTTATGGGCCGGTGATCGGAAGCCATAAGCCCTCAAACTCGAATGTTGGTGTATGTGAGGTCTAAGAAGTGTGATTCTTGAAGTTTGGATTAGATGTTTGGGCATGCATGTGCCAATAAAGGTTAAGAGGTGTTGTAGGACTACGCAAATTGATTTCTTGTTGTTGAAATTGGTTTTGGAGAGAGGGAATTCAATTATTGAACCCTGTAGTCAATTTTGCACTTAGTATTTGATGAAATGCCAATAATGGCTACGTCTATGAACGTTTCCCTAATAATTGTTCAATTTGGTTATGTTTCTATTGATTGAAGTTGCTAAGAGTAGGGGGAACATTGTAGTAATTCTAAGGAAAGATCCATCGAGGTATGTTGGCTATCCTCCTTCTATAGAATCGAAATCCATGAGTTCATTGTAAGTTCCAAATGTGGTTTGTTCAAGCCCTATTCTTATTGTTCCGAATTGCTTCAAACGATTGATTTATCCGAATGCTTATTTACTCAAATCATGCTTCAATTGCCCCTATTGTATTACTCTCCTTTGGGAAAAATGTTTCAAATATGGTTATTAAATCTAATGCTTATGATTTGAATTCATGTTTCAATTGCAAATTAGTATGCTCACCTTATAGAAGAAATTCCATGTGTTTAAGGCACTTATCATTCATGTATTTAAATTCATGATTTCCAAAACGTTCTACATATTGATGTTCTATGATGATCTTTTAAAGTAAAGAAATAAGAGTATGAATATGAAATGCGACCATCGTGCCAAGAATGAAGATTATCATGTATGGCCAAGCATGCCAATGGAATCAAATATTTAACGAAATACTATGAGATGAAAATATTTCTTTTATATAGAAAAATATATTTGGGAGTATCGTTAGGTCACCGAGGAAAGTTGGGTTATAAATGCCCATGCTCCAAACTACACGTGCCGGTGTAGGAAATGGTTGAGGGATAAATTCCTGTTATGATATGTTGAGATTATTCCCCTTGATTAGGATGAATGGATAGTTAGCAAAGACCATGTCGACCCACATGACATTTTGATAAGACGGCCTAACCGATCCGGCAGAGATCGGACACCATGCCCCACACATGGTGGTATCGTGCTTCCATGTCAGCCCTCATACATTGGGGCGAGCCATCTTAGCCGATCGGGCAGGGATCGGACTCCATGCCATGTGCATTGTGGTGTGTCGATACTAAGGATCTCCTAACTTAAGATATTAATGCTTACTTGAAGGTTTACTTTGTTTAACTTGACATGTAAATAAGTATTGATCTTCTTACTGTTTCCATGAGAGGGTATTTAACTTTGCATACTAGTACTATTCCATATGTATTAACTCCCATTTTGCTAGAGGCACTGCATCTTTAATAAATGCAGGTGGTTCCTCAGCAGGCGGCACTGATCGTTGATATCATCATACCCTCTACTCAGATGATTTGGTGAGCCCTACTCTACATCGGGCCTCATGTCATTTTGACTCTTGTACATAGTATTTTGAGGTATAGCGGGGGCCTTGTCACCGACACATCTATATTTGTACTCATGCTCACTTAGAGGCTCTGTAGACATGTTGTGGGTTGTATTTTGATTGGGGAAACAAACTAAATATGTTGTAGTTGTCCGACATGTTTTCACTTTTAAACTATAGACTTATAATGTTTTGGTAATTATCAGTGAAGCTCCTTAAGTAGCGAAGTATGATGTTGAACTCATTCATTATCTCACTATCTATCTCTTGTAATTCATCTCAAATTGTTCATGGGAAAGGTTTGATGGTAGGCACTAAGTAGGCTTGCTTGACTGGGGTAACTAGGTTGGGCGTCGGTCTCTCTCCCCAAGGTCGGGGCGTGATAGTTATGTGTCGACGCTAATGTTTATGTTAATTAGCCTTAGACTTGTATTATTTCTGTTAATTCAGTATCTATATTTCATTTTGTTATGCTTGGATTGCCTAGAAAGTGCGTTATGCACCATCACGGTTGGTTAGTGGTTTTGGGTCGTGATAAGTTAGTATCATAGCCCTAGGTTCATAGGTTCTACGAGACATGAGCAAGTTTAGTAAAGGCTTGCGGATCGGTATGGAGACGTTTGTACTTATCTTCAAGAGGCTACCGAACTGTTAGAAAATTTCACCTTCTTCCATTCTTGTCGTGCGGATTTGTTATTTTTAAAGTTTGAACCTTTACTCTTCTATTTTCTCACAGATGGTGAGGGCACATTATGCTAGATCGGACGGACAGAGACCAGTACCACCATTAAGGGCCGCGAGAGGCCAGTGCTGAGGTAGGACTCGCACTGCAGCCAGAGCAGCACTTGTGGAGACACCAGGTGCTCCAGTGGAGGAGCAAGTTCCAAATACTATTGAGCCGATAGGACCAGCTTAGACACTAGCGGTACCTATTATTATACCTGTTCATTAGGAGGTTTTGGCTCAGATCTTGAGTGTGTGTATGAGCTTGGCTTAGGCAATCACGATACCAATTGCACCAGCTACCTCACAGGCTAGGGGAGGAGCCCAGACTCCTGCCGCCCATACACCGGAGCAGCCAGGTGTTGTTCCTCGGGCCGCGATTGATCCATCTATTTCCGATGAGGAGCAGAAGAGGTTGGAGTGATTGAAGAGGCTTGATCCTCCTAAGTTCAGTGGATGCGAGTCACGGGATGCTCAAGCTTTTCTAGAGCGGTGTCACCAAAGTTTTCGTACAGCGGGTATTGTGGACACTAGTGGAGTTGCCTTTATTTATTTTCAGCTAATGGGGCAGCCTACAGATGGTGGTAGACCTATGAGTCAGGCAGGCTAACTGACACAGCACTACTCACATGGCATCAGTTCTCAGTTCTCTTCTTAGAGTTTGTCCCACAGACTCGCCGAAAGGAGTTGCGCAGGGAATTTGAGCAGCTACGCCAGGGGGATATGACTGTGACCAGATACGAGATGAGGATTGCATATTAGGCAGTCCATGCAATATGGTTGGTTTCCACTGAGAGGGAGAAGATCAGGAGGTTCATTGATGTCCATAACTATGGTTATAATTTGTCTCAAGAGGCCGAGACGTATTTGACCAGGTGGTTGAGATTGATAGGCGCTTGGAGCATGTTCGCTTTGAGCGAGAGGAGCGGGAGGGTAAGAGTCCCCACGATTTATGTGCTTTTAGTGGTGCCTCATTTAAAGACCAGTCTTATCACAACAGAGGTCATCCTTTTAGGCCCGCTCAGGCAGCTCGTCATATTCCTCGTGGTTCTTCAGTTAGCCACGGTTCATACAGTGCTTGACCAGTTCGGTCATCATTCAGTACACTACCGGCACAAAGTTCTTACCATGCTCCATATGCTCAAGGTTCCACAGGCAGTTATTCGTGTTATCAAGGACAATAGCCTTATAGGAGGGGTTGCTACGAGTGTGGAGACTTGAGTCATCTTAAGAGAGATTGCCCTTAACTTCTAAGTAGAGTTCCACCGCAGTTCATGCAGTCTATGATATCAACACCATCTGCTACATCACCCGCATAGCTAGCTAGGGGGCTCAGTCAGTTCAAGGTAACCCTAAAGGGGGATGTCAGGCGGTGGTCAGGCTCGTTGCTATGAATTTCCTACCAAACTAGAGGTAGTTGCTTCCGACGTTGTGATCACATGTATTGTTTCTGTGTGCCATAGAGATTCTTCAGTATTATTTTACCATGGTTCCACTTATTCTTATGTGTCATCATACTTTGCTCGTTATTTGGATATGCCTCGTGACTCTTTATATATGCTTGTTCATGTGTCTACACTAGTGGGTGATTCTATTATGGTGGACCGTGTATATTGGTCTTGTGTGGTGACCATTGGAGGTTTCGAGACTAGAGTTGATCTTTTATTGCTCAGTATGGTAGATTTTGATGTGATTAGGGCATGCAGTTATTATTGCCATATCACTCTATTCTTGAATATCACACTAAGACCGTGACGTTGGTGATTCCGGGGTTGCCTAGGTTGGAGTGGAGAGTTTCTTTTGGTCACACTCCCAGTAAAGTGACTTCATGCTTGAAGGCTCAATGGATGGTCGAGAAGGGGTTCTTGGCATATTTGGCCTTTGTGAGACATGTTAGTGCAGATACTCCTACTATTGAGTTAGTTCTAGTAGTAAGGGAGTTTCCATATGTGTTTCCTATAGACTTACTGGGCATGAAACCCAATAGGGATGTTGACTTTGGTATAGACTTGGTGTCGGGAACCCAACACATCTCCATTCCATCGTATCACGTGGCACCAGTAGAGTTGAAGGAGTTGAAGGAACAGTTAAAGGAGTTGCTTGATAAGGGTTTCATCAAGCCTAGTTTGTCACCTTGGGGTGAACCGGTATTATTTGTGAAGAAGAAAGATTCTTCTATGAGGGTGTGCATTGACTACAGACAGTTGAACAAGGTTACTATCAAGAACAAGTACCCACTACCGCGTATTGATGATTTGTTCGATCAGCTTCAGGGTGCAAGGGTATTCTCAAATATTTAATTGAGATCGAAGTACCATCAGTTGAAGATTCGGGCTTCATATATTCCGAAGACGGCTTTCAGGACATGCTATGTCATTCTGAGTTTCTAGTGATGTCTTTTGGGATAACCAATGTCATAGTAGCTTTTATGCACTTGATGAACAACGTATTTTATCCCTATCTTGATTCTTCATCGTAGTTTTAATTCATGATATATTGGTATACTCTCGTAGCCGGGAGGATCATGAGCAACATTTGAGGATCGTGCTCCAGACTTTGAGGGAGAAGTAGTTATATGCTAAATTCTCCAAGTGCGAGTTTTGGCTAGACTTGGTGGCATTCTTGGGCCATGTAGTGTCCAGTGAGGGGATTAAGGTGGATCCGAAGAAGATTGAGGTAGTTTGGAGTTGGCCCAGACCATCTTCTGCTACTGATATCCAGATTTTCCTTGGGTTGGCTGGGTATTATCGCTGTTTTGTGGAGGGGTTTTCATCTATAATGGCTTCATTGACTAGATTGACCCATAAGGGTGCCCCATTCAGGTGGTCTAATGAGTGTGAGTAGAGCTTTCAAAAGCTCAAGACCGCCTTGACTACAATTCCAGTTCTGGTTTGACCTTCGGGATAGGGTTCCTACACAGTCTATTCTGTTGCTTAATGAATTGGCATTGGGTGTGTGTTGATATAGAAGGTTAGAGTTATTGCTTATGCTTCATGTCAGTTGAAACCCCATAAAAGGAACTAACCAGTACATGATTTGGAGTTAGCAACCATTGTTCATGCGCTCAATATTTGGAGGCATTATCTTAACGGTGTGTCTTGTGAGGTGTTCACAGATCACAGGAATCTCTAACACTTATTCAAGCAAAAGGATCTAAAGTTGAGGCAACGGAGGTGGTTAGAGCTACTAAAGGACTATGATATCACCATTCTTTATCACCCGAGGAAGGCGAATGTGGTGGCTAATTCTTTGAGAACGAAGACTGAGAGCATGGGGAGTCTTGCTTATATTCTAGTTGGGGAGAGATATTTAGCATTGGATGTTCAGGATTTCGTTAATCGATTCGTGAAGTTTGATATTTCGGAGTCCAGTAGAGTCCTTGCTTGTGTTGTATCACGGTCGTCCTTGTTGCGCATCAAGGCACGTCAGTATTATGATCCCCGCTTATTTGTCCTGAGGGACATGGTACATCATGGTGATGCTAAGGAGGTTACTATTGGAGATGGTGGGGTATTGAGGTTGCAGGGTCAGATCTGTGTTGCAAATGTGGATGGATTGCGAGTTGATCCTTGAAGAGGCACATAGTTTTCGGTATTCCATTCATCTGGGGGCCGCGACAACGTATCAAGATTTGAGGCAGCACTATTGGTGGTGGAGGATGAAGAAGGATATTGTGGAGCATGTTGCTTGGTGTTTGAATTGTCAGCAGGTGAAGTATGAGCATCGGAGACCTGGTGGTTTGCTTCAGTGGCTTGACATCTCGGAGTGGAAGTGGGAGCATATCACTATGGATTTTGTAGTTGGGCTTCCACGGACCATGAGAAGATTTGATGTAGCGTGGGTCATTGTGGACAGACTAACCAAGTCTGCACACTTCATTCCAGTCATGACTACCTATTCTTCTAAGCAGTTGGCTCGGATTTATCTTTGGGATATTGTTTGCCTTCATGGTGTTCCTGTGTCTATTATAACAAATTGAGGCATGCAATTTACATTGCATTATTGGAGAGCAGTGTAGCATGAGTTGGGCACAAAGGATGAGCTAAGTACGACATTTCATCCCTGGACGAACAGGTAGAGCGAATTATTCAGATTTTGGAGGACATGTTACGTGCATGTGGCATTGATTTCGGAGGTTCATGGGATCAATTTTTTCTGTTAGCAGAATTTGCCTACAACAACAACTATCAGTCGAGTATCCAGATTGCTCCTTATGAGGCCCTATATGGGAGTCATTGTCGTTCTACAATTGGTTGGTTTGATCCTGAGAAAGCTAGGTTGTTGGGCACTGATTTGGTCCGTGATGCTTTGGTGAAGGTGAAGGTGATTAAGGAGCGACTTCGTACAACACAGTCCAAGTAGAAGAGCTATGCTAATAGGAAGGCTCGTGATGTTGCATATATGGTGGATGAGAAGGTTTTACTCACATTTTTTCCCATGAAGGGTGTGATGAGGTTTGGAAGAAAGGTCAAGTTGAGCCTTCTATATAATGGTCCTTTTAAGATGCTTGAGAGAGTTGGAGAGGTGGCCTACAGACTTACCTTTCCCCCTAGTCTATCGGAAGTTCACCCAGTGTTTCATATTTCTATGCTCCAAAAGTATTATGGGGATCCGTCATATATTTTGGACTTCAGCACGGTGTAGTTGGATGAGGATTTGACTTATGATGTGGAGCCGGTGGCTATTTTGGACTGGCAGGTTCAGAACTTGAGATCGAAAAATATAGCATCGGTGAAGGTTCACTGGAGAGGTCAACCAGTTGAGGAGGCTACTTGGGAGATCGATCAGGAGATACAAAGAAATTTGCTTACCTTTTTGAGACTCCAGGTATGATTCTAGACGCATTCGAGGATGAATGCTTGTTAAAGAGGGGGAGAATATAACGACCCGGACAGTCGTTTCGAGTATTTTTGCCCCGTTTCCCCTATTTGATGCTTTACTTATGTGTATTTATGGTTACGCGATTTGCCAGGGTGGCTGGTTTGGTTTCAGAGATATTTTGAAGTGAATTGGGACACTTAGTCCCAGGGTTGGAAACTTAAGTCATAATAGTTGACCGGAGTTTGACTTTTTTGTAGACAACCCGACAATGGTATTTCGATGGTTCTGATAGCTTTCTATAGTGATTTTGTACTTTGGTGTGTATCCGGATTTGGGTTTGGAGCGTTCTACGTTGTTTTGGCTTGAATTGTGAAAGTTGAAGGTTTGGAAGGTTGATAGATTTGACCTAGAGTTGACTTTGTTGATATTAGGTTCGGATTGCGGCTCCAAGAGTATGAAGAGTTCCTTTGTGTCATTTGGGACTTGCATGCAAAATTTGAGGTCATTTAAAGTTGTTTATATGTGGTTCAACATGAAATATGGAAGTTGAAAATTCATTAGTTTCTTAGGCTTGAATTGGGGTGCGATTCATATGTTTGATGTTGTTTTGTGTGATTTGAGGCCTCGAGTAAGTTTGTGTTATGTTTTGGGATTGGTTGGTGTGATTGGACGGGGTTCCGGGGGCCTCGGATGTGTTTAGGATGGGTTTCAAGCCATTTCACCATGTTTTGAATTATTGAATCTGATGTCTAGTATTCTCTTGATCGCGTTCGCGGAGGGAAATATTTTGGCATATGAGTTTGTTCATCGCATTTGCGGAGGGGAGATCGCATTTGTGGGGCTTTAGAAGGTAGTGGCTTCGCGATCATGATGTGGAGGACGCGTTCGCATAGAAGGAGGGGCTGGTGGGGACGCCAGTCTTTTAACCTTTGCAATCGTGAGTGGAGCATTGTTTTCACGTAGGTTCAGCAGTGATTTGCATCGTGTTCACGACCATGGGCTCGCGTTCGTGTAAGGCTTTTCTGAGATAGTTTTTGGTTGTGCTTCATGATCATGATGTTGGTGCCACGATCGTGAAGGGTTTGCCTGGGCAGACTATGAGTACTCTATTTTCGAGGGTTTTAGTCATTTAATATATTTTAAGTTATAGAGCTCGGATTTGGGCGATTTTGGAGGGGATTTTCGCGATTCGTATTGGGGTAAGTTTTTTTGACTCAGATTTGGTCATGATTCCAACCTTGTTTATAGCATTTAATTGGTGAATCTTAGTGATGAAATTGGGGATTTTAGTAAAAACGTTTCTAAGCATAAATTGTTGATTTGAGGGTCGATTTGAGATCGAATTTTGATGAAACACATATATTTGGACTCGTATTGGATGGGTGTTTGGAATTTGTGAGTTTGGTCGGGTTCCGTAGTACGAGCCCGAGGTTGACTTTTTTGTTGACTTTGCATAATAGATTCAAGAACTTAACTTTATCATTTCAAATTATTTCTTATGGCTCTTATTGATGATATTATGTTATTTTGGCTACATTCAAGTCATCCGGAGGTTGATTCACGTGGGAAGGGATTATTAAAAGATTGATTTGGCTTGCTTGAGGTAAGTATCTTACCTAAACTTGGTTGAGGCACTAGTTGCTTGAATTATTTATGATAGTTACGTGCTATGGGTGGCGCAAATGTGTGGGGTTTAGCCCATGTACATGCACTAGGTTATTATTCATGCTCGAGATAGTGCTTAGGCTATGATATGCCTTGAGTTGATTGCTAGCATTCATGCTGTGATGTCTCTCCTATTTGTACCCCTTTTTTGAGCTATTTGTACCATATTGAGGTTACATAATGGTTAATCTCCTGGATGTACCTGATAATTGCTTTTTTGTGATGTATTTACCTAATTTGAGCTATGATAGCACACTTTGCACTTGAATACACTTTCGCATGTCACTTATACCGGTCCGAGTGTATCAATTTGATGTCCATCTATCATGTACATTTATTCATGTATATTACCCCTAGGTGATATGGATTGAACTGGTAGCATGTGATCACACCAGGAGGATTGTGATATTGAGCCTGTGATCATACGAGACAGATTGTGATATTGAGCATGTGACCATGCCGAGCCAATTATGATTATTGCATGTGACTATGTCGTGCAGCGTGTGGATATAGATCCATCCCCCTAGGGTCACCCTTTTATGTGCCTTGTTGATGATGTACACGTGGTTTGAGGAAAATTGATCAGTGGTTTGGTTCGTTACTGAGGTAGTGAGGAAAGTCTGGCTAGTGTTTGATTTGGTGATTGCATTTCATCTTTACTTGCAATTCCCTTGGTTGTTTACCTAATTTGTTGCATTTATCTTTTATATTATGGATCGTTGAAGGATCAAAGTACGTTAAATCATTGTTTGCACCAAGGTGGATTTTGTCTCTGATTCACGACTTGATCATATTATTATTATGTACTTGTTGGAATTTGTGAACTGTACAAGTGATTAGCGAGTATCATTTATAATTCTTGTTTCTATTTTCTCGCCGAGGTTAGTTAGGATACTTACCGAGTACATGGGGTTAGTTGTACTCATACTACACTCTGCACTTAATTGTGCAGATACAGGTGTTAGACCGAGCCATCAATAGTTGAGACTTATTGCGAAGTTAGCTTTGGAGAGATGAGGTAGAACAGCATCTCGACCGCAGTCTTGGCATCTCTTTCATTTTGTACTGTTGACTTTCATTCAGACAGCATCGTTATTTGGTATTTCAGACTTATATTTCCAAATTAGAGCTCATGACTCTGTATTTACCAGTTCTGGGGATTTGTTATGTATCAACGCTGTTGTTTATGTTTATTGGCCTTAGACTTGTATTATTTCTATTAATTCAGTATTTATATTTCGTTTTTGTTATGCTTGGCTTGCCTAGCAAGTGAGTTAGGCGCCATAAGGCTGGTTAGTGGTTTTAGGTCGTGACAATAAGTAAGGCGATTTTGGAGGAGATAAACACCCAAATCACGAGAGTAAGTAATTTTATCTTTGTTTTGATTATATATTTTGTTTTTCCACTGATTATTACACTTAAATCAAGTATTTGAAGAAAAGAAATTGTGGGTTTTTTACTTGAACTTAAGTGATATTTTGGGATTTTTAACATGTAATTGAAGTTGGATTTGAAAACTAATTATATATTTGGACTCGGTAGGTTATGAGTCATCGAAATTTGGTATTGGTTTTAGATTTGGGAACACCAGATCGGGTTGTCTTTGTTGACTTTTTGGGAATGCTTCAAAGATTGAAGCTTTATGGATCGAGATCGCTTTCTAGCATTATTTTATTACCTTGGTTGATGATGGATTTGCATGATTGGTGGGCTAGAACTGTAAGGCCCCGTAAAATTTTACCAAGGAATTTAAGGTTTCGTGGTGCCGAGGTATAGACATTTTTGTTTGAAGAATGCATTGAGGTGTTGGTGGAAAACGTTTTTGCTAAAGGGACAATTATGCGGTCAGATTCGCGACCGCATATCCATTCTGCGGGCCGCATACCTATGGCAGAGTTGAGCAGAAAAATAGTTGAGTTTTGAGGGTTGTTTCGTGGTCCATTGTACGATCACATACCTGTTTCACGGTCCGTACTTCTGTTGCAGAGTTAGCATGAGGAATTTTGTTCCGCGATTCTGCGGTCCACTCTGCGGCCACATAAGTGGTCTGTGGACCGTGGACCGATCCAGACCAGCCCAGTTCTTGGCATCATTTTCGCGGCCCATTTTGGGGCCGCATATCTGTTATGCGGTCCATTCTGCGACCGCAGACATGAGTTCGGAGGGTCCATTTGTCTATTTTTATAACCCGACCCTATTTTGATAAATAGCCTTAGGGGCTCATTTTGCAACAAATGTCTGATGATTTTAGATAGAGGTAAGAGTATTTTGGAGAGAGAAGGAGGAATCCTAGCATTCTAATCACCCATTCTTGCACTAATCTTCAAGAATCAAGAAAGCCAATTACTAGATTATCATCTATCCGGGTAAGTCCTACTCCTAAGCTTTCATGCAAGACGTTATTAGTTCAAATATATTGTGGGGGTTGGAAATAGGCCATGCATGTGACAATAGGTTATAGTATGTGGGATTAATGAACCATTTTGGTTAGTTTTTTGTTGAAATTAGTTGAGGGAGGAAGGGATTACCATTGTAGAGCTTTATAGTCTATTTTGCATACTAGGTATTTGACAAAATTCCAAAAAGAGTTACACCATGAGAATCCTTCTAATTATTATCCGATTTTCGCTATCTTCATATAGATTATTATTTCTAGAAGTGTTGGGACGTTGTAGTAACTTAAGGCAAGCTCAAACAAGGTATGTTGGCTAAACTACTCTCTTAGAATTGAATTCCATGATGTTCCCATAAGTTTCAAGTATGGTTGGCTCAAGTTCCTTATTCCCATGTTCCGAGTTGTTCCCAATAAATTCGATTGTCCCGAGTAAGCAAGTGTCTAGAATTATGTATTCAAAATGTGTTCCGAATATTCTTATCACATTATGTTATCCTTCGGAAATGTGTTCAAGAATTATATGTGTATTAAAAATGTTATGGCTTGAGTCGTGTTTCAAATGAAAGTCCATTATAATTAACTTGAAAAGAATACTCCATGCGTCTAAAACTCCAATTGCTTATATGTGTACCTAAAGTCTTGATTTGAAATGCCTTATTGTTGATAATCTATAAGGATGCATGAAAGTGAAGGAAGTGGGTTGGAGATAGAAAGTGTGGCCAACGTACCAAGAATGAAAGTTATACTTGTGGTCCATGGTGCCGGTGAAATGTAATGATGTGAGAAAGGTTATGAAATAAGCCTTGGTTCAACTGTTCCAAACTGACTTCAAAAATAGATTTGCCTAAAAGCTTATGTACCCAAGTCATGCCCGAATGTGGATGTTTTAACTAATGCTATGCTTTGTAAGTATTTCCAATGTGTTTTGAGCTCTTATATCTTCATGAGTTGAAATTGTGCATTGCCCTTTTTGGGGAAAAGTATTTCAAGAACAAATGATGTGTTACACATTTATGATTTTAACTTGTGCTTCGATTACCAATCATTTTAGTCCATTTCTTGGAAACAAATCCATTGTGTTTAAAGTCTTCATTACTAATAAACCTAAAGTTGTGATTTCCGGAATATTCTATTTGTTGATATTTATGATGATGATACAAGAAAATAAAGAAATGAAAGTATGGAATATGAGATACGGCCACCGTGCCATGAATGAAAAATTATAAGTATGGCCAAGAGATCCAAGAAAATAATGATGTTGTGAATGGTTGAAAGTACTAACGAAGCTATATATATAGTGTGAAAGGTCAAGAGGTGAATATAAAATATATTTGTATTTTTGTGTTCCGTATGCAAAAAAATAAAAAGGTTTTTGGGAGTATCATTAGCAAACCGAGGAAGGGTGGGTCGTAAGGCCCACACCCGAAACTACACGTGCCGATGTAGGAGTGGATTGTTATTTGGGATGAGATTGAAATATTGATGTGATTGTGATTATTCACCTTAATTGGGTATGAGATTGTTGATAGCCCTAGATTTACAGTCAACCCACATGGCATATGCGGGAAGGCGGCCTAGCCAATCGGGTGGAGATCAGATGCTATGTTGCGCACATGGTGGTACTACTCTTGGTAACACCCTTTTTTTGCATCACATATCAAACCACATTGTTCGTGGGGAGATGGCCTAGATGATCGGGCGTGATTGGACTCCGTGCTAAAAACACGGTGGTATATCGGTGCTAATGATCTCCCAACCAAAAATATATATTATTTTCGTATTTTGAAAATTGTTATGTTTTAACTGGGCATTTAGATATTGTTGATGGTGACATGCTGTTTCTATGGTTTTCCCTTTCTTATATTGGCATTCTATTTTGAAAGAAGACATTTAGCTTTACATACTAGTATTATTCTATATATATTAACGTCCATTTTGCCGGGGGCGCTGCATCTTCAATGGATGTAGGTGGTTCGTCAATGAGCGGTTTTGATCCTCGTTAGCAGTTACTCTCTATTCAGCATATTTTGGTGAGACCTACTCTATTCCAGGCTTCATGTCATTTGACATTGTGCTTTATGTTTTGAGCTATAGCCGAGGCCTTGTCGCTGAAACTTCCATACTACTCTTTTGTTGTACTTATGATATGACTTTATTTGTCTGATTGAAATGTGCAAGAAGCGACGTATATGTAAGGTGATGAGCGTATATTGTACTTCTTGTTATCATGCTTTATATGTTTGTATGACTACGTGAACTCCGTGAATCGTGATAGAGATCATGTGTAGGTGATGATTCCCTGTTTGAACATGATATTCATTATTGTATGGCATAACCGCTTAATCTGATCTGTAATTGTACACTTCGCACATCCATACACCTTAACATGCTATTTATCAATCTATGGGTACATGAGTTGATATTCGTTGATCGTATATATGTATTCTTGTATATGCTTTATGTATGATAGACTGGATTGTTAGCACGTGAGTTGTCTATGTGCTCACTGGGATTATGGTAGGTGATTTATCCGTGTGGTGGTTATGATTATGGCACGTGAGTTGTCCGTGCGGTGATTAGGCACGTGAGTTTTCCATGGAGCATGTGGAAAAGGATTGTTACGGCCAAACGCATACGCAAGTATACGCGGTCGTCAAGTAATAAAGTGGTAAGATAGAGTGTCAAACCCACGAGGACTTGTGATTAACTATTAACTAAATTAGACTATCCTAATTATCTAAACAAGGATTAAATCCAAAATTAGTGATGCTAAAGTAATTAAACTAAAAAGAAAATAACTAATGAACTTTAAACAGAGGAAGAGCAGATTTTTATATTATCAATGTGATGAAACGATCTAGGGTTATGGGCTATCTAACATTCTTATTGTATTCTTCAATTGAATTGACTAACTAATTTATCTAGTTTAATGGTTAACAGGGTTAATATTGCTCCTAAAAATCTGTCGAGTTCTTACTCGCCTATTCAAGATAACCTAACGCATATATGTCTATGGATTTAGAACTAACAAGAATGCATTTATAATTCCTATAAATCAACCAAGCAAGGCAATTAGGTATATGTCTATCCTAACCGCGAATCCGTTCCCCGATGCCCAGGTTCAAGAACTTGCTCTACTCAATCCTATATGCAATCTAGAATTCCCACTTTCGAGTTCAATTCCAGATTCGGAAATAGTATGCAATTGGTGATCAAGCAATTAAATAATTAAGCGCACGATTGAATAAACAAACCAATATGATAAATCAAGAAAGCAAAATCAATATCTGAATAACAATAGTCATGAAGAACCACAACCCTAGAACGTGAAATTTAGCTCCACATAGACATGGTATCCAAACAACAAATCATACAAAGAAACAAAAACAATTATTATGTTTGGTGGAAGAAAAGATGAAACCCGGCCTCCAAAGTGGCTCTGTGCTCTCTCATTGTCAAAAAGTTACTCTAAAAAATGTCCTCCCATCCAAAATAGGTTTACGAATCTTTTTATACGAGTTGGGGGGGTGTAGGGCCGAAATAACCAAGTCCCGGACGAAATAGGACAAGTCCCCGCTTCGAGCGTCCTAGGCGCTGCCCTAATGTTAAATCCATTATGTTTTTACGCTTAAATCCTTTGTTTTCTTTGAATTGTGTTTCATTTTCCTTTGTCTTCCACATGGGAGGACAAACACCGAATGATGTCCCCCCCCCCCCCCCCGCGTCTCCTTATTTATTTTCCTTTTTTTTCTTCCACATTTTATTTAATTTTGCTCCAAATCTCTTTAGCTTCACACCGCTTTATTCCTACACACAGTTAAAATTTAATATTAAGCATAAAGTGATGTAATTAATACTCAAAAGATGAATAAAAGTGCAATAATGTGAGGCAATAATGATTAGATATATTTTTTTTTGACGAAACATCAACACCCCACACTTAGACTCTTGCTCGTCCTCGAGTAAGCATTAAAACCACTCTCAATAAATCAAGCCTAGCAACACCACCACTTCGGTTGATACTAATAATTAGGCTCTATAGCAACTCAAACCATCAGATATACATTTCCTAATCATCGTACAAGATATACAAGTCACAAACAAACAACAAACGTCTAACCTCCTAACCTCAGAGAGGGACTCTAACTCACCAAATTTAAGCTAGCTCACCTACTCTGTCAAATAAAGCTAATAACATCACCTATCTATCATGAAACGAGTCCCCTCACAAGAATAAATAGTCCATACACTCAAATCAAAGAATGAATATCATTTAAGGACTTAGCATCAAAGAACAGCTCTCGCACTCATAAAGAATTCACATGGATGCACAAAGAACCATATGCTTTCCCATTATGTACATCTCTACTAATTAAGTATACTCGAATAGAATCAAATAGGACTTTAACGGGTTGTAATGTTGGCTAGGGGACGTGTAGGAGAACTATATAATAGTGACTTACACTTTCCTAAGCACTTTGTACTTTTAGACTCCATCACCCAATTATTTTCATTTATTCACTTTATTTTTCAGCCTTATCTTCATCAATTGTTTCACAAGTCTTTCTCTCATATCAAGAACGTTTCATTTGTTTTCGAAGCAATTGTTTTTCCATTCTCTTTTTTTCATGTCACATTCTTTTCAAGCGGGCCTTTTCATCACTTTTCAGCTATCGTTGGTCACCATTTCTTCACTTAATCATTCTTTTCTTCAAATTTATCAATTAATATCGCAGTCTAAGTAATAGTGCTCAAGGAAGCAGTGTGCAAAAACTAGGGAT
This sequence comes from Nicotiana tomentosiformis, assembly GCF_000390325.3. NCBI lineage: Eukaryota > Viridiplantae > Streptophyta > Magnoliopsida > Solanales > Solanaceae > Nicotiana > Nicotiana tomentosiformis. The sequence continues at coordinate 40,643,190 of NC_090814.1, read as the reverse complement.
TCAACAAAAGAATCAAGGAAAAAATATGGTTTCCAAACAAAAAGCTACCGGCTCAAAGGGCTAACTAGTGGTACAATATCTGAAAAGGCTAAAATTTACAAGACATATCAAAGAAAGCCTATTATCATCTTCTAAATAGAGCAACACTTTTATTTCGCTTCAATAACATGCAAGGCAAGTTCTAGATTAAGATGCAAAACATGGAATATAGGTAAGAAATTCTCACCACACATGGTACAAGTATCAATCAAGATGGATCAATTCTACTCTAAGACAGACAGGATCATAGCGAATGACAAAATCAGAATAAGCTATATACACAGTCACAACCCTGAATCTAAGTGTCAGAAAATCTGCTATTTTATTCATTACTCAAGCACTCACAGGAAAATTATAACGACTCGGCCGGTCGTTTCGAAAGTTATAGTCCCATTTTCCCCATTTCTACTTCTTTTTATGTTATTCAGCTATATTATATTATATCGGGTTAGTTGGTTCAGGTTTGAAGGAACTCGGAGTGAAATGAGACACTTAGTCTCATAATTGAAAAAGTTAAGTTAGAAAAGTGGACCGGATATGGACCTATGTGTAAACGACCTCGAATTTGAATTTTGATGATTTCAATAGCTCTGTATGGTGATTTTGGGTTTAGGAGCGTGTCCAAAATATTATTTGGAATACCTCTGTTATGTCATTTATGACTTGTGTGCAAAATTTGAGGTCAATCGGACGTGATTTGATAGGTTCCGGAGTCGTTTGTAGAAATTAGAAATTTCAAATTTCATTAGGCTTGAATTGGGGTGTAATTCATGGTTTTAGTATTGTTTGAGGTGATTTGAGGGCTCGACTAAGTCCGTATGACGTTTTAGAACTTGTTGGTATATTTTGTTGAGGTCCCGAGGGGCTCGGGTGAGTTTCGGATGGTTAACGGGTTGGATTTTGGACTTGGAACTCTGCTGGAATTTTTCTGATGCACCATTTGGTTTCCTTCATCGCGTTCGCGAGTGGAGCCTCGCGTTCGCGAAGAGGAACTGGGAGACATGCAATATTTGCTCTTTGCGTTCGCGAAGAGAAGCACGCGTTCGCAAAGGGTGGGCTGGGTGTGCATCGCGAATGCGAGAGGTGTTACGCGTTCGTGAAGAAGAGAGGAAGCAGCCGAACCCAAGAACCCCCCCAGGCAATTGATCTACGCGTTCGCGTAGGGGGTGTCGCGTTCGTGATGGGTTGAACGTGTTCGCGTAGAAGGCATTGAGGCAGAGGCATTTTGTGCTTCGCGAACGCGAGGGTGATGTCGCGTTCGCGAAGGAGGAACTTGGACGTGAGTTATTTTGTGCTTCGCGAATGCGAGGCACTGACCGCGTTCGCGAAGAAGAAAAGTCTGGGCAGTGAGTTTAAGTTCTGAAAATGGGACTCAATTTTTGGCGATTTGGAGCTCGGAATTGAGGCGATTTTGGGTGATTTTCAGAGGAAACAATGGGGTAAGTGTTCTTGACTCAATATTGGTTATATTACCCGAATCCATGGTTGTTTTTATCATTTAATTGGTGAATTGAGTTGGGAAAAAATTTGAAAACCCTCTTGGTTTCAATTGAAGATTTGAGGGTCGAGTTGGGGTCGGAGTTTTGTAAAATTGGTATGGTTAGACTCGTGGTTGAATGGGTTTCCGGATTTTGTTACTTTTGTCGAGTTCCGAGACATGGGCCCTACGGGCGATTTTTGAGCTAATTTCGGATTTTTATGGAAAATCATTATATCTAGTGGAATTAATTCCAATAAATTTTATTGACTGAAACGAATTATTTATGACCAGATTCGAGGCGTTTGGAGACCAATTCATGAGGAAAGGACATTGCAGAATAAGAATTTCACGCCTTGAGGTAAGTAACGATTGTAAATTTAGTCCTGAGGGTATGAAACCCCGTATTTCGTATCATTCTACTATTTTGAAGTAACGCACATGCTAGGTGACTGGCGTGTGGGCGTGCACTGTTGGGGATTTGTGACTTGGTCCGTCCCGTAGAAACTGTAAAGTTGCATACTTTGTTGAAACCATATGATACTTATATATTTTAGAAAGAATTTCTGTAAATTGGGCTGAATGCCATGTTTGGGCCTTGCGCCAATGCTGTTTGGACCCTTAGGGGCTGTTTCTTACCATCCTGTCATTGTTTTCGATTGAAAATCTATACTCAGTTATGTTTATACTTGTTCACCGCATAACTCAGTTTTGTGACTCTATTTTGATGAATATAAATGTTTTGGGCCGAATGCCCTAATTTACTGAAATGCCCGAGCGGCTTGAGAGGTTTATGACTGAGTAAGGCCGAGGGCCGGATTTGTGAGGATGAGTGTGGATCGGGGCTACTCGCCTGCAGCATACTTTATTATTTTGGCATGTGAGTTTTCCGTGCAGCACGTGAGTTGTCCGTGCAGATTATAGCGCTTGGGCTGAAGGAGCCCCTCCGGAGTCTGTACACACCCCTAGTGAGCGCAGGTACCTACTGAGTACGAGTGCCGAGTGCCGAGTGCTGAGTGACTGGGAGGCATGAGTGATTGTGAGGTATGCCTGAGTGACAAAAGGATTGTGAGTTATGCCCGAGTGGCACGAGTGACTGTGAGGTTTGCCCGAGGGGCTGTATATGAGTGATGATTTGCCCGAGGGGCTGTTTGTGATTTCATCATTTTTGCTCACCTTTGCATTTTTTCCTCTATCTGAAAACTGTTGAAAAATATCTTTAAATGATTTTTACTGGAACTGGGTTAAACGAGATATTTTGATTCAAATCCTGATTTTTAAAAGCATGTGGTATTTTACTGAGATTTCCCGATATGAATGTTATATGCTTTATTGCTCGTCACTACTGCTCAGTCTTTATTTATTGTTGTTACTTACTGAGTTGGCTTACTCACGTTACTCCCAGCACCTTGTGTGCAGATTCAGGTGTAGCTGGTCACGGTAGAGGTTATAGAGTGTTCTGGTTGTAGATTCGTTTGGAGATAGCAAGGTTAACTGTTTGGCGATCGCATCCCCTGCTCTTCTCCCTCTTATCTTCCTCTAGTTGTATTTAGCTATTTTCCAGGCTGAGTTAGCCTTGATATTGTTAGACAAATTATAGTAGATGCTCATGACTAGTGACACCCCGATGTCTGGCTTTTCCTTCCGCACTTTTATTTTGATTGGAACTCTTTTACGAAGGTTTTTATGTTAAATAACCTTGAAATTATCTTTAAAATGAAAATATCGGTTTGTTTTGGAAATGAGTCGGCTTGCCTAGTCCCACGATAGGTGCCATCACGACAAGGGTTAGTCTTGGGTCGTGACAAAAATACAACTCAAGATCAGGCCTAAAGATGCTAGTATAAAATAAGTCACAAAAGTTTTTCTTTTCCCTCTTTTAGTACTCCTAAAAAAGATCTAATCCTAAAAATAAAAAAATTACCCGGTTCAAGTTACATCCCCTGGAAAAGAAACGATGCACAAAGAAAAACCAAGGGGATTATTATCTAACTAAAACTAACTAGAAACAAAAAGAAAATATTTTTAGATTTTTTTATTGGACTTTAATCCCTCAAGAAAGCTGTCCAGGAGATCCATCGTCGAGAAAAGTCCAAAAACAAAATTTCAATTTTTTCGATTTTTTCTATTTTTTTAAATCTTTTTTAATTAAGCAACTAAAACTACTACTACTATACTACACCATTAATTCTACTAACTATGCTATTAGAAATAAGAAGCTAGCTAACAATAAAAAGATAAGAAACTAACAATATACTAATATAATACTATACAAAGAATAGAGAATCTTCCACCCCACACTTAAAAGAGTGTAGTGTCCCCCCATGCACAAATAAAGTAAAAATAACAAGGGTAGACAAGAAACTCCCTGAAAGGCCAAAGGTCGAAGCAATAGCAACTCACGGGGTACTCAGACTTCTCCCAAGGATAGTACTTTGTGCGGGTACCTCACACTAGTTCCAACCATCTGGCTCGCTTTTGAACCTTCAAATGGCTTTTATTCTTATGCTCATAATCCTACAAATAAAATAACTACAAAGATAATAGAAAAATAAAATAAACAAAAATGAACAAAAATAAACAAAAATAAAGAAAGCAGTAAAATTGGGTTGCCTCCCAACAAGCGCCTAATTTACCGTCGCGGCACAACGTGAACCAATTTTTCCTCCACCTTGAACTTATGAATTGTACCCCTAACATGGCATCCAGTCTGCGGCTATGCTCTAGTGGTGGGGCTACAAAGATAACCGGGCCAAGTAATAAATTTTCCACTCTGCACTTCTTGGCCTTTAGATGAGGAATGTAATTTTTTCTTTTTGGCACAACAAATTCAAGAATATAGGCACTCTTGTCCTCACTCTTTGACTCCCTCATAGGCTCAGATGTCTCGATTACTATCTTACTATCTAAACATAATGTGGAAAAATGATTGAAATGAGGTATAATGCGCCCTAACTAATGAATTGTACTACTATTTACATCCCCGTATATACACACACTCAATTCTCCAAAAGTAATGTTACCTATTCTCTCATATGACTCTAGAGCACTCTTCAAAACATTGACATCCTCAAGAAAAATATGTTCTAATGATTGGTATTCTCGTTTTAGCTCCTTAATTTGGTCTAGAACATTATTTTCAGCTTCACACAACTCATCATTAAATTGTTGGGCATTACACGCATCAACCTTTGTACTCAAATCTGCATCCAAGTTATTCACAGCCAAGCCAAACCTGTCAATTTCATGTACAAGATCAACTCTCTCCTTAAACCAATCATTTACCAACGTTGTTAAAAGACGTCATTTCGCATATTCCCCTAATCGAGAATATCCGTCCCAATACCAACCCTTGCTCCCATATTCAAATTCAGACCTCCCAGAGTTTAGGTCTTGACAAGCCCAAAAAGACGGGCCATAAAAGTCTTCCGTCAATCAAGCGTCTTCATCAATAACCTTACCTCCGGATATTTCATCCCCAGATGTCATGTTGAGAGAACTACAAATACACTAAGAGAAAGATAAAATTGTCATAAAAATAGAGTGTCGGCAATGGTAAAGGCGCCAAAAACTAGTTGCGGCCAAACGCACACGCAAGTATACGTGGTCGTTAAGTAATAAAGTGATAAGATAGAGTGTCGAACCCACGAGGACTTGTGATTAACTATTAACTAAATTAGACTATCCTAATTATCTAAATAAGGATTAAACCCAAAAGTTGTAATGCTAAAGTAATTAAACTAAAAAGAAAATAACTAATGAACTTTAAATAGAGGAAGAGCAGATTTTTATATTATCAATGTGATGAAATGATCTAGGGTTATGGGCTATCTAACATTCTTATTGTATTCTTCAATTAAATTGACTAACTAATTTATCTAGTTTATTGGTTAACAGGGTTAATATTGCTCATAAAAATCTGTCGAGTTCTTACTCGCCTATTCAAGATAAACTAACGCCTATATGTCTATGGAATTAGAACTAACAAGAATGCATTTATAATTCCTGTAAATCAACCAAGCAAGGCAATTAGGTATATGTCTATCCTAACCGCGAATCTGTTCCCCGATGCCCAGGTTCAAGAACTTGCTCTACTCAATCCTATATGCAATCTAGAATTCCCACATTCGAGTTCAATTCTAGATTCGTAGATAGTATGCAATTGGTCATCAAGCAATTAAATAATTAAGTGTACGATTGAATAAACAAACCAATATGATAAATCAAGAAAGCAAAATCAATATCTGAATAACAATAGTCATGAAGAACCACAACCCTAGAACGTGAAATTTAGCTCCACATAGACATGGTATCCAAACAACAAATCATACAAAGAAACAAAAAATTATTATGTTTGGTGGAAGAAAAGATGAAACCCGACCTCCAAGGCGGCTCTGTGCTCTCTCATTGTCAAAAGTTACTCTATAAAACTTCCTCCCATCCAAAATAGGTTTAGGACCCCTTTTATACGAGTTGGGGGTGTGTAGGGCTGAAATAACCAAGTCCCGGACGAAATAGGACAAGTCCCCGCTTCGAGCGTCCAGGGCAGCGCCTAGCACTGGCCCTGGCGCTAAATCCAGTAAGTGTTTCATGCTTAAATCCTTTGTTTTCTTTGAATTGTGTTTCGTTTTCCTTTGTCTTCCACATGGTGGGACAAACACCAAAAGGTCTCCACCCTTTGTCTCCTTATTTATTTTCATTTTATTTTCTTCCGTATTTTATTTAATTTTGCTCCAAATCTCTTTAGCTTCACATCGCTTTATTCCTACACAGTTAACATTTAATATTAAGCATAAAGTGACGTAATTAATACTCAAAAGATGAATAAAATTGCTCTAATGTGAATCAATAATGGTTAATATATGCATTTTTGGCGAAAGATCAAGGATCCATCCCCTAGGGTCGTCCTCTCATGTTTCTCTTGGATGACAAACACGCAATTATGGAAACTGGCCAGTGGTTGAATTTTGTGTATCTTCTCTATATTCAAACTCCTTGGGTTTATACATGTTTCATTTACTATGTATCTTCTATATATGCTAGTCCTGGAATGTATACATGCCTTCTAAGCATATCTTCTCTATATGCCACATGATTTAAGAATTGATTCAAAGTACATATCTTCTCTATATGTCAATCTGTGCAATATGACTTGTCTAATCATGCATATCTTCTCTATATGCAACTATTGAAGACTTGCTTGGTATTTCATGTATATCTTCTTTATATGCAAACGTGAAAGGGTTATTTGATATTTTATGTATATTTTCTCTATATGCAAGCTTTGATGATTTAGTGATGTTAGACGTATATTTCTCTACGACGAAGGTCCAAATATATCCATGTACTTTCGAAAATGGTCTAAAAATATCCCTCGTTATACTATTGGGTTATTTATACCCCTGCAGTCATACTTTGGGTAAATATACCCCTCATTTAAATGGAGGGACACGTGTCATCGTCCTGTTGGCCAATTCTAAATATCTCCTAATTAATTAAAAAGACTCATTACCCATACCCGAAAAGCAATTTTCTAAAGCAATTCTTTTTTGTAAAAACTGGAAAAACAGAAATGTTTTTTTTACTAAAAACTGAAAAAAATGAAAATATTTTTTTTTCCAGTTTTTACAAAAAAAAACTGCTTTAAAAAAAACTAAAAATTAATTTCTAAAACAATATTTTTTTAAAAACTGGAAAAAAACGGAAAAGCAATTTTCTAAAGCAATTAAAAACTAGAAAAAACTGAAATATTTTTAACTAAAAACTGAAAAAAAGAAAATATTTATTTTTTTAGTTTTTACAAAAACATTGCTTTAAAAAATTGCTTTTCAGTTTTTTATTTTAGTTTTTACAAAAATATTGCTTTAGAAATTATTTTTCAGTTTTTTTAAAGCAATATTTTTCTAAAAACTGGAAAAAAAATATTTTCGATTTTTTCAGTTTTTAGTAAAAAAAACATTCAGTTTTTTCCAGTTTTTACAAAAACATTGCTTTAGAAAATTGCTTTATATATTTGCCTCTTGATGAGTTTATACTTGTCCTCATTCTTTTTCATGTTTTCCAATGTTCGAATTCGATGACGAATTCTTTTTGATAAGGGGGATGATACGACCCAAGATAGCCAACATGCGCTTTGGATGTCAATTGATGGCTACTTTCGCAATTTGAGGCTATGCGTGTAATTTGCCATCAATTAAAAACTACATGTAATTGGAGGCTATACTTCTAATAAGTGGCTATACTTAGTTTCTTAGAATTAGCTTCAGGGTATTTTGGTCATTTGAATTCAAATACCCAATCTAGTATAATTAGCCCTTAAGGCTTTCATTTGAGGTAGACCAATTTTGATGAATAATGAATACTCTATTGAGAGGTGTAATGGTAGTTTGCCATTGTTGATGACAACTTATTCAAGGTGTGTTCTTCAAGTGGAATCACACTTCCACTTGAAGGTATTCCTATAGTTTAGGTTCACTTTGTTATGTAATTGTTAGGTGATTTATCTTTATCAATTTTTTTCAATTACTACTTTGTTGGATCTATTCTTAAATTTTATCCTTTATCTTTAATTTCTTGTCTTCCACATTTTAGATTTGTATCACCTTCCCTCCGCCTCTGGTGGGCCGGACGGGTTGTGCGGCAGTTTGTGCTGTGATCATGGGCTGATGGCCCTACTTTACTGCCTTGCCCCAAAGCCTGGGGCATTACCTCTTCATATGACCAAGCTCCCCGCACTCGTAAAAGCCTCTTTGTGTGGAAGACTGCTAACCATGGGTCTGACCTTGGAGACATGAATACCCACTGGAAGAACCCTGAATAGCTAGTGGACAGTAGGTGCTCTCTAGAATGGCGCTGAAGTCGGGTCACACTGGAACACTCCAAGCAGGCGGTGGTGCTGAATACATGGGCCTGCTAGACTGGCCCCTCATGAACTGACCTCTGCCCTCAGAGGGGGCTCCATTGAATCCACCAGAATATCAATGCCGCTTATCCCTCGATGTATACTCGCGGCCCTAGCTACGGATACGCTTGATCCTCCAAGCTATCTCCACAATTTGCTCATAGGGAGTCCTCATCTCAGCCTCTTAGGCCACAGAAACCTTGATACCATAGTGCAAGCCCGCAATAAACCTCTACACTCTCTCTGTATCTATGGGGAGTATCATAAGTGCATGGCGAGACAACTTAAAGAATCTTGCCTCATAGTCGGTCACGAACATCTGACCCTGCTGGAGCCGCTCAAACTGAACCTATCGTAACTCTTCCCTCTGTGAAGGTGAAATATATTTTCCAAAAAAAGACGTGTGAACTAGTCCCAAGTCAATGGAGGTGAACCTGCTAGTTTGCTATAGAGATAAGACTGCCACCATCTACGGGCCTCGCCCCGTTGGACTCCAATACTCCCTTGTTATGCAGCCTCTCCTTGCAACGGTCAATGAAATCTTGTGGGTCCTCTAACCGCTCACCGCCAAAGACAGGAGGACAAAGCCTAGTCCATCTATCCAGCCACTTCTGCTCCTCAACGGTCGCGGACTGTCTGGTCTCTGGTCTGACTGCTACAACAGATTGTGCCCCGCCTGCAGGTAGTGCACCTGGGTTCTGATAAGCGGCAACAGCGTGCCCTGGAGCGTGAGCGGTAGGGGTCTGTGCTCCCCTTCCTGCCTGAGATGTGGCGGGATCTGCCGAAAATATCTCGACATGAGTGAAAGAATCCATGAACCGCAACATACGGCCCATGACCTCTTGAAATCCCGAGGCAGTCATAAAATCTGCCAGGGCCGGCTCAACTGCAAGAACCTTATCCTGATCCTCAATAATCGGATCCTCCACCGGATCCACTAGTAGTACAACGGGAGCAATCTTGTGATGCCTTCATCCTCTACAGGAGCTGTGGCACTGACTTAGCTTCTATCTCTGCCTCTAACCGCTGGAGGAGGAGTCCATCTACTACATATACTGTTAGTACTGCTGTCGCACGCGTTCTCACCATCTGTGAGAGAATAAGAGAAAGAAACTTAGCACGACATCAACTGCACGATTGGGTATAAAGAAGGAGAAGTTTCCTAACACCCTATAGCCTCCCAAAGATAAGTATGGATGTCTCCACATCGATCCATAAGACTCTACTAGGCCATTCTCCGGAACAACTCCAACCTCTTTTGCTCATCTGCGAATAAAGCACGCTCAATAATTAGCCCTACAACAACTACCGGTTGTGGTGCAATAATTGGAACCACTCCCGGTATTTGAGAGACTGAATGAATCTGCTCGGGTGTACGAGTAGCTAGAGTTTGCACTCCGCTCCCCGCTTGAGAAGTAGTCGGTGCAATAGGAAACACCCAGCCTTGAGCCAAACTCTCGAATACACGAACCATACAACCCAAAGCATTTTGAATAACTACAACAACAACAACATATCCAGTAATATCCCACACCGTGGGGTCTGGGGAGGATAGTGTGTACGCAGACCTTACCTCTACCTTGTGAAGATAAAAAGGTTGTTTCCAATAGACCCTCGACTCAGGAAAACATAGCACCACATTAATTAAAAAATACACAAAAAGGGCCTGCTCATGACTCGTGAGACCTATATGAACTTAGTTCTCAGATTCCAACTTGTCACGATACAAAATTTCACCGGATTCATGATGGCACCTAACACCGCTTGCTAGGCAAGCCAATAATAGATATGCAGAACCAAGCTTCAACAACGATAAAAAATAGTCTCAAATAGCGGAATAGCATAAATAACTGAAGTCATAATGAAATACAACTGAAACCACTCAAAATATGGTGTCACCAAGTGTATGAGCTCTATAGAGTACTAAATACAAAATATGAACAAAATAAAGTATTGTCTGAAAGACTAACAGTAATAACATAAGATAAAGGAGGGGACTTCAAAGCCTGTGAACGGACAGCAGTGCTACCTTGAAATCCCCATGAAAATCCAAAAAATAGCTCACAAGCAACCACCACTATCAGCAACACCTAGATTTGCACATGAAGTATAGAGTATAGTATGGGTACAATCGACCTTATGTACTCAATAAGTAACAAGCCTAATCTCAGAGAAAGCAGTGACCAGGTTGGCAAAGTCTGATACTCACTTCAACAGCCAACAACAACAATAATAGAAGAATCTATATATATATATATATATATATATATATATATATAAAGCAGGGACTTCACAAGGTTATGTGGCACTTCCTAAATCCGAGAAATTGATTTATCTTTCCTCTCATATTTTTGCTATTTTTCTCCCGCATCCTCCTTTTCTTCCAACCAGTTAATATGTAAAAGGCCAAACGTCATACTAATAAATGAACAGTCGTGTCTATTAGCAACCGAAAGTCTCTATGCTTAATTATCAGTACTACTAAATCGAACAGTCATGTCTATTAACAACCGAAAGGCACTATGATTAATTCTCTAATACTACCACCATCTTAAGAGAAAGTTTCATTCTGTCATGTACAGAACCCCAACATCGACGGAATCCGATTACATTCTCTTTCCCATTTTCCTTTTCCTTCCTGAAATGGTCATCCAAGTAATTATAAATCACCGATAAAACGTAGAAGTTTTCACCGATCCAACTATGATGGTGTTTGGCTAAGCTTATAAGCTCCTCAAACTAACTTATAAGCACTTTTCGGCTTATCTACGCGTTTGGTAAAGTTAAAAGGGCTTATAAGCACTTCCAAAAATAAGGCAAAAACCATAAGCTGGTCACCCCCAACTTATGAATTTTTAACTTATAAACACTTTAAGTTTGACCAAGATTTTTACTATTTTATCCCTAAAATATTCCTTTTCAAAACAAAACTCTTACATCGATACTCACTGCCTCACGTATTTTTTCAACCTAAACCTCAGGTCTCTTCAAGTCTACAATTCTCATTGACTATTTGAGGTATGCAAATTCTCTATGCCCTTGCATAGTTGTATCTATGTGATTTTTGTATTAATCTTTGAACTGTATGTAATAAACGAGGACATATCAATTTTTTGGTGTATTGGTTTCAAAGTGTTGTGGTGATGAAGACAATGTTTCTCTTCAAATATATTATCCTATTTAGGTTTATTTTTTTACTGAGAAACTTTTATCAATTTATTAATTATTATAACTTATGATTATATGCTTATCATAAAATAAATTATATTTATCATAAAAATTATCTTATTTAATTACAGCTATATTTAAAATAAAATGATAAATAGAATATTTTGTATTTGAATCGATCTGGAATCTAAAATTTTAAAGAAATTACGTCCTAATAAGTGTAAACAGTTCTAAGGTTATTCAAGTCATTTTAACAGAAAAAGAACTTATCAGTACTTTTTATCAAATACTGCAATAATTTATTATTAATTTCAACACTTGTATCCAAACATGTAACTACTTATTTATTAAATAAATTTCAACACTTTAAAATACTTTTCAGCATCTTAAAATACTTTTCAGCACCTAATGCTTATCAACTACTTCAAATCAGCTAATCCAAACGGGCTCTATTAGCCAACAAAAAATTCTGTAACGTCAAAAATTAGGTTTGCAGATCGCAGCCCAATTCTCCCGTTGGAAGATATCATGTATGTTGGTTCAAATCAGCAAATGAGATTCAAGCAAATAGCAAGATTAAGAAACATTAGAAAATTAGTTTGGTAGTCCTACTGCTGTTTCCAAGTCCTTCCCGAATTTTCGAGGACTACAGCAACAACAACAACGACAACAACCCAGTATAATTTTCGATACACCCTCGGCTTCCTCCCTCCAAGAACTCCCTACCTTGCTTTTGGGGTGACTCGAACTCACAACCTCTTGGTTGGAAGTAAAGGGTGTTCACCATTAGATCAGCCCACTCTTATCCCGGGATATCAATAAATAATAAGTGAAGAGCGTTTTCTTTGTTGTGTTATTTTATTGATATAATGTCATCTTTTAACCTGTGTAGAAATGTGCAAGGGAAACTATTTTCTCCTTTTGGCTACTCTAAGCAAGACAAAATTCATTTAATTTTTATTTTGAAAAAAATATAACAAGGACTTTAATTATCTCATAGATTCTTTAAATATTTTCACATAGTTTCCATGACTTCTAAAACGTGAACGAAATTCTGTAAATTTCAAAGAATGTTGTTTGGACAAGGATTTTATTTATCTTTTCTTTGTTTTTGGATTTTTTCTATTTATCTTAATTAAAAAAATCTCACCTACACAAATCACATGTCACATTTCTTCAACTGCTACTCTTAAAAAATTATCCTAACTATCATGCTTTTCATATCAATGTACCCCAAATGTTTAATGTGTTGTTTTATGACACCTTGATGTTCCCTATGTATTCTTCTAAAAGTTTTTTCGTTTTGGCATAGATTTGATTTTGTTCGTATTAGAGTAGTATTTGCTGTGATTGGCAGTCTTGCACCTGTGACTATTGGAATGATCGATTTGTTAGGCGTTTTGACTGACAAATTTGACAAGAGCGAGAAACATGAAGGCATGCACGTTCAAAGTAGGGTGCTAAAATATATTTTTATGCTTTTGTACAAACGACTTTTACGGTTCCATCTCCAAATTATCATTGCTCTTATATGGAAACATTAGCAGATTGCGTTGATCTTGGAGAGCAAAAACACATGTTAGATTAAAAGTTTACAATTTATGGACTAATTTTATTATTTTTAAGAAATTGTATCAAAATTATCTGCATTTTTTGTAATGAACCCCTAGAGCTTAGATGATGCTCAGATTAGTTCGGAAGTCCTAAAACATTGCGCAACAGTTCTAATATTCTTGTATGTTCATAGCTTAATATTATCTTGACAAAATTTTAGGAATTGGCAAGGCACTTCTAGCATTACTAAGAGACGTAGAAATTTATTTCATTGGCAGCAACTATTCGGTTGCAAAGTATTTAACGGAATGTCAAAGAGTGTGAGAATTATTTTTTTTGGTCGAAAGAGACAAAGGATGCGTCAAATAAAGTTTGAAAGCAACAAATAGATTTGGGAGGAATGTACTACCACTTACCAACACCTATATATATGAGCATACGATTTTTCATGTTGAAGAAATTAATTGAAACAAATCTATACCTGATGACTGCCACTTTATATTTCCTTTTTATGGTCCAACTATTAGATAATAATTATTATTCTTAGGATTTAAACGAAATCAGTTTTGGATTTGATGTTATGGAGAATTTGAGATCTAATTGGAGAAAGTATTTATAAACATATGCATATACATGAAAAAATAATCCATTCTATTTCAGCTAAGTTTACAATCAGATCATATTGTAAATTCATTTTTTCATTTTACGATCGCTGGAAGCTTGTGCAAGTTAGCTAGTAATGACATATAAGAAAAAGTAGCTCAAATAATAACAGGCTCAACTTTAACACTATAAAAGGAGAAATGTACATGCGTTTCAGGTATATTAGTCAAAGCATTAACTTTTACACAGAAATAACTTGGATAGGTAATTGTGATTTCAAGCTCTAAACATCGAGTAGAGACATCAAATACTAATTAGCGTGAGGAAAATCCAACTCTATGCCTGCATGTCAAATATACATGGTAAAGTCAACAATATCATAGTTTAATCATCAAGTATACACAATCTTCGCACGCTCATAGTGCCTGGTATAAGTACCTCACAATCATGCTCTCAACACTCTCGTGGTGCCTTGTACAATACCCCTGAATCATCGCAAACACACAGTCAGCATTGTACGGGTGCCTGACATAAGTCCCTCACTAAGCACATCTCATGTGCATGCACTCACAGAACCCAAAGTAACATGGGTTATCACATGACTCCAGAGGAGTGGATCCAAGTCCAAGTGCTGATCTAATCAAAGCCAACGATCAATATCACCCAGCCCAATATGGTGCCTTGATATCGGCGTCACCTCAATATTAACATCAACATGGATCTATGGCCCGATATCAGTCATCAATCTCCTCAAGTCTCAAAATACCAACATCTTATAGTATCATACTGAAAATACCGCACGAAATTTACCACCATGCCATATCTTAGCTCAAACCTGTGTCACACACAAGGAGACTAACAACATGTGATATAACATATAAGAAGTGCACAAAGACAGAAATATAATACACGGATATAATATCATGACTAAAAATGAGTAGAAATTCCATGTTTTGGGTGATATTAATCCATGTTGATTCTTGAAATAATACCAAAAATGAGTAGAAATCACTTACTCCAAAGCCTTGTGTCAAAATCTCCAAGCCAAAATCGCCTCTCTCCAAGTCTAGATTCAAAATATGAGAGAATGAGCTAAAAATCCCGAAATAAAACTTAATACCCAGCTACATATGTTGCATTTGTGACCATGGGTTCACAAATGCAACACTGGGCTCACAAATGCAAACTGAGCCCCTGAGCAGCAAACATCAAATGTGACCATGGCCCTCACAAATGGGACACTACCCTCGCTAATGCGGAGCATCCATCACAAATGCGACACAAGCTTTGCAAATGCGAAGCTGGCCTTCCCAGTCCCACTTTGCAAATACGAGCTAAAGTCTACAAATACATACCTCACATTTGCGAGTAGATTATCGTGAATGCGATGATTGCAGCACCAGCAAACTCCCAACTTTAAAATCAACCTAAAATAAATCTGAAACTCACTCGAGCCCTTCGGGCCCTACTCTATACATCCACACAAGTATATAAACTCTATACAAACTCGCTCGTAAGCTCAAAACATTAAAATAACGTCCACAGCCAAGAATCAAGCACTAAAACTCATGTTGCATGCCTTCAAGTTCAAGAACTTCAAAATTCCCAACCAATCGTCTGATTCATGCCTAACCAATTCGGATCACAACCAAATTTTGCACACAAGTATCAAACAACAAAAACACCTACTCCAAGTCCGGGAACAGCAATCGAAACACAATAACACTAAAGTCAACTCCCGGTCAAACCTATGAACTCTCCAAATCTTCAAATTGCCAACTTTCAGCAATTAGAGCCAAAATTCTAAGAGCCTCCAAATCCGAACACACGCCTAGGTCCAAAATCACTATATAGACCTATAGGGAACTTCAAATCACCAATCTGAGGTCGTCTACTCAAAATTCAAACTTTGGTCAACTCTTATAGATGCCCCAACCAATGTAGACACAAAAATATGAATATTAAAAGGATCCTAGGCATACTCAAGTGCGATACAAAATATAAGGACACATTTGAATAAGTAAAACCCGAATCAAATAAAGTTGAAGCATTTGCATGACAGACTAAGGTAATACCCGTGATAACTATATTAGATGACTCCACCTCAGGCCTACTCAAAAATGCATAACAACGGGCTGAGCCCTACCAGCCTGTCCTCCCCCTCTAGGACAAGCTCTACTCTAGATGACCTCCACCTCTAGTTGGCTAACCCCCACCCCTAGTTGTCTAGGTGGGTGGTGTAGCAACTAATGTCAGGATCATAGCATTGTACCCTACTAAGGCATACCACTCTGCAACCTGGAGCAGCATCTCACGATGTCCCTCAAATCCTCACACTCGTAGCAACCCCTCTACAGACGTGGTGGCTGAACCTGAAGTTATCCCTGACGACCTGAATGACCACTATAGAAACTTTGTATTTGGGGTGCACTAATAGAACCCTAAGGTAGAGATGCATTGTATGATGACTACCCTAGGCAAGAACCATAAGTACCATGGCTGCCTGAAGTACCATGAAAAACATGGAATGCTAACTGAAATTGCGTGATAGCATGACCTCTACAAACTGACCCTTGCCTCCAGATGAGGCACCACTGAACCCACCAAAATGACAAGGCCTCTTGTCACTCATTGCCTCTCTCCCCTGGCCACGAATATGCTCACTCTTTCTAGCAATCCCCACTACCTGAGTGAATTACATAAAAAATATATAAATACAGAACCCATCATAAAATAAATTAGTATTTTTCGTAAATTCTCAGTAAGAAAGAAGGGGATGTGTTTTTTTATGTTTTAAGAAAAGGAAAATCTTATTTCCCGAATCAATGTACATTGAAATTTGAATTAGGAATTCTATGTCCAATTCTAAGAAGCCCTTAACTACATATGCATCTGATCATATATGTATTATCTATTCTAACAAATAATACAAAAGAAGGATAAATCTCAATCTCGGTCTCTCTATTTATCTGATCTGATACTATAGGTAAGCCTCTTAATGAACCTCACCACCTTCTCCTTCACATTGAGAATCAAGATAGTTGTGTGACTAGAAATATCAAAAATCCTTGTCTCATACCGGGTGATTGTCCTACCACCCTGCTGAAGACGCTCAAACTGACTATGTAGATCATCTCTCTAATTGAGTGAAAATAACTTCTCCAAGAAAAGCTATTGAAAACTTAACCCTAAGTAAGAGGAGATGACCTTGCTAAGTCTGCCCAACTCATAGGTCTGCCACCACCTCTTGGTCGAATCCTGCATCTGAATAACTGTGAAGTCCACCCTATTAGACTCAGCCACACAAGATCTCATGACATCGGTATAAGAACTCTTGAGAATCCTCTGAAGGAAAACCACTAAAATAAGGAGGATGCAACTTCTGAAAGTTATTCATCCTCTTCAGTTCATCATCAATCATAGCAGGCTTAACCTCAGGCCGCACCGCAACAATAGGTTGAGCCATCCAAGCTAGTAATACCCACGGGGTCTAATATCCTTGCACCATATGCTCCGGAGTGTGAGTGGCAGGGGGTTTGAGCTCCTTCCCTAGCCTGAGAAGTGGCTGGTTTCATAAAGAGTAAACTTGCCTAGGCCATGCTCTCCATAAAACCAATCAAATGGACCAAGGCATCCTGAAGCACTGGGTTAGCAGTAAACCCCTCTGGAACCATAGTTAGCCCTACTGGCTCATACAGAATTGAAATCACACCATTTGGAGCTTTTTGGGGCTCGATTGATATTGCTCTAGCACGAGCGTGAGTCGATGTAAGTGTTGTTGCACGTGCCCTAGACTAGTCTCTCACTCTGACCCTACCCGCGCCTCTACCCCTAGTAGTAGCTATGACCTTGGGCTTTGGCTTTTGCTCCACTACGGCTATAGCGCCTGTCCTCGCCATCTGTGAGAGAATAGAGAGTAAAGATTCAAACTTTAAGATAGAACAAAGTCAAACAATAGAGAAAGAAAGAAAGTGTAGTTTCCTAAAAGCCTCATAGCCTCTCAAAGATAAGTGGAAACTTCTCTGTACTGATCCTCAAGACACTTCCAAGCTTACTCATGACTCGTGAGACCTATGCAACCTAGGGCTCTGATATCAATTTATCACAACCCAAAATATCAACCAAGGGGTCATGATGGAGCCTAACCTACTTGCTAGGCAAGCCATACTTAGCAATAAAAAAGAAGCAATAATAACATTTAACAACATAATACCATCTAAAGAGTAAAAACTCCTAAATTTTTCATAACAAGTCTAAAGCCAATACAACTGTCATAAACACCTTCCAAGACAGGTGCACGAAGTACTTGAGCGTCTAACGAGTAAAAAATACAAAGTCTGAAATGAAGTAAAATATCTTCTAGTACAACAAAACAGTAACAATGATAAGAAAAGTGACTCCAGAGTCTGTAAACGGATATGCAACAATACCTTGAATTACCCAAATGTTCAAATTAAGCACCTCTCGGGACTCCGCTAAGACAAACACCTGGATTTGCGCAAGATGTGCAGAATTGTAGTTTGAATATAACCGACCCCATTTACTCAGTAAGTGTCGAGCCTAACCTCGACGTGACGAGGCTAATAAAAGACATCTACTTATAAACACCTGCTAGCTAGGTAAGACAACACTCAACAACAACAATATGATTCAATTATTGAGCCTTAACTAATTCATGATATAAATAACAAGGCAAAATAAGTATAACATTTATATATCATAAATGCATGAACCCTAGACAGGGTCTAAAGGAGACCACAATTGTCTCACAAACTCTCCTAAGAACTAGTGTCACAACATCGTCACAGGCATTTAACAAGAGTATATAGTCTCAACTGAACAACAACATCTGTCTGGAAATACTGAACAACAACATTTGTCTGGAAATAAAATACATAAATAGATATGAATGAATGGGGAAGGGGGACTCTAGGTGCTGCAGATCGGATCAAGTAAAGCAGCTCGCTGCGAAGTCTCCAATAAAAACTCCTGCTCAGCTCAATGGGTACTGCTAATACCAGCCTCAGAACCTACAAAAATGTGAAGAAGTGTATTATGAGTACAAAATCATTGTACTCAATAGGTATCAAGTCTAGCCTCGAAGAAATAGTGACAAGGGGTCGACACTGACACTTACTAACAACTCAATAAGCATATGAAAACATAAGTAGCAAATCGAATTAAGTATGATATCATCAATCAAGTCCACTAGTAGAAACACAGTAAATCTGGAATTTAGAGATGCTTTTCGAACGAGAGATAGAATACAATATCAGTTATCCAAATTCTTTTCATAATCATTATATATATATATATATATATAATCAAACGATTCTAGGCTATAAGTGCATGCTCATGATCCGATACTGGCCAAGTGTCCAAACTATCACCAATCTGGCATCCTGTGCTCACAGGGCCCAAAGTAACATGGGTAATCACCTTACTCTGGAGGGACGGATCCATATCCAAGCATTTTTGCAGCATGCAATCCGATCCCTAATAATAATGTTACGGCATGGAACCAGATCCAATCATATTACAGTTGCAATGTGCAACCCAGTCCACACATAATATTGTTGTAGGGTGAACCCGATCCAATCACAATCTCATCAATAATCAATATCAGCTCACAATGTCCTTGGTTCCAAAATTCTCAACTTTTCTCAATATCCAATTCTCTAACTCAGGAATATGCACACAAAGTGATATAATAAAGATGCTCCACGACATGATAATAATAAAAATGCGGATGAATATTTTCATCAATAAGAGCTGCCTATGGCTAATCATGTATGTCAACTTTCATAATAGTTCAATATGCTTATTTAACATTCTTAAGTCTAATCATGGCATCAACAAGAGCGAAGTAAGCCAGTAGCTATTAAATCATAAATCAAGCAAGGCTATTATATGAGTACGGCTAAATCAGAATGGTCATCACGGTGAATTTATCATATCCAAATCAACAAGTCATAACCCATGCATGGCTTCTAATCATGATTAAGATTCATCGCGTTGTCACAAAATCAAAGAAACATAAATAAACAATTCATAAAGTCCAAATAAGGTAAATCATAAGCCTAACTCTGTCTGGCCAAGGTCATAACGTAGCTACGCATATACACAAATTCGAAGCACATATACGAAGCATCTAAATCAAGAAACAAATAGTAAATAGATCACCTATGGGGAGAATTCCCTCATACAAGGATAGATAAGAGACTTACCTCTTATCAGCAAGCTTTAATCAACAACAATCAACTTTCCTTTCAAATCCAACTCAAAACGACTCGAATCTAGTCAAATAGTACTTAAATGAGTCAATACAAGCTTTAGAAATTGATCCCATGACAAAAAGATTCAATCTTTAACCCAAATAAAAAAGTCAACAAAAAGTTAATCTCGGGCCTCGTGCCCGGAATCCAGAATTGATCATAGATATGGTTCACCAATAACCCTACGTTTCCAAATCGGGGCCAAATTCATAATCAAACCCCCCAAAATCACTCTCTTAAGTTCATGCCAAAAAACCCAATTTCCAAACCTTTAAATCCATGTTTTAGGGGTTAAAAATCGATATATGTTCTTGAAATATAATCACAATTGAGTAGAAATCACTTACCCTCTTGCCTTCGCTGAGAATCCTCTTCAAAATTTGCCCCTCTTAAAGTCTATGGTTCAAAATATGGGAGAATGGATAAAATCCCGAAATAACAACTTACAAATAGCCGCCCCAGGGATACCCTTCGTGATAGAAAGACACTGGTCTATGATCGTGAAGCACAAATGACTCAGCCGCCTAAATCCTCTTTCACGATTGCAAAAGTATCGATGTGATTGCGATAGACAACAGTCCCCACTCCTTCGCGAATGCGAGCAACAAGTGAATGCGATAGACAACAGTACCCACTCCTTCGAGAATGCGAGCAACACCTTAGCGAACACGAAGGCCAAATCCTACCTTGTCAGATCCATCTTTTTGCGAACGTGAGCTACCCTACGCGAAGGCCAGCCTCCAGCCTACCTCTACCTCTTTGTGAGTGCGATCACCCATACGTTAACGTGATGCTCCTGGAACCCACAACTCTAATCGATCATGCACTAAAGTTCGTGAACACTATGCACAAAACCAGCTGGCCAAATCCTTCTTCGCAATCGCGTAGCACTTCAGCACACCAACAAATCGGCTGCTTCAAACGCAATCGAAATGGTTCGAAACTACCCCGTAACATATTCGAGCCCTCAAGACCATGTCCAATCATGCCAACAAGTCCTTATACCTAATCCAAACTTATCCAAGGACCCTAAATACCACAAATAACATCAAAACCATGAATTGTAGATCAAAATCCATATCTTAACTTTCAAGCATTCCAACTACGCCTAACACGTCTGAATGATACTTAGACATTTTGGATGACAACCAAAATTTGCACACAAGTTCATATACACCATTAGGACCTATATAAGGTCTCAAAATCACAATCAGAGTCCTATCATACCTAAGTCAATATTCAGTCAAACCTGTAAACTCTTCAATTCTTCAAATTGCCAACTTCCGATAAATAAAGTCAAAATCATCCATATCCAAATCCAAACATACACCCAAGTCAAATAAATGTGATCCTATTTGAGCCATCAAATCATCAATCTGAAGTTGTTTGCGCAAAAGTTAATCCTTGGTCAACCTTCCAACTTAAAGCTTCCAAGTTAATAGTTACTCTTCCAAACCACTTCCGAACCTCTCGGAGAAAAAAACTAAAAACACTCGATAGTTGGAATACATCATATGAAGCTACTTAAGGTCTCAACCACTGAACGGAATGATAAAGCCTAAAATGACTGGCTGGGTCGTTACATTCTCCCCCATATAAACATGCGTTCGTACTCGAACGTGCCAAGAGTCATTCCAAAGTCGTCAAATAACTGTATGAACTCATCATATACACAACCATGAGTGATAGCAAGTCACCTCAATCCATATAAATCCATTAACACAATCCTGACTGAAGATCCTTCCTTCACCCTTAGCCTATAAGCCTTCGAACCAAATTTCAATGTTCAAACCTTCCTCAAAGGTATGATTCTTGTATACACACACACACACACACACATTGTATCAATATCAACAATCTGTATAAAATCATAAATGTACTTTCACGATGTCGGCACATAATGCACCCCGTAACTGATATGCCTATAGCAATATCGTTTGCACGTAATAAATGCTCATTAATAAACCTGGTACTAGTAATAGACCTCATATCAAATAAATTCTTATTTCAAACCTTTGCAAAAGTGCTAATGGTGAAAGAAATATGTAAAAACTCGTAATCACCCATCATATCAACAAGTCATGGATCACTCTCTCGTCTGGTAAGAACTATTGCCCGTCCTTGGCTAGCTGAAAAAATTACTTTCCAATGTACCCTTATCTAAATATTATCGCGTTAATTCCAAGTCCATAAACTTTTCCTCATGTAGTTAAAGCTTCTCGATCAACTAGTCGCACAAATCCCATGTGGGGCCTCTAACGACATGGTTTGCACCATGTAAGTAACAACTCGAATATAACAAATCTATATAAAAGAGACTTCTCATCCAATAACTACTCGAACCCATGGTGCTCTACCTTGACAATCTATGAAATCTAAACTTATTCCATCTACCCATCATGTAACAATCAAGCAAACTCGACAAAATGCAAACTGAAGCATCTGCCATAACCACCACAATCACATAGTGGGCTACCACACCAATGAATCCAATGGTAAAAAGTACCTCATATAAGTATAAATCTTGCGAATGACGCACACGTATGTCACATCGTGCATTATAAGCAAATATGACATGTCGTAGAATACACATCATCAACAGTATTACTAGTAGACATCCAAACTGATTCCACAGCCTTCTGAACTAGAAATAAGCCTTCTACTAGCTAATAGGGATCCATTCTAACTCTCACTCATGAACATACAAGAAACATCTAAACCACTTACCTCAACTGTGAATATATACATACAATCATTATCAATCCAATCACCAACTATACCACTCGCGATCAGCTATAACCTCATGGAGCCCAATGCATCGAATATACAAATCCTTATGCCTCTAAAATCCTGACCTAACTTGTCATATATGCCAACATACCAAAAATAATGCCAACAGCCTCTTGAACCATACTTATCAAACTAAGACCTCCAAGAAGGACATATCACCACACTTAGGTAGATCACAACATATTACATACCATAACCACAAGCTCTATCAAGCACAGATCTACTCAAGTAGCCCACCATAGATACACATACGACCAGCTATCTAGCTCAACACTTCCATTGTTCACAAACTCTAATAGATAATCTCACCTCTAGAATTCCAACCTCCATACCTTAACGTGCAAGATTTCTTGTCCTAGTATCTTCCACATGCCTACTCTAACACAATTATGAAGCCACACATGCAAGAATCTCAAAAGTGCACTTCCATTATCCCTTTTATATTCAATAACTGAAATCTGAACCTCAACAACTGACTATCATACAAATGCCATGGTGCATAGCTGAATTTCCCTTAAACCTCATTATTAAGCACACTCTACAACACATCCACTTTCTTGTTGATACCAAAATTAGTACTACTATATCTCTCAAACAACAGAACCATTTGTGCTACCTCTAATCTCATTCCTTTTGTCTGAAGATGAACCACGACGTGCAATGCAACCCAAACTGTACACGGATCACTATATCCATCGTGATGCCATATCTAAGCACAAGAACTCCATTATCTACTACACGTCACAAGTAGTACAGTCCTCAAGATCATAGAAACACACTTACACAATAATCAACCATTGAGACTGACCTCTCCAAGTCAACCAAATCATGCAAACTGTCAAACCCAAAAGTCCTACCACAAAAGTACCTATAATTTCATATCATACCAAGGGAATTGGTCATCTCCATTACCATGTTGATCTAGGCTGATGCGATGCTGGTCCAATTTTCTTACAGTACTCTTGACCTACTTTTAAGGCATCACTTCTGTAACGATTCGACCAGTTATTTTTATGTATTTGAGCCTCGTTCCCCTATCTGATCGTTCCCATATGTACGCTTATTGCTATGTGACTTACGGGGATGGTTGGTTTGGTTTTGGGAAGGATTTAGAGTGAATTAGAATACTTAGTTCCAAGGTTGGAAGCTTAAGTTGTAAGAGTTGACCGAGGTTTGACTTTTGTGTAAACAACCTCTGAATGGTGTTTTGATGGTTTTAGTAGGTCTGCATGGTAATTTTTGACTTAGGCATATGTCCGAAGTTGCATTTGGATGTTCCTAGGTTGATTTGGAAGTTCTAATAGGTTCATTAATTTATTTGAAACTTGTGTGAAAAATTTGGGGTAATTCCAAGTTAGTTAGACATGGTTCGATGCGTTTTTAGAGTTGGAAGTTGATTAGTTCATTAAGCTTGAATTGCAGTGAAATTCATAGTTTTGATGTTATTATGTGTGATTTGAGACCTTGAGTAGGATGTATTATGTTTTGGGACTCGTCGGTGTGATTGAATAGGGTCCCGGGGGCCTCGGGTGTGTTTTGAATGAGTTTTGGAATATTTTGAAGTTTGTTGGCAGGTTTGGTGCAGTTGCATCGCACCTGCGGAGATAAGATGCGTAGGTGTGAAGTCGCACCTACAAGGAAGGGGAGCGCAGGTGTGAAGTGGAGTTGGTTGGGGAAAATGTCTCATTTGTGAAGTTTGGCTGCTTCTACGAGGGTCACTTCTATGAGAAAGGCCCAAAAGATGCGGATGCCGCATTTGCGGAGAAGTCCTGCATCTGCGTGGTTTGGTTAGTAGAGAGCTGGGCATAGATGCATTTTTTTGTCTGCACCTGCCAGCTCATAGGTGGGAGTTATTTATCCACAGATGCAAAGAACACCAGGCAGAGTATTTCAATTGAGGTTTTGGCTTATTTTATCATATTTTGAGATTGGGAGCTCGGATAGGGGCGATTCTTTAGGCAATTTTCACCCACTTGGATTAGGTAAATGCTTTTAACTTGGATTTGACTATTATTCATGATTCTACTCTTGATTTTGGATTTTTGGTAATGAAATCAAAAGCATAAATTTTGAGATTTTGACTAATATTTTGTAGAGTGAAAAATGGAGATTTGATCCCCGATTCGAAGTCGAATTAGGATGAAACTTGTGTACTTATACTTGTATTTGAATGGGTAGTCGAGATTTGTGACTTTTGTCGAGTAATGGGAGGCAGGTCTGGTATTACGCCCCGTACTTTATATGTCACTATCATTATAAGATTTTCTAATGTAAGCTCAAAAAGGATGAAATCTTTCTTCTAGACTAAGGAAGGTTTATCGAAGTCTTAAGTAAGTTAAGATGAATGAGACTTGGAGAAAAACAAATGAGATAATGGATACATAAAATTGAGTTGCTTGCTTACCGGGATACTTACTTGAGCTACTTGCTTACCCGTCCTACTAGCTTTAGCTACTTAACACATTTCGTGATTATTAAACGAGGATAAGACACGTGATAAGTGAATAAGAGCAGCATGTGACACCTATTAAGTAACCAAGCAGATGACAAGTAGGTGTGTCACCTACTTGCAAAAAGGGAAGGCTCAAATTAGTCCACCTAAATGGACATGTATAGGTTAGCCAAGAGGGCCTTTTTAGGGGCTGAATCAAGACACGTATCATCATAATATCCAATTAGTAGAAACATAAAGAGAGACACAAAATTCTCTCCCAAATTGATCGACTCCAAACCCTCAAAAGGTTGCCGATAATCTTCTTCTTCTTTCAATTCAAGTTAAAGGCTAATCAGCAATCTTGAAGGATCTGAAGTGGAAAAAGTTAATGGTCATAAAGGGTAAGATACTACCATTGTTTCATCCCTACTAGATCTGATCTGGGTATGAAAATTATCTCTTCTTCATTTATTTAAGTTTATCTAAGTTCTAGCTAGGTTGTTTGGTGAAGGACTTGTGAAGTAGGGGCTGAAAATTGAGTTGAAGTTGTTGAGGTGCTATGGACTGTTTGGAGTAATTTCATGTTATTATATAATTGTCACATGTGAATATTGGCTTGTAAATATTGATTTAAGCTTATTGGTGCCTTAACTAAGTTGTGAGAGTAAGAATTGATGAAGTAATAATCTGAAAATCAATTTTGAGTTGCTGTAATTAGTGGACTTCTATGAGTTCATTTTTATGTTGTGTTGTGGCTTAAAATCAGTATGTATAACCTGAGTAAATTGTAGTTGTCAGTATTGAAGTGTATTCAAAAGTTCTAGCTAAATGTTAGGGATGGAAAAGTGCAAAGTAGCACTAAGTTGTTGTGTGAGATTGTGTGGACTATTTTGATGATGTATTACGATGGATTTTAAGGTGGTATATTGATGTAATATCTTTGTTGACATTCTGGGCATGTTAGTCTTGTTGTTTGATTTAAGGAAAGGAAAAGAATAAGGGGAGGTGTTGTCCAATTACTCGTAGACGAGCTAGTCGCTCATTTGTGTTGAATTCTAGCTTCTGTAAGCTTAACAATGCTTCCATATCGTTGTTGTAGATTGAAATACTAATGGGTTGAACTAATGCCATGGGGTTAAGTAAACGACAAAGTTATGTTAAGTCTAACCCTTCTTTCCTTCTGGCATGATCCATATGATACAAACAAAATGAGCAAACGCGCAACTTTCATAAATGACTCTATTCATAAAAGTACTAGCGGTGCCTATGTTCTTGATTCCCCATGTGTCCTATTATTATATCGTATTTTTATGGGTCTCAGAAAATACGTAAGTTGATAAAGTTTATCCAAAGGCATAATGATCTTATGACATTCCGAGAGATCTTATTGACTTACTTCATTATGCAGTGCATTCATTTATAAATCTACATTGACCCATGACCAGATAGCGTTATATTCGTGTATGTTATATATATATATATATATATATACACACACACACACATAGGGTATGAGGAAAGGTTATAGCATTATATACGCACCACCACCTGATCAGCTGGCATACGTAGATGATTTCGCCCACTGAGGCCGAGATGATATGATGGGATGCTCTCAGAGACTTGATGATGTTATGTACGCATATACATATGCATGATATGACATTTATATGCATATACATGACACTATAAATGTTTCATGATTCACTGAGCTATTCAAACATACAGGTTGAGTCATTTACTCCATGTTTCTTTTATGCCTTTTATATACTACTTTTCATGCCTTACATACTCAATATTTTATTCGTACTGACGTCCATTTTGCCTGGAGATACTGCGTTTCATACTTGCAGGTCCCGATAGACAGGTTGACAGTCCTCCTAGTAGGCTATCAGCTCAGTAGAAAGTGTTGGCTCACTCCACTTGCTCCGGAGTTACCTGTTTGGTCGATATGCTTTGGACATGTAATGATTGGTATGGTGGGGCCTTGTCCCGGTCTTTATGACTTTTATTGAGGAAAATGAAGAATCTATGTTAATATTTGGCAAAGATCATGTTTTAGAGCTCAAGTCCAAACATATGGACTTGTTTTCAAGAAGTGCAAGAAGTCCAAGAAGCTCAGAATTTATATTAAGAAGCCAAGATTCTTTCCTTCGTATAATAGGATTTATTTATTCCTTTTAGAATAAGGATTTTTTCTTTAGTAGGATTCTAGTCTCTTTTCCTTGTATAATAGGGATTTTACTTTTCTTGTCTGTAGCGATTTTATTTTCTTATTAGAATAGGAATTGTAGTCATCAAAGAAGAGACCCTAGGCCTATATAAAAGGTTCTCATGTTTTGTAGAGAAAAAATCACGTTTTTGGAGGTTTGCCCTAATTTGCAATAGAGTGTTTTTCCCTATTTTGTCTTCTTTATCCTTCTTTTTGGTTCCAAGAAATGTGGTAATAGTCTTTATCTTATTTTTAATTGCCTGTGGTATTTCTTTATCATGTTAATTGATTCCAAGTAGTGACTTTAGGAATTTTCATTCAAGAATACATTTTTTTTTATCTGAATTCGTTCTTTAGATATCCTAGAATCAGAACTTTCATTGAATCGGTACAACATCAATATTTACTTTTTATAAATGAGTAAATTATCTTTCCTATAGTTCAGATCGCCAACTTTCACCTCGTTTTTGAATCATCAGATTCTGAGTCCTAAAACTTGAGATACATTATTTCTTGCAATCAGCCCATAAACCACGTTTTCATTTTAAGATCTTGATCCTGGTCGGTTAGTTCTTTGTTAACTCAAAGAATCACATCAATTTGGTATCAGAGCTGTAATCCACAAGTCCAAGGTTGATGAATTTATCATGGTCAAGATTCAACCAAGAGGAAGATTCTTGGTTCAAGAAGATGAAGAAACGAGACAACATGAATCTCTTTTCCACACTAGATGTACCTCCCATAGAAAGGTTTGTTCGTTGATCATTGATCGTGGGAGTCACATAAATATCATTTCTGAAGAGATGGTTATTAAACTTGGTTTGTCAACCAAACTTCATCCATATCCTTACAGCATCGAAGTTGAAGGTGATGATAGTATAGAGGTAACTCGTCAATGCGGAGTATCTTTTTCTATTAGTAAGATCTATAAAGACCAGATTTGGTGTAATGTGATGAAGATGGATGCTTGTCACTTATTACTTGGAAGACCGTGGGTGTATGATAGGTGTGTTAAACATGATAGATACCTTAATACATATTTTTTTTACAAAAGATGGACGTAAGATTATTTTAGTACCATTGAATCCAGAAGAAATTATGAAAAATACGAAGCTCAATGATGATTCTTTTGTAACCAAGTTACAAATAATTGGTCCAATCAATAGAGAAAAGTCTTTGAATGTTGGAATTACTATGGAAGAGCACAATGAGGAGGAGCATGCACTAGATGCACAAGTTGAAGATTTACCTCCGAAGTTTGATGATGATCCGTTGGAGTATCCCATATGTGAGCTTAACTTTTCATATAATAGAGATGATCAACATAATATTGGTTTAATTGTTGATTCTATCCTTACAAACGAGGCGACATATTTCGTTAATCCAAAAGTCGATGAAATTTTGCAAACACAAGAGGAAGGATTGATCATAAAGAGGTCCATAATGGAGGGTTTGAGTTCATACTTTGTTCCAGCCTTTTTCTTGCCCCCAAAGGATGAATATTTTCAAGAATATGTTGGAACAAGAGATCTCAACACAAACTCCATCAATGGTTATGATCTAGCTAAATATGAGAGCATTTTTGCTAATGAATTCTCTAGAAGATATACTTTGATCTCCAAGATTGATCCAAAGGTACTTGAATTTGATTCTTCTAAGGGTTTTCATGCTACTAAATCGACCTTTTTGGGCATATCCCATAAGCACCACATTGACATGGAGAAGTTCAAAGTTCCTGAAGATAAAAAGAAAATAACTTATGATTATGGATTAGTGGTTGAAAATCTATTTAGGATGATTTATTGCAGAAATATTGGTACAAAGTTACTACTAAGAAAGTGGAATTTAGTTCGACCACATGCTAAGCTTTGTTACAGCACGATGAAGTTCTTTGACAAGTTAGAAAAATGTAACTTAGAGCCTGGTGAATATGCGTTCCACCAAGTTATGGAAGTTGCTAATCTTGTACCATTTGTGGAGCCTCTAGACTCGAGGACGAGTCTTTCTCAACCTGAGGAGAATGACGAAAATGAAGAATCTATGTTAAATTTTGGCAAAGATCATGTTTTACAGCTCAAGTCCAAACATATGGCCTTGTTTTCAAGAAGCTCAAGAATTCCAAGAAGCTCAAAATTTATTTCAATAAGCCAAGATTATTTCCTTCTTATAATAGGATTTATTTAACCCTATTAGAATAAAGATTTTTTCTTTAATAGGATTCTAGTCTCTGTTCCTTGTAGAATAGGGATTTTACTTTCCTTGTCCTTAGCTATTTTATTTTAGTATTAGAATAGGAATTCTAGTTATCAAAGAAGAGACCCTATGCCTATATAAAGGGTTCTCATGCCTTGTAGAGCAAAATTCACGTTTTTTGACGTTTGCCCTAATTTGCAATAGAGTGTTTTTCTCTATTTTGTCTTCTTTATCCTTGTTTTTGGTTCCAAGAAAGGTGGTGATAGTCTTCATATTGTTTTCAATTGTGTGTGGTATTTCTTTATCACGTTAATTGATTCCAAGTGGTGACTTTAGGAACTTTTCATTCAAGAACACTTTTCTTGAGCTAAATTTGTTTTTTAGATATCCTAGAATAAGAACTTTCATTGAACTTGTACAACATCAATACTTACTTGTTTTAAATGAGTAAATTATCTTTCGTATAGTCTAGATCGCCATCTTTCACCTCATTTTTGAATCATCAAATTTTGAGTCCTAAAACTTGAGATACGTTATTTCTTGAAATCAGTCCATGAGCCACATTTCGTTTCAAGAACATGATCTTGGTCGGTTAGTTCTTTGTTAACTCGAAGAATCACATCATTTATGTACTCTTAGAGACTTGTAGACATATGTTATGCATATGAATGATTGTATGTCCTTGTCGGCCTATGTTTTGATTGTACAAGTGATCATTTTGGTCTTATAAGCACATATGTCACATTTATAAGTCTGTATTCCATGTTGGGTCATCCTATGTCGAGTATTCCCTTATGTTTTATTCTGGTTATATCATGGCGTCCCTTCTGGCCCATTTACCCATCATGGTATGATAAGAAAGATACGTTATGTTGGTACTCGGTTGGGTAAGGCACCGGGTGCCCGTCGCAGCCCATCAGTTTGGGTGGTGAAAAAAGTGGTATCAGAGTAGTTCTGTCCTACGGAGTCTATAAGCCGTGTCTAGTAGAGACTTGTTTATGGGTGTATTGCGCACCACACTTATAAGCAGGAGGCTACTGGGCATTTAGGACTGTCACTCTTCCTTCCTACTCTATATTCTGTGGTAGAGCTCAGTTGTAAGAATTCAAACTCCTAAATTCTATTTTATTCATAATACAACGATACTTATATCCAAAAAGACAGTTGGTAAGAGATTGAATATGACTATGGAAGAGTTGAGTTAGAGGAACTCGATTTTGAATCATACTTATGATGAGTAGATGTAAGGTCTTCAGCAGATCATGTGTGTAGTAAGACGTGTAAGCTTCTTGATAAGGATCCCCAATGAGTGAATATCTATCCACCCATATGGTAATAAACAATGAGATAGAAGTTTCAACAAGTAAAAGAAGCAAGGTGAAGAAGGGTACGAGGTACCCGATTAGTGAAGATTATCAGTATTTACAATTCAGGCAGAGAAATATAAGCATTATGAGTTACTTTCAACAGTAACAGAGATATATACAATTGACCACACTCATCTCAGTTATGACCTATGGGAGCTAACAGATATAGTTTAAGAGAAGGATGGGATATTAAGATCCAGCTTGAGTTAGAGTAACCCAAAATGGTGGATTGATTATTAGCGTTAGCTGACATTTTTGAATGATATTGCAAACATGGTAATAGTTCTCCTTATGAGACACCCAGGTGGTGAACTCTAAAACAGTACAGTCCGATATGAATACTAGAATGTATAGAAATTTCAGAAGATAGGCACTTGAATCCTAAAATGGATAAATATTTACCTTAGTATGACTCTCGTCTTTAGTTAAGAGAGAATGTTAGGCGACCCGAAGAGCTAGTGGATGGAGCAAGGGGATATAAAAGTGAAAAAATGTTTTATTGAAGTGTTTAGAATAAAGTGATAGACAAAAATATTAGCAGGAGAATAAGAAGAGAATAAATGAAGTATTATGACTAAGATGTGATAAATGAGTGATAACGGTAAATCAAAATATGACAGGATGACGGAGTGTATACTCAAGTGAAGGGAAGACAAAAGGAGACGGGCCTTGAAACAATAAAAGGGCATAAGCCATAATGTCATATCCTTATTTCAAGAAATAAGTTGGTGACTCCAACGTGATTACCAGAAGGATAAGTTAGACCCTAGAGTAATAGAAATCTCTATGGGCTAGTGAACAAGATAAACTGAACATGAATTAGAGATCGAAGGATTTGATAATAGTTAGCATTGTGAGAATTTTAGAGACCGCGTTCCGCCAATAATAATATGGACAATAGAAGAACAACATTTAAAGGTCATTCAGGAAGACTCTTCCCTAAAGCAAGCATTATGAGTAGAGTTAAGCTTAAGGGACTACGTATGCCAGTTACACTATATGTCACCCTCGTGAGAAAGAAATTTCGTTATCCTTGGTACACAAAGGTTACAGCAAGGCGAGTAAGAATCAATGAAGATTTGAAAACATGCCAAAGATGAAGAGAGGGGGGAAGATAGTGTGATATGGTATTAAGTAGGAGTTATATGGTTCGGGTAACTATGGAATAGTAAAGAAAGAATGTGATAAACAAGCAAAAGGAATGAGATTGCATTTATATAGATTCTATAGATATATTACGACTCCAGAACATTATGCGAGCACGCCACCGGGGGGAGGCAGTAAGGGTCCCCCTAGGATGTTATTGATAAAAAAGTGTGAATTAACATTTGATACATAAGGAGTCAGTGTGAGAGGTAAGTTAAGACAAAGAAAATAACCCAAGAGAGATTACACGGAATATAGATATGAGAATGGACCAACGAGTAGTTAGTAGTGGATTCAGGAAGAGTCTAGTTATGGCTAGACAAGAGGATATGGATAAATCAACAGATCGTTCAAGATAAACATAGTGAACCCCAACATAGGGAATTAAGTCTCGCAGATATGACATCGTGATCCTTGAGAAATATTCAGATTGGAGTTGGGGTAGTTAAAGGTACCTTATAGGTGTTACAGAAATAAAAGAGAGTACCACTGGGGAGACAGTCAAAATTTCAGTTCTGAAGCAACCCTACGAGCATAAAAGTGCAGAGGTAAGTAACTAAGGATAATTATAGGCGAGTAAGAACATCAAAAAAATCTTTCGGGTATACGACAATAAGCTCACAGCTTTACAGGAGTCAGAGGATGTCCCCTAAGTACTACAATCGAATACTAGCTGAGGAAATAAAGAAGAATGTTTCACCCTAAGCATAGTGACCTAAAGAAGAAATGATCTTGTAACAACAGCCTCACTACAGTATTGAATGCACTCCATAAGAAAGTGGCACCTATCGTGGCTAATGAACGGGAAGAAAAAAAATCAAAAGTGATATTTGAGATTATATGAGTTACAAGGAATTCCAGTATTCGTGGGCACTAAGATAAGCCAAGTATCCATGCAGCAAGTGGTAGAACGACTAGGAAAAGTAATTCCTTATGTTTAAAGACAACTAAGAAGGCACGAAAAGAAATCTATGGTGCTAGCAAGTTAAAGGAATGTTGTGAGTAGTATAAATAGATATGTGTAGGCCGTAAGATAAAGTACGGTAGAGTGACAAGGTTTTAGGTAGATAGGAGTAAGGATAAGAAAAGGTGAGTGAGAAGGTGACGAGAATAGGTAAGGCCTCGGGATTAAGCCTATCAAAACAAGAGAGTTGATGGTTCCTTAAGTTATAGAAAGCTCAGTATAGCCTGAATAAACTCGGAGGAGTCTAAGACTAGGAGCATATAGAAGAGATGGAATAGTGCCCTGGTAGTAGAGTAAGGGTGTAATTGTGATAGATATGAGGATGACGTTTATGCCTTTGATTGAGTAATGAATTTAAAAAAAGGTATTTCATGAATTGTACGGGATTAGAATACCTCCCATAAGATGAATCACATTTGGATGCTATGAAATACGGTTATTGAAGTATAGTATCATCCCTAGATGGATCAGGGAAATCACTTCAGATGTTCCCCGATGAGACGCGAGCCCTAGTGACAATGTATTGCATAAGAGATTTCAAGTTATCAGTGGTAGAATATAGATCAATATTAAGGTGAATCAGCAATAGATGGATAAAAGTTCCTATGTAGGAGAGGAGATAAAGATGTCATTCTTTAAATGAACAATAATAAGGAAGCATTAAAGGACTTAGATTTATTCATATAGGATAAGCAGTGAGAGAGCAGTGAGAGAGTAACCTGGAGTTGGGTAGCAGACCCCGATAATAATAAATCGAAGTAAGAGTTATGGTATAGTATGACCTACCTAGATGTAGTAAAGCCATAAGAATAGATAACTGAGGCTATGAAACAAGATATAACAATTGTCATAAGTTTGACAAAGTACCGAGCGAAGAACTTTAGTACACCTATAGATGACCACATGAACAGTTTATCATAGTTCTGTATATGTTCACAAAGTGAGGTCAAGATATTGGCTAAAAGCTGGAGGAAAAATGAGAGAGGAGTCTCATAGGTGCACATACAAGGACAAAATCTTACAGACTGCGTGATAGAAGGTAGTAATAGTTACGAGATTGGAAGAATTCCGACCACAAGTCGTGGTGTGATAAAGAGGCCTAAAGGGGGTAATACCCTAGACTTTGGATTTATTCACAGAACAAATGCCTAGATGGCAAGGACAGTATTAAAGTATCTGTAAGAGTTATAGGTTATGAGAATGATAAGCGCACCAGTCAACATTCGAGGACGAATGTTCCAAAAGGGAGAATGATGTTACATCCCATGTTTTCCTACATGAAAATACATCGTAATTCAATTGATGTAAGCTTAGAAATGAGATCCTCTTTGAAAGTATATAAATTAATTTAATAATTTTACGCCCCGTTTTCGCAAGCCTTTAAGAGTTAACATTCGAGGATGAATATTTCTAAGGAAGAAGGATGTTACACCCAGTACTTTAGACACTACTGTCATTATAAGATTATCTAATATAAGCTCAAAAAGGATGAAATCCTTATTCTAGGATAAGGAGGGTTCATCGAAGTCTTAAGTAAGTTAAGATGAATGAGACTTGGAAAAAAAATGAGATAATGGATACATAAATTGAGTTGCTTGCTTAACGGGATAATTGCTTAAGCTACTTGCTTGCCCGTCCTACTAGCTTGAGCTACTTAACACATGTCATGATTATTAAACAAGGACAATACACGTGTATAAGTGAATAAGGGCAGCATGTGACACCTATTAAGTAACCAAGAAGGTGACAAGTAGGTGTGTCAGCTACTTGCAATAAGGGAGGCCCAAATTAGTCCACCTAAATGGACATGTGTAGATTAGCCAAGAGGGCCTTTTTAGGGGATGAATCAATACACTTCTTCTCACAATATCCAAGTAGTAGAAACATAAAGAGAGCCACGAAATTCTCTCCCAAATGGATCGACTCCAAACCCTCAAAAGGTTGCCGATAATCTTCTTCTTCTTTCAATTCAAGTTAAAGGCTAATCTGCAATCTTGAAGGATCTGAAGTGGAGAAAGTTAATGGTCATAAAGGGTAAGATACTACCATTGTTTCATCCCTACTAGATCTGATCTAGGTATGAAAATTATCTCTTCTTCATTTATTTGAGTTTATCTAAGTTCTAGCTAGGTTGTTTGGTGAAGGACTTGTGAAGTAGGGGCTGAAACTTGAGTTGAAATTGTTGAGGTGTTATGGACTGTTTGGAGTAATTTCATGTTATTATATGGCTGTCACATGTGAATATTTTCTTGGACATGTTAATTTTAAGCTTATTGGTGCCTTAACTAAGTTGTGAGAGTAAGAATTGATGAAGTAATAATCTAAAAATCAATTTTGAGTTGTTGTAATTTGTGGACTGCTATGAGTTCATTTTTATTTTTTGGTTGTAGCTGGAAAATTAGTATGTATAACCTGAGTATATTGTGATTGTCAGTATTGAAGTGTATTCAAAAGTTCTAGCTTAATTTTAGGGATGGAAAAGTGCAAAGTATCACTAGGTTGTTGTGTCAGAATCTGTGGACTGTTTTGGTGATGTATTGCGATGGATTTTAAGGTGGGATATTGATGTAATATGTTTGTTGAAATTCTAGGCATGTTGGTCTTGGTTTTTGATTTGAGGACAGGAAAAGAATAAGGGGAGGTACTGTCGAATTACTTGTAGAAGAGCTAGTCGCTCATTTGTGTTGAATTCTAGCTTCCGTAAGCTTAACAACGCTTCCATATCATTATTGTAGATTGAAGTACTAACCGGTTGAACCAATGCCATGAGGTTATGTAAAGGACAAAGGTATGTTAAGGCTATCCCTTCTTTCCTTATGGAATGATCCATATGATACAAATGAAACGAGCGAACGTGCAACTTTCATAAATGACTCTATCCGTAGAAGTACTAGGGGTGCCTATGTTCTTGATTCCCCATGTGTCCTATTATTATATCGTCTATTAATGAGTCTCAAAAAATAAGTAAGTTGATAAAGTTTATCCGAAAGCAGCTTGATCTTATGACATTCCGAGAGATCCTATTGACTTACTTCATTATGCATTGCATTCATTTATACATGTACATTGACCAATGACCAGATGGCGTTATATACAAGTATATTATATGTATATGGGGTCTGGGGTATGGGAAAAGGATACAGTATTATATACACACCACCACCTGATTAGCTGGCATACGTTGATGATTTTGCCCACAGAGGCCGAGATGATATGATGGGATGCCCTCAAAGGCTTGAAGATGTTATGTACACATATACTTATGCATGATATGACATTTATATGCATATACATGACACTACAAATATTTCATGATTCACTGCGCTATTTAGACTTACAAGTTGAGTCCTTTACTCCATGTTTCTTTCATGTCTTTTATATACTATTTTTCATGCCTTACGTACTCAGTACTTTATTCCTACTAACGTCTCTTTTTGCCTGGGGATGCTGTGTTTCATGCTCGCAAGTCCTGATAGACAGGTTGACAGTCCTCCTAGTAGTCTATCAGCTCAGCAGAAGATGTTGGCGCACTCCACTTGCTCTAGAGTTGCCTATTTGGTCGGTATGCTTTGGACATATAATGATTGGTATGGCGGGGCCATCTCCCGATCTTTATGACGTTTATGTACTCTTAGAGGCTTGTAGATAGTTTTCATACATATGAAAGATTGTATGTTCTTGTCGGCCTATGTTTTGAGTGTACATGTGATCATTTTGGTCTTATAGGCTCGTATGTCACATGTATAAGTTTGTAATCCATGTTGGGTCGTCCTATGTTGAGTATTCCCTTATGTTTTATTCTGGTTATATCATGATGGCCCTTCTGGCCCATTTGTTCGTGATGGTCTGATAAGAAAGATATGTTACGTTGGTACTCGTTTGGGTAAGGCACCGGGTGTACGTCGCGGCCCATCGGTTTGGGTCGTGACACCAAGGATGACTTTTTGGTTGACCTTTTTCAATTTGAAAAGATTGGAACTTTCTTACTTGGAATCAATTTCTATAGCCGTGTTTGATGTTATTGAGTTAGATTTTATTAGATTCGAACTATTTTGAGGTCGATTCACGTGGGAAGTGCTTTTTGGGGTATTGATTCACGCGCTTTGAGGTAAGTAACATGTCTAAACTTCGTTTGAGGGTAATTTTCCCTATTAGCTATGATATTTGAGATATGATGGGGGTGACACACGTGCTAGGTGACGGGCGTATGTGCATACACCGGGATTATTCATGTTCCTAGTATACCTTAGGCTATTATGTGCCTTGTTTTGCTATCATGCCTTCATGTTACCGTGTTTTCTCTACTTATACAACTACTTGAGCTATTAATCATGTTAGAAATCATGTCTGGGCTATGTGCTTATCTGTTTGAGACATGTTTGTGTTATTTTGCTATGTTGGGCCTTTTTCCTTGATTGTAGTCATACATTTCAGTAATGATATTATATCTGCACGTTATTTCACCATTTTGTATACTCCTTACCTGTTAGCTCATATGTTGTTGGTTTCCTTACTTGAGTACTATGGGTTTGAGTGGATTTATGGCATGTAGTATAACTCGTGTGGTATATTGAGTTCAGATGCTATGAGATAGTGGCATATAGTGATTTGAGAGGATTAATGACTGAGATGGGGCCTTAAAGCCGTATTGTGATTGATATTGAGGTGACGCATATGCCATGCCCCTTATTGGGCTAAGTGGTATTGATATTTAGGCAATGCGTGCTCCAGGCCATTTGGGCTGATTTATGATGATGGTTGACTTTTGATCCGATCAGTGCTTGGTCTAGGATTTGCCCCTCCGGAATCAGGTGATAACCCATGGTCTTTGGGCCCTGTGAGAGTCTTATGCAAGGCATCCGTATAGTGTTGAGAGCGGACTTATTTGGTGATTTCCCTGTGAATTCGTTGATTTTGGCATTTTTACTTGTAATGCAGGCATAGAGGTGTATATTCGTCATGCTAATTGAAATTCTATATCTAAAATTGATGCTTTAACTGATTTATTGGAAAGCATGCCTATTTCTTGTTAATGTGAATATGTTAAACTTGTTATTCTTGAGCTGCTTTCCTTTTATAGTTATTATTATGATGATTCTGTTATTGTTGACTGTTGTAAGTGAGTAGCATACTTTGCCAATCTCGTCACTAGCTTCAATCTGAGGTTAGGCTTGTTACTTATTGAGTACATGGGATTGGTTGTACTAATACTACACTCTACACTTTATGTGCAGATCCAGTTGTTGTTGATCGAGCTGATTGTTAGAGAGTTGCACCAGTACTGTTTGAGATTTCAAGGGAGCTCAGTTGTTTTCCGTTCGCAGTCCTTAAAGTCTTTTCCTTTACTTTTGTTATTACTATTTATGTATTTCAGATAGTATTGTATCACTATTCAGACAGTTGTACTTATTTAATCTATAGAGCTCATGTACTCATTGACATCGGGTTCTGGGATGGTATTGCAGTTGTATCGCTATATTGCTTTAGTTATCTATCTTATATCGCTTTTGAGACCTTCTTATTGTTGTTAGAGTTTATTTATGTATATTTGACGTTGGCTTTCCTAGCAAGCAATGTTAAGCTCCGTCATAGCTTTGGTGGTGATACCGTTCTCCGGTTGCTTGGTTTGAGCTAGGTGAGGATAGGTTATTGGGCACAGATTTGGTTCGTGACGCTTTGGAGAAGGTGAAATTAATTCAGGAATAACTTTATATAGCACAGTCCAGACAGAAGATTTATGCTGATAAGAAGGTTCGTGATGTGGCTTTTATGGAGGATGAGAAGGTTCTTCTCCATGTTTTGCCTATGAAGGGCGTTATGAGATTTGGGAAGAAGGTCAAGTTGAGCCCCGGTATATTGGTCCTTTCGAGGTGTTAGAGAGAGTGGGTGAGGTGGCTTATAGACTTTCTTTGTCACCCAGCTTATCTGAAGTTCATTCGGTGTTTCATGGCTTCACTATGAGGATCTGTCACATATGTTGGATACCGGCTCAGTATAGTTGGACAAGGATCTGGCTGATGATGAGGAGCCAGTGGTCGTTTAGAATATGCAGGTTCGGAAGCTGAGGTCGAAGAATATTGCTTTTGGTGAAGTTTCAGTGGAGAGGTCAATCGGTCAAGGAGACGACTTGGCAGACCGAGCATGATATGAGAGAAGATATCCTCACCTCTTTTATATCCCAGGTGTGATTCTAAACTCGTTCGAGGACGAACACCTGTTTAAGAGGGGGAGAATGTAACGACCCGGCAGGTTGTTTTATGTATTTGAGCCCATTTCCCTTATATGATGCTTCCCGTATGCTTCTTTATTCTTTTGTGACTGGAAGGGATGGATGGTTTGATTTCGGGAAAGTTTTGGAATGAATTGGAACACTTAGTTCCAAGGTTGGAAGCTTAAGTTATAATAGTTGATCGAGATTTGGCTTTTGTGTAAACGACCTCAGAATAGTATTTTGAAGACTCTAATAGGTTTGTATGGTAATTTTGGACTTATGCATATTTTCGAATTTGGAATTAGAGGTTCTTAGGTTGATTTGGCTCTATTTGGTGAAAGTTGGAAAGTTGAAGGTTTGGAAAGTTCATAGGTTTGACCGGGAGTTGACCTTGAGGCTATCGGGGTTGGATTGTTTTTTCGGGAGTTGGAGTTAGTTCGTTATCTCATTTGGGACTAGTGTGCAAATTTTGGGGTTATTTTGAGATAGTTAGACGTGGTTCGATAAGAGTTTTGAAGGTTGGAAGTCGATTAGTTCATTACGCTTGAATTGAGGTGCGATTTATGGTTTTGATGTTATTTTGTGTTATTTGAGGCCTTGAGTAAGTCCATGTTATGTTTTAGGAGTGTTTAGTGTGATTGGACGAAGTCCCGGGAGGCTCAAAAGTGTTTTAGATGAGTCTCAAATCATTTTGAGGTTTATGGACAATTCTGGTTCAAGTGTGTCGCACATGCGGAGCTTTGGCCGCAGGTACGAGGTCGCAGATGTGTGGATGAAGATGCAGAAGCAAAAAAAGGGCTGGGCAGGAGAGGTTCGCAGATACGAGGGTCCTTGGCGCATTTGCGAGTACGCAAATGCGGTGTTGTGATCGCAGAAGCAAAGGCAGCCAGTTTGGGATTTTTTGCGCAGAAACGAAGCTTTTGGCCGCAGGAGCGAGGGTTAAGTGAAACTCGCAGAAGCAAGTATTTCTAGTAAAAGAGAAACTGCAAAAGTGGCTAGCATGTTGTAGGTGTGAAATAATTGGGCAGTGCACATTTTTATCAAGGGTTAGCTTCATTTTACCATATTCTTAGTTGGTAGATCGGATTGGGGAGATGTTTTAGGTGATTTTTACCACTTGGATTGAGGTAAGTGTTCTTGACTTGGATTTGATTTTATTTCATTATTCTGTCTTTGATTTTGGTTTTTGGTTGATGAAATCTAAGGGAGGAAATGTGGTTTTTTGTGAGTAACCGTTGGAGAGTGATTATTTGGCATTTAAACCTCGATTTGAAGTCGGATTAGGATGAAACTTGCATTTTTAGACTCGTATTGGAATGGGTGATCATGATTTGTGTCTTTTTTCGAGTTCCGCGAGGCAAGCCCAAGTTGAAATTTCGGTTGACTTTTTGATATTTGATAAAGATTGGTGCTTTATTACTTGGAATCGATTTCTATAGTCGTGTTTGATGTTATTGAGTTATTTTTCGCTAGATTTGACCCGTTCCGGGGCCAATTCGAGAGGCAAGGCTTTTTGGAGTATTGATTCTCATGCTTTGAGGTAAGTATCTTGCCTAGTCTTGCCTTGAGGGTATTTCAATATAGAATACGATGTTTGCTATGTGTTGGGGTGACACACGTACTTAGTGACGAGTGCATACGCATGCACCGTGGTTATTCATGATCCTGGTAGACCTTAGGCTATTACGTGCTTGGTTTTGCTATCATGCCTTCATCTTACCGTGTTTTATCTACATGCATGACTACTTGAGCTATTATTCACGTTAGAAATCATGTCTAGGCTATGTTCTTATCCGTTTGAGACATGTTTGGGCCATTTTTCTATGTTGGGCCATTTGCCTTGATTGTAGTGATACTTTTCAATCATGATATTATATCGGCACATTATTTCACCATTTTGTATACTTCTTACCTATTATCTCAGATGTTTTTGGTTTTCTTACTTGAGTACAATGGGTTTGAGTGGATTTATGGCACGTTAGTATAATTCGTGCGGTATATTGAGTTCTGATACTGTGTGACAGTAGCATATTGTGATTTGAGCGGATTAATGACTGATTTGGGGCCTTAGAGCCGTATTGAGATTGATATTGAGGTGACGCGTACGCCAAGCCCCCTATTAGGCTAAGTGGTAATTATATTGAGGCGACGCATGCACTAGGCCATTTGAGCTGAGTTATGGTGATTGTTGACTTTTTATTCGATTAGTGCTTGGGCTTGAATCCTTGTAACACCCCGGAAAATTTTGAAGTACCTAAGTGTAAAGCCCCGTAAAAATTTCGCAAATGAATTCAAGGTTTCATGGTGCCGGAGTAGGCTTACGTGTTTCAGTTGAACAATGCACTAAAAGTGAAGGAAATATTTGGCCAGAAAAATGCATTTCTGCGGCCCACTATGCAGCCGCATAATCACTCCGTGGACCGCATAATGGTCGCAGAATGAAGAAGAGGAGAGGCGGTTTGGGCGAAAGTCTGCAGTGCATTATGTGGTCGCAGACCAGTTTTGCGGTGCGTTATGCAACCGCAGAACAGGTCTGTGGGTTGCATAACTACTGCAGACCCAGGCAGATTTGTTTCCCAGTTTTTGGCACCAAATTGTGCGGCCGATATGAAGACCGCATATCCATT
This sequence comes from Nicotiana tomentosiformis, assembly GCF_000390325.3. Lineage (NCBI taxonomy): Eukaryota > Viridiplantae > Streptophyta > Magnoliopsida > Solanales > Solanaceae > Nicotiana > Nicotiana tomentosiformis. The sequence continues at coordinate 40,601,232 of NC_090814.1, read as the reverse complement.
CTGCGGTCGCATATGTGACCGCATACCCTGTTCCGGAGCTTCATTTTTGGGTTTTTATAAGACTTTAGCGCACTTTCTGAGCATGTTTGGTACATTGGCTCCTACGGGTTTGATTTCGGTTGCACCAGCTACTTCACAGGCTAGGGGGAGCTTATAATCCTTCCGCCCGTACTCCAAAGCAGTGGGCTCATATTGATCAGACTCCGGGTGTTATGCCGGCACAACCCGTGATTTCGGTTCAGCCTGAGGTCAGGCTAGCGGCGTCAGATGAGGGAAAAAGAGGATAGAGAGGTTCAAGAAGTATGATCCTCCTACTTTCAGTGGCACAACTTCTAAAGATGCACAGGGTTTTCTAGACCATTGTCATTGTGTTCTGCACACATGGGCATAGTGGAATTAAGTTGGGTTACCCTTACTACTTTCCAGCTGGCGGGAGCCGGCATATAGATGGTGGCAGGCTTATGAGAAGAGTAGGCCAGTTGGCACAGCGCCACGTACTTGGACTCAATTCACTGATCTGTTTTTGAAGGAGTTCATTCCACAGACCCTCTGGGATGCGTTGCGCACCGAGTTTGAGCAGTTGCACTAGGGTACTATGACCGTGTCCGAGCACGCCCCGACCTCGGGGAGCACGACCGGCGCTCAACCGAGATAACCCGGTCAAGCAAGCCTGCTAGATGCTTTCTATTCGACCTTACCCATGAATAGAGTGGAGATGTATACCATTATTTAAACATTGAGAGGATTTCATAATCAACACCAATCACATTACCATTGATAAATTCGTTCACGATTTGTTTTTCTTCCAAAATATGTTTTACACATTCATAGTTTAGCAGTAAAAACATGTGACACAAATTCAACATTTCTAGTTTGATTTTTGTTTGCCAAAACCAAGATACAACCCACACTATGTCTACGGAGCCTCTAAGTACAGCAGAAGAGTAGTACGGAAGTGTCGGCGACAAGGCTCCGGCTATACCTCAAAACACTGTACACATGAAGCCAAAAAGACACAAGACCCCGATATGAAGTAGGGCTCACCAAGTCTGCTGAGAGGAGTATGTACTTCTATCACCGATCGATGCCGCCTGCTGTGGAACTACCTGTATCCATTAAAAGATGCAGTGCCCCCGACAAAAGGGACGTGAGTACATGTGGAATAGTACTCGTATGTAAGGCAGACAGAACAACATTTGAAAATACGGTAACTCAAATAAGAGGCAAATAAAGTACATCAAGAAACTATGAAACTAACCATAGAATCACATGTCAAGACTTATTATACTTACATCATTATGTACTTTTTTTGAGATCAAGTGAGCCATATGAACTATGCGTGGGAAGAGATAAATCAACAATAATGCGCACACGTGACGCCCCAATATTTTTGTGCAATAAACCCCTCCGAGTCAAAATATAATGTAAATGTAACAACATGTACAAACAAAGGCAATGAAAGTGGCACCTATTGTTCATGTTGCCTATGTGTCTCACCAGACCGTCCATAGCCCTCTCTTAACATGCACCTATGTGTTTCACAAACCGTCCATAGAACATACAATGCCTCATAATTCTCATTTTGGCAAGCAGCCACATTTCATGTTCATACTATCACTTCCTTTTACTTGCCATGGGTGACCATAGAACATTAAGAGCATTTAAAACATTTAGGAACTCCATAGCCTTTACTCATGAGAACGTAAGAGTTTATAACACATTGGAAATGCTATAAAAGAGAGCATGGTGATTTACAACTGAAATAGTGGTTCAAATCATAGGTATTAATTTAGAACAACCACATTTGAACATGACTTGAGTACATGAGCCTTTTAGGCAAATCTATTTTCGGAGTCAATTTGGAACAGTTGAATCAAGACTCATTTCATAATTTTCACACATCAATTCATTCGAAAGTATAACTTTCATTCTTGGTACGGTGGCCACACTTTATATCTCCAACTCACTTCTTTCACTTTCAAGCATCTTCATAGATTATCAACCATAAGAGCATTTGAAATCAAGGCCTTAAGTATATATATATATGAGCAATAGGAGTTTTAGGCGCACTGAGTATTCTTTCCAAATTAAGCATAATGGACTTTCATTTGAAACATGAATTAAAGTTATAATGCTTTAACACATAAATCATACTCGAACACATTCCCGAAGGAGATCATGGTGAGATAGGAGTAATTGGAACACGTTTTGAGTACATACATCTTTCGACACTTTGCTTACTCGGGATAATCGAATTTATTAGGAACAACTCGAAACATGGGAATTAGGGACCAAGGCCAAACATACTTGAAACTTACGGGAACATCATGGAATTCAATTCTAAGAGAGATGTTTTAGCCAACATACCTGAAATTCGCCCCTTAATAATACTACGATGGTCCACCACACTAAACAACTTCAATCTACAACAATGCAACACAATTGCACCAATATTAGCAAGATTTCTATACTTTAAGTCATTTAGACTTTTTATCAAACATCTAATGTACATATTTTTCTACAAGCTCTAGTAATTGTGTTTCTTCATCCAACAATTCCTCTTTTCAACCAACAAGAGATACTACAACATCCTTCATCCACTAACTACCTTCTTAGCACCATTATAATCATCAATGAACTCACATACACCAAATTTTACTAATTAACTCATTACAAAATCTCTACAACACCCAATTATCTAGGTTAATAACTTATGGCTTCCAATCACCATCCCATAAGTGCTAGTACTTATTTTTTGCTCATACATTCACTAACAATCCATGCATGTAGGTTTAAGGGTGAAAGATTACCTTTTGTAGACCAAATCTTGAAAGACAACTTTTGAGGTGTTCTTGAGATTTTGAAGAAATCCTATGGAATCCAATCAAAACCTCATTGTAACTAGTGATTGAGAAGTTAAATTATCATAAAAACACACTTAAAAACTCACCTTAGGTATGTGTTAGAAGCCTTGGCCGGATGGGTGATGGAGAGAAAGCCCTAGTCTTGAAGAAATGACTTAGCCACTCTCTCTCCCCGACCTTGGGGGTATTTATAGGGTTCCTACGTGTGTGGCCACGCACCTGGGCAAGTGTCCATGCATCTGGACGTGCACACAAGGCAGAAACCTCGTTTTTGTGCGCGGTCGCACATCTGGGCGCGCATATGGCATAGGTCAGGTAAACTGGCCATAACATTCTGTATACATATCCAAATGACAAACGGTTTGATGATTTGGAAACTAGACTCAAAGGGCTTTAATTTGATAGGTATATCACCACTTAAGTTTTTATAGTTTGGTAGACGTATTCGTTTGAAGTTAGATCTTATGCAAATTTATTTGAAACTTTAGTCCATTGCATAGCTCTCAACTTGGCTTAGTTCTAGGGATATCCTTAGACCCTAACAACATTAAATACACCTCCTACACTTAATATCATGATCATCTATGTTTTTCCAGTCCTTAACCTCTCGTGTAAGTCAAGACGACACTTAAGCGACTTGTGAGCGTGCTTATGGCCTCAGACTAATAGGAAATTCGAGGGGCCTCACAATGATATTGCAGAGCTATCTTGTCATGCACCTACTTTGGTTTCTACTATTAGAGAGAGAGTCCGTAGATTTATTGAGGAACTCAGTTATGGTCTCAAACTTGGGATGGCACAGGAGTTGGAGACTGATACTCGATTTCATCAAGTTGTTGAGATCGCTAGAAAGATGGAACGGATCTGCGATCTAGAGAGGGAGGAAAGAGAGTTGAAGAAGCCTCATGAACCTGGAGGATCTACTGATCCCTATTTTGGGTGCAGGGCGCGTCATGGCAGAGGTTTTGTTGGTCATCCAGTTCAGTCTGCACTTCATGTTTCACGTGGTGCTCCAGTTATCCATGGGTCCCAAAGCACTTATCTCGGACAGCTTCCAGTATGGGGATATCAGGCACATGGTGAGAGATTGTCCCAGACTCCTGGGGGTTCACCTCAGCGGAGTACTCAAGCTATGGGTTCTGCCCCAGTTGCTATTACACCTGCACAAGTAGCTAGAGATGGGGGACAGGCGGATAGAGGGCATCCTAGAGGGGGAGACCAGGCCCGTTGTTATGCTTTCACTAGTAGGGATGAGGCCGCTGCACTAGATGATGTTGCTACAGGTATGGTTCCGGTTTGTCATAGAGATATATCAATTTTATTTTGATCTGGTCATATTTATTGGTATGAGTCATCCTATCTTGCTTCATATATGGATATGTTTCATGATTCTTGCACTCTATTTATGTGTCTATACCTGTTAGGAGCTCTATTGTGGTAGATTGTGTCTATCGTTCTTGGTTGGTAACTATTGGCGATTGTGAGACTAGGGTGGATTTGTTGTTAATTAATATAACGGGTTTTGACATGAATCTAAATGATTTGGACACGGCTTGCGATTGAGGTGCTCTACAAGCATGGGGAGTTTGTTGCGTACTGTGATTTTGTTTTAGGGGATTGAGTTAGTAGAAGGTTTTAAGTTGTCAGATGTTTATCCTACTTGCAATTCCGAGTTGAATGGGATCCCCGTGTTCCTTGTGGATCGGTATGTTTGGACTGGGCTATATGCCGCGATGGAGTTATGTTAGGATGAGATTCTTTGTGGTTGTTGCGAGTGATTTGCTTCTTCCTTGTAAGGTGGATTCGTGGTATGGTACCGATGGGGAGTTGTACCTATTGTACTTATTGTATAGTTATATCCAGCGTTCCTCTTTTTATCTTTAGTTATATTCGAGTTGTGCTTGGTAGGTACGGACTACGGCATATGTGTTTATGTGGTATTTTTTGTGACTTATTTGTTGGTGAGTGGTATTAGTTTTCACATGTTTCTTACTTCATTTGAAATGTCGTGAAGGTTTGGGACATGATTCTAGCCAATACAAGATTATTTACCCGTGCCAGGTTTGGTTATGGGCAGCTACTGTGGTCAGGGATATAGCTATGGGCATGTGAGCGATGGGTTACGTCATGTGGATATACCTTGCGGATGTATTTATGATTTGTTGCAGCTGGTTGAGGTTGATACAGTGTGTATATGTGGGGAACGGGTCTTTGGGAGAGGCTTGAATGTTGCAATTTTGTTATAAAGCTTATTAGTTAAGGTTGAAGGAACAATCTTCAGCCGAGATGGTGTTGGCGGGATTATATTATTTGGAGTGATGTGAGATCACCCATAGGTATGGGTATGGTGTGCTTATGCAGTAATTTGATGGCTTTGCTACAACTCTTGGCACGTTCGAGGAAAAACATTTCTTTAAGAGGGAGAGAATGTAACGATCCGACCATTTTGAGCTTTAGAGTTCCGTTCGGTGGTTTAAGGTCTTGAGTAGCTTCATATTATGTATTATGACTTGCGTGTATGGTCGATTTCGATTTTCAAGCGATTAGGAGTTGATTTGGAAGAATGATTCTAATTTAAGAAGCTTTAAGTTGGAAGAGTATACCATATTTGACTTTTTGTGTATTTGATCTCAGATTAGAGTTTGGACGGTTCCGTTAAGCTCGAATGGTGATTTTGGACTTAAGCGTATGCCCGGAATAGGATTCAGAGGTTCCTAGGTTTATTTGGCACATTTTTAGTGAAATTTGACAATTTGAAGGTTTAGAATTTTTTTAAGTTTGACCATGGCTTGACTTTATGGCTATCGGGTTCAGATTTGGTTTCTGGACTTAGAATAGGTCCTTTTTGTCATTTGGAACTTATCTGCAAAATTTGATGTTATTCCGAGTTGGTTTGATAGGAATCTGTTCGCATGGTTGTGTCTCTAGAAATTCTTGAGTTTCATTGTAATTTTCATGTGTTTTGGTGTCTGATTCGTGGTTCCAGATGTTTAAGGTCTTGAGTAGCATTTAAGGTCTTGAGTAGCTTCATATTATGTACTATGACTTGCGTGTATGGTCGATTTCGGTTTTCGAGCGAATCGGAGTTGATTTGGAAGAATGATTCTCATTTAAGAAGCTTTAAGTTGGAAGAGTATACCACGTTTGACTTTTTGTGTATTTGATCTCAAATTAGAGTTTGGACGGTCCCGTTAAGCTCGAATGGTGATTTTGGACTTAGACATATGCCCGAAATAGGATTTAGAGGTTCCTAGGTTTATTTGGCACTTTTTTAGTGAAATTTGACAATTTGAAGGTTTAGAATTTTTCTAAGTTTGACCATGGGTTGACTTTATGGCTATCGGGTTCAGATTTGGTTTCTGGACTTAGAATAGGTCCTTTTTGTCATTTGAAACTTGTCTGCAAAATTTGATGTTATTCCGAGTTGGTTTGGTAGGAATCGGTTCGCATGGTTGTGTCTCTAGCAATTCTTAAGTTTCATTGTAATTTTCATGTGTTTTGGTGTCCGATTCGTGATTCCAGATGTTATCTTGGTGTTTTAATCGCACAAGCGAGTTCATAAGATATTTTTAGATTTGTGTGGATATTTGGTGTGGAGCCCCGGGGGCTCGGGTGAATTTAGGACGCGTTTTGAATTGTTTTGGCCATGTTTCATAGTTGCTGGTCCTGGACTAATGTTGCAGGTCTAGCAAATGTGAGACACTATTCGCATTTGCGAGGTTGGGAACGCATTCGCAAGGTTGGCTGGGGGTTGCCATGCTCGCATTTGTGAACTTTTTATCGCTTTTGTGATTGGGGGGCCTTGACAGGCTTGATCGCTTTTGCGATCACAGAATCGCTTTTACGAAGGGGCCTGACTTCGCAAATGCGAAGTCAACTTCTTTTGGGATCAACAGGCTCCACATTTGCGATGAGTGTTTCATATTTGAGAGGGTCGCATTTGCGAACCCAAGATCGTATTTTCGACATCTGCATCTGAATATATAGCTGGGATTTCGGGCCTTAGCTTCATTTATCACATTTTTTAGCCCTAGACTCGGTGGGAGGGGATTTTCATACAAAGTCATTGGGTAAGTGATTTTAACTCAATTTTGATTATATAACAAGAATATTTATGAGATTTAACATTTAAATCATGAGATTGAAGAGAAATTTTGCGGATTTTTTACTATAGTTTGAAAAATAAAAATTTGAGATTTGAGAGTCGAATTGGACTCAGATTTAAAAACCAAATACATATTTGGACTCGTGGGATTACAGGTAGTCAAGATCTACCCTTCGACTCGGGTTTTGACCGGGCAATCTCGGGGTTGACTTTTGTTGACTTTTGGAGAATTGTGTAAAGATCTTTAACTTTATTAATTGCAATTGGTTTCTCTTGCATTGTTTGATGCTATTAAGTTGATTTTGGTTAGATTTGAGCTGAGCGGAGGTGAATTTTAGAGGAAAAGCATTTTTAGTGTATTGATTGAGGACTTTTGAAGTAAGTATCTTGCCTAACCTTGTATGGAAAAATTACCTCTTAGGATTTGGCTTAATTGCTTATTTGTGTTATGTGTAAGCAACATGTACACGAGGTGATGGGTGTGTACATGGACGTATATGTGCCTTATGACTGGATTTGACCCGAGGTTGTTTCTATTGTCTTGTTCGGGTTGAGAGGTCCATGTACCACGTGTTTTCTCTTTGGATAATTACTTGAATCTATGTTCTGTGCTAGAGATCATGCTTTAGGATTTTAATTTCCTAATGAGTTGGTTGAATTCGTGTTTATAAGTTGAACACCCATCCGCATTTCCTTTATTGGTTTATCCTTGTGCACTGTGTTGGTAGATTGTAAGTTTTTATCTTGATAACAATTGTTGGCATGTTGTGTTGTTGTGATTATGGCACATGTGAACTTGTTGGGAGGATTGTTCAGGTGTTTGCGCGAGGTTTCTGTCGTGCTATTGTTATTATTGATATTGCACATGCGCCGAGACAAGGCGGACTATATGTGTGTGTGTGTGTGTGTGCGCGCGCGCGCATATGGTTTGCGCATGTGACGAGACAAGGTGGGATAATTGTTGATGAGCTTGTGGCAAGACAAGATGGGCCTTTACTTTATTGTTGTGCACGCGACGAGACAAGGGGGCTATGTGCGGATGATATGTGATGGCCTGGGGGCGTTTTATTGATGAGGTTTGTGTGGTGATATGACTTCTTGTGTGTGTCATACATTTTCACGTGTTTTGTTGTGTTGTTTCCAATGTGCTTATCTATGTCTCTTTCATTTACTTGATGATTTGGTTGCCAAGGTAAATTCACCTACGTGGAGTTGTTATCTCATATTCTGTGGAGTTGGTAACATAACGAAATGAAATAAAAAAGAAGTCGTTATCGTGCATTACTTTATTTGATTCTTGATAAATTTCTCTTGAACGTGTTATTGGTAACTGACACAGGTACGGTAAATGTTGTGGCACGAGGTCTTTATCGTGCGGTTATGATATACATTATGGCACGAGGTCTTTATCGTGCGGTTATGATATACATTGTGGCACGAGGTCTTTGCCGTGAGGTTGTGATAAACATTATGGCACGAGGTCTTTGTCGTGCGGTTGTGGTATATGTTGTGGCACGTGGTCTTTGCCTTGCGAGTGTGACCTATATTGTGGCATGAGGTCTTTGCCGTGCGAGGGTGATTGATAAAGTAGGCACGAGGTGCCGGTTACATGTGATTCTATTTGATGATTTATCGTCGGAACTGGACCTTTATTGTTACTAATTGGTTATCGCTTAAGCTGGTGAGATTTTAGTTTATATTTCTTTATGTTATTATTCTTTTTTCCGATGTTTGATATTTTTCACAGGTTATTTGATTAGTGAGCGTCTTGACTTGAACCTTATCACTACTCCACTGAGTTAGTCTTGATATTTACTGGGTACCGATTGTGGTGTACTCATACTATGTTTTTGCACATTTTTGTGTAGATCCGGGTACCTTAGAGCTAGGCGACAGCGAGCTGATTATCAGAGTTGTTGTGGAGACTTCAAGGTATACTTGCATTTTTGCACGCAGGCCTCGGAGTCACCTTCTATTATTCTTTGCTACTGTTTACTTTATCTCTAAACAATGTTGTATTTAGCGATTTCTAGTGCACTCTCAATAGAGCTTATGACTTCGTATTACTGGTTTTGGGGATGTATAATAATTGTTCATCTTCGGCTATGTTATGTCATTTACTAGTTTATATTTAATAGTTAAATGGTTTAAATTTGTTAAATCTCAGCATGTGTTAGGCTTACCTAGTTCCTCACGATCCTCAAGTGGAATTTTGGGTCGTGACATTATGTCTGCATTAAAAATATCTTGTTTGACGAGTATAATCTATTATATGTGTGTGTGTGCGCGCGCGCGCGCGCGCGCGCATTATTGGCAGAACTAAAATTTAGGATTTTGATGACTTCGACGGGGCGGAGCTTCTCCATTTATTGATTCTGTTAAATATGATCAACTATCATCATTTTTATGATTTTACATTTTCTCATTTAACTTCTAGTATATAACCACAAATTTTAAAATAATATTTATTTATTTTTCTTAAAATTTTGTACTTCTTGTCTTTTGACTAATTGTATATAAATGGGTATGTAGAAGGTGTTTATGAGTAGAATTCATGATTTAATTGACGTATTGATTGAACTCTAGAAGTGGATCTTTATGAAAGTGAATGAGCAAGTGGAAAACTATCAAATGAGCATTCTAATGGCTATATGGCCTCACTAACTTATCTAATGATATGAATTTTACTCCTTGCATCCTCCACGCAAAACCTTTGCACATGGACCCATTGTACATATTGTTACCATCTGTTACTGATACAGAGAAAGGTTGTATCTGAGTCAACTAACATCCCATCCTCTTAGCTATCCCAAGGTCTATAAAATTGTGTGTGTTGCATGTGTCAATAAGAATCTTAACATCTTTGCCCTTCACAAATCCTGTGACCCTCATAGTTTTGAACATTGTCCTAAAATTGTACATACAGGTAATGGCATGCACTGATACATAAGCCAAGACAACTCCATCAGAATCCACATGGCCTTTTATTCCTTCCAAACACAAGAACTCAGAAGGGGTGAAAGTCATGTCTACTTCCTCATCCCTCACTTCCTCTATTGGTTCCTCTACCTCAATGGAAAATAATTGCCTCCTCTTAAAGCGCACATGTCCAGGTGTGTACTTCTCATCACAATGGAAGCAAAGGCCCTTAGCTATCTTTTCCTCCATCACTGCAGGACTCAGAAATTTGGGATTTTTATATATGGTTTTGCTGGTTCCAGCTTGAGAGTTCTGGGGTCTTTGGATGTTTTGGCTGGGTTTAGGATAGAGTGGGTAAGTTTGGTTACTGTTATGAGGATTATTTGGGAATCTGTGGACAAATCTAGGTTGTGAAAGAATTGGGGTGGTTCTCAGAGTTTCTTTTTGGAGAAGTAATGTTTCTTCCTGAATTTTTGTAAGGCCGATGGTTTTTTGTAAGGATCTGGGAGCAAACATTTTCACTGGTAGTCCAATTTCCTTTTTAAGACTCCTCAAGAAACAACTAACAATATACTCCTCACTCAACTCTACTCGAGTTAGCAATTCATCAAACACATCTATGAAATACTACATAGTGGAAGTTTGTTTCAGAACCTTCAAGTCCCCCATTGGATCATTAAAATGTTCAGATCCAAACTTAGAATATAGACTACTCACATATACCTTGATGCCATTGAAGAGCCTTACCTTCAAGCCGGCAAGAAGCCATCTTGAGTCTTGAGGTTGCTTGAGGTTGCTGGAGTTTCAGTTACTTCAAAGTACTACTCACATTGATACAACCAATCATGCAAGTCTACTCCATCAAACCTAGGAAATTCAGTTGATGCCCTCTTATAGGCAGTTGATATCCATCATCCCTTCGAGCGCTGGTAACTTCAGGAGCAGCTTCTTCATCTTCAACTCCTCTTGCCTAGGTCGATTAGGAACAACTTCGTCTGTTGGTCTCTAATTACCAATAGTTGCCAGTCAGATCCTCTTGAATTCCTCCATAGACGCTGCCAATTTCTCATCGACAGTCTTCCTCAACTCCTCCATACTACCACTAATGCCATCGAAGGACCCACGAAGTCCATCGAGATCCCTGCGTAATTCCTGAATTCACCCATTTCCACTCACAGATCCAAGGAAAGGAAAGCTCTGATACCAATGATACGATCTCCAAAATCGAAGATTGAATCGAGAGACCTAAAGAGCAAATTTGGAAGAATTGCTCTTGAACAATCACTCGAATAACTGGGAAAGAATTGATATATATATATATATATATATATATATATATATATATATATATATATATAGAGAGAGAGAGAGAGAGAGAGAGAGAGTGTGTGTGTGTGTGTGTGTTGATCAACAGCAGTAAAAATCATGTGTACGATTAAGGTTGATTCTAACTGATATAGGCGAGGGAATCTGGGGAGGGAAAGTTGGGAAGCATGTGCCCCTCACGTGCCTGATTCTAACTACTCTAACTAACTTCAGTTGTGACTGTTGTAATTTCAAGTGCGAAATGAAAATTACAAGGAAATGTAATCTTAATACAATGAATCATAATACCCTCTTGTGCAAGACTTTAGCTGCACCTACAATTCATACATGTAAATCACAAATAACTTCTTCCAATTAGCCTCGTGCCATAGTCGTACATAAAAAGGGAGAAAACTCATGGCATTGTTTTCATCCACACAGTGTGGTGCTCCTAAGAAACGTAAAGCTAGAATACTGGAATACAAGGATCTAAAACACTAAACACACAGATCATTATTCATCCTCCCACAAACATCAAATGCCAATATCCAACGCTTCAAAGGAGCAAAGATCTGTAAATTCTCGATTATTTGCGGCACTTCGAACTCAACAAACTCCTTTAAATCCGTTTTTCAGTTTTTCATTAGCTGCAACAAGTTCTGCTGCAATTCCTGGTTCATTTGCAGAGTGACCTGCATCCGGGACGACCTATTATTACACAGCAGAAACTGTCAGTTACCAATAACTTAGAAGTCTACATAGATCAGCAATCGAGATTCTTGTGTCAATTACACGTAAAAAGAAAATGTAATCACAAACCCCTAATGTACACCGACATCAAAGCGGGTACCGGACCCCCCCCCCCCCCCAAACCCCCCCCAAAAAAAGAGCATGTACACAAATTTAAGTAAAACATTAGCTCATTTGCGAAGAGTACAAAACTACTTCCTCTTTTTTTCAATTAGTTTTCCTGTGGTAAAGAAGACGTTTCTTGGGTAAAGGCGGCCTTGTTTCTTCAGCTATTATTTTTCCTAGGTAAATATCGTGTTGGGTTGGAGGATTCAAACCATTGTGTCAGCTCATTACATATCTTGATTTTAGTGAGTTTTCATTTCCCACAAACTCTTCATAGAAATCTCAAATCAATGACTATTGGTAAATCTACCATGTTTGTACTCTTCCCTCCAGATTAGCTGTAGGCATTTCTTTGTCCCTACTCTCTCCATATCAAATGGTGGAAGGCCCTCTTTTATTTAAGTTAGACACCCAAGGGTGCAACTTTAAGACATTGCACCGGAAACTATGCATCTGAATATATATATTTCAAGTCTATAAGACTAAAGATGAGCACTCGGATAAATTTCCTAAAGAATATCTAGACAAATGTACTTTCATACAAAACATTCAAGTACGAAAGCAAACTATCATTCAAGGCGTAATAGCCCAAAAAAGAGACAAATTGAGAAACAGATGGAGCAGCTTAGGTATGATCAACTTGAGAAGACGAGAATGTAAGATGTGATTCATAACCCCCTTCCCATATGTTGAATTTCCGCAACTACTTAACTTAGCAAATCACATATTACTTACTATGAACTCTGCCTCCAGCCAAGCTTTATGAAGATCCCATGCTGACATCATTGGACAGCAAACGTCATATCTTCCCTGAAAGTGCATTAAGAAAAAATTTCTTGCTTTCAGATTGTCCAGGAATACAATTCACCTCAGATGCATGCAGAATATATAAGATTCATGTTTAGTGTAGGGTTTTAAAGGGACACATATATACATCTTAGATTGACAATACATAATGACAGGAAAACAGTCAAACATAGTGACATCTGACAACTTAAATATGCATGTTCAATGATTAATTTAAGCCAATATCTGGTGGACCATACAGTTGTCAACTACACTAAGTGGATGTTTTAGGTAAACTCACATGATTACATCAAGAAGCACTATGGAAAATTAATGCACTTCCATTTTGGCAACATACATTCGAAACTCGGCCAGCTCTTTACTCGTATCATTATCATTATTTAAACTGTAATACTGTATTAGCAGGTTATAGGAAAAATATGGCAATGGAAAATATACTTTCAAAGAAAATAAAATCGTAATAAATATAAAATCGCATAGCTAAACTCCAGAAATCTGTTGAAAGAAAAACCTCATCCAATATTTCATCCAGCAATCTCATTTCTATCACACTCTTGTACTTCTTGCCGCTGTTGGCATTGTCTTCATATCACAGAGCTACTCACCATCCTGATCCTCGTTACAAATACATAAATTCCCATTCCATCCCACTTTTCCCCAATCAACGCAGGAACCAATCATATTTTGCAATCACAGCAATAATGTTCAGTAGTAAGCAATAGCAGATTTCAGTAACTAAGTCATCATGCATTAGACGGACGACTAATGAACAAATTTAAGGCGGTGATTTTGTGGTTCGAAACACCCATTCTTAAGGAATAAAGTTAATGCTGGTGGATGGTAGTCATAATGGTACTTTAGGTGTATCCGACAACTACAGGGGCTAGCTCCGGATCTCATTGGTACAACTGCAGCCACTATGTTAATTGAATCGCTTAGGCTGTGATACTCAATAGCAGGTAGCGGAAAAAGTGGTCACTCGAGGAGCTGCAAGCTGTTAATTGTCCATAACAATTCTAACCGTGAGAGTAATAGAAAGAGTCCAGTTAAAACACCTCACAGGTAGATTCATAGAGCTATTATACCCACTTGGAGATGGCACAGTCAGTTAATAGAGAGCGGCATAATATACCTCAAGCTAATTTTGTTACAGCTTTCAAGTATGAGATCTTTATAGGTGTTCAACAGTCAAGAAACAGACTTATGATATGAAGCACAGGAATATCTCTTCTTCTTCTTCTTTTTTTCGCAGCACATAGTCCTGGAAAAAGGATTTTTTTCATGCAAGTAACCCAGCAGGATCCTGTAGGGCCATAAAATCCGATAAGCCCTCTTAGGAGTTTGCTTGATTTGTGGCAACTGCCAAAACAACAATTGCACTGGAAATCAACAAATGGGCAACCACTAAAAAGAAAAAGACAGTGGATAAACACTTGAGTATTTATGATGGTAGCGGAGACCAAAATTTCTAATTGCCAGTAAAGGCATGCCGAGGACTTGAGTGGGTTAAGAATGGATGCAAAATTGATTGTTGATATATGGTGTCTCCTCAGTTATGAACACTCCCATGGAACCATAATAGCACAATTATTTCGCAGCACATGAAGCCATGAATGCAAAAATAAAGACACCAGACCAAGAAATTTCCTTCGAAATTTATTCGGAAAATTCAGGTCTCAAAAGTATCCAAAAGCATCACTGGGAGAAAAGTAAACATCCCTGTGTCCCATTCAAGAAGGCAGTCACCAACAACTAGAATTAACAACACTGGCAACCATTGATCCCCTACCGGCTAGCACTACATCCTGTATGTATGTCCTTCACTCACAGTTCTTTCCCAATATCGTTTTTTCCATGGAAAATCTCATCCAAATATGGAAAGAAAGTAAATCTTCTGGATGTTTTGTGTTTCCAGATTGGCCTTCACATAACAGGGGAGTTTTGAACTTTGAGAAAGCAATGCAAAGCAGAAGGTAGAAATGAAAGCAGAATTTACCTGAACAATTGTTGTCTTGATATGCTTTATCTTTTCAACATTATCTAGAAGGAAAGAATCCGAAGAAAAGAAGCCCTTATTGATAAAGTAGTGGTTCTCAATCCTTGCAAATGCCTGAACAACACATGATATATTGATATTATAATAAAGAATGATAATAATCTCTGTGATTGAAACTAATTGTTCACATTGAATATTCTAGAATATCATAATTTCAAGTTCAGAGTAGCCAGAGTTTAAGAATATAGATGCAAAAGAACAATGCTTCAACGGGAAGGTCAACGGAATACCGCATACACTTCATAAACGTACTCACCAAGGAGAAATCATCAGCATCTCCTCTCTTTATGTTCTCTTCATTTGGGAGAAGATGAGCAGTCATCATTTCCCATTTAGTCCATGCCCTAGCTGCTGCATACTAAAACAAATTAAGAACTTGAGACGAGCAAACTAGTATGTTTACAGTCTTTAATAGTGATCTAGAATTATGTGCAGTTGATGTCATGTTGTGGAGGCAATAGGATGAGAAACTGCCGTTTACAATGTCTGCAGACAAAAATTGGTATGTCATATCATCTTTGCTGCCAAACGT
Organism: Nicotiana tomentosiformis; assembly: GCF_000390325.3. Classification (NCBI taxonomy): domain Eukaryota; kingdom Viridiplantae; phylum Streptophyta; class Magnoliopsida; order Solanales; family Solanaceae; genus Nicotiana; species Nicotiana tomentosiformis. Next base: position 40,585,789 of record NC_090814.1, on the reverse strand, counting down.
ATTCAAATCCTTTGTGCTTCCAATTTTTCTCTTATATCTTTTCATGACAAACTGAAAAACCAGAGTCTTGACTTCTTTAGTTTTTTTTGATAAGGTAATGTAGATTTTGAGAAGAAGAAAAGGCTTCTTGTATTTCTGTGTGTGTTTACATCCCATGAGCAAGGGAATTTATATAAAGCTCCTAATGCTAATTAAGGAAATAAAATAAATCTATACAATCAATCCAGCTATCAAATCAAATCAAATCTCCTAAATATAATCAACACTACCCCTCAAGTCGGTGCAAAGATGTCGCACATGCCCAACTTGCAACTCAAAGTATGGAAAGCTCGCTTGTTGAGACCTTTGGTAAACACATCAACTAGTTGTTTTTCCGATGGCACCTGAAACAAACTCAAGACACCAGTTGTAACTTTTTCTTTGATGAGTGTCGATCAATTTCCACATGCTTTGTTCAGTCATGCTGGACTGGATTATAAGCTATACTGATGGCAGCCTTATTGTCACATTACAAGGGAAGTTTTCCTTTTTCAGACAGTCTCAATTTTCCTCTAGTAGCTTTTGTAGCCAAAGCAGTTCGCAAACACCCAGGGCCATAGCTCTCTATATTCTGCCTCCGCACTTATCTAGCAACTACACTTTGCTTCTTGTTTCTATAAGTAACCAAGTTTCCTCCCACGAACGTACAATAACCGGATGTAGATCTTCTGTCATCTAGAGATCCAACCCAATCTGCGTCTGTAAAGGCTTCTATTTGGAGGTGATCATGTTCGGAGAAAAGTAGACCTTTCCCTGGAGCAGACTTCAGATACCGCAAAATGTGAAAGACAGATCGCATATGCGGATATCGGGGATCATGCATGAACTGACTCACCAGGCTAACTGAATAGGCTATGTCTGGCCTAGTGTGGGAGAGATAAATGAGTCTTCCAACCAACCTCTGATATCTCTCCTTATCAACCGACTCTCCAACTCCCCTTTGTAACTTGTGATTGCTTTCAATGGGCGATTATGCGGGTCAGCAACCTGTCATACCAGTTTCTTTCGAGAGATCCAGAATATACTTCCTTTGAGAAATAAAGATTCCTCTTTTGGATCTAGCAACCTCAATTCTCAAGAATTTTTGCAATTTCCTAGATCCTTGATCTCAAATTCATGTGCCAACAACTTCTTCAATCGGGTTATCTCCTCTTTGTCATCTCATGTCATTACTATGTCATCAACATAAACTATGACAAGAGTGAGTTACCCGTTTGATGTCTTATGAAGAGGGTGTGATCAACATTGCTTTGTTGGTAACCCTGAGAACATTGCTTTGTTGAATTTGTCAATCTAAGCTCTGAGGGATTGTTTCAGTCCGTACAAGGCTTTCTTCAATCTGCATATCTTTCCTTGATTCTGTGCAGTATCAAATCCAAGAGGAATCTCCGTATACACCTCTTCTTCTAAGTCTCCATGAAGAATTGCATTCTTCACATCAAACTGTTGCAAATTCCAATCAAGATTAACTACACAAGATAAAAGAATTCTAATAGTGTTTATCTTAGCAACAGGGGTAAATGTCTCTTGATAATCCACTCCATAAGTCTGAGTGAATCCCTCAGCCACCAATCTTACTTTGAATCTTTCAATTGAGCCATCAACTTTGTGCTTCACAGTGAAGACCCATTTGCAGCCATCCAACTTCTTTGTCTGGTGGTGAAGTGATAAGTTCCCAAGTCTCATTTTTTGACAAGGCCTTCATTTTTTCAATCATAGCTTGCTTCCATGTAGGATCTGCAAAAGCTTCCCCCCAATTCTTGGAAATAGACACAGAAGAAATAGACAAGGCAAAGGCTCCATAGGAGAGAGACAAAGAATCATAGGAGACAAAATTAGATAAAGGGTGTTTGGTGGTGCAAGATCTGGCTCCTTTTCTCCTTTTCTCTGAGCAATAGGCACATCTAACGCAGTAGAAAATCAAGATAACTCACCAGCAAAAGAAGGTTCAGTTTCGGTAGATTGCATGATGGCTTCCTCTGCTCTATTTCTCCTTGAGTAAGTTTTCAAATCAGGCCTATCCAAACGCCCAATAGTCTCCCCCTGAATTCTTTCTCCAATTTCACTTTTCCCTATGACAATGTCATCAAGAGCTCTAGTAACGGAACTAGGTAGAATCACTTATTCCTCCTTAATGCTCTCCCCCGAAAGAGGTGATGAGGTAATACTGAAATAGGGATCAGATTCTCGAAAAGTAACATCCATGCTAACAAAAGATCTCCTAAAGGGAGGATGATAACATTTATAACATTTCTGTGTCGAAGGATACCCAATGAAAACACACTTTATAACTCTAGGATCAAGTTTCCCAGAATTACTAGTGTGGACAAAGCAAACACACCCTATCACCTTTGGAAGAACAGTATATTCATTCTTACCCTTTAAAGCTTCTAGAAGACTTTGAAAATTGAGGGGTTTAAGTGGCATTATGTTGATAAGATAGGCAGCCGCTAGAATAGCATCCCCAGTAAGGTTTTGGTAGATACATGGTGAACATAAGAGATCCTGCTACTTCTAACATATGCCTATTTTTTCTTTCCGCGACCCCATTTTGTGCACTAGTATAAGGACAACTAGTCTGATGGACTATCCCATTGAACTCCAAATAATTATCCATGTATTCGCTGTCATCAGTTCTCAAGATTTTTATTTTGGCATCAAACTGAGTACAAATCATCTTACGAAATGACTGAAAACAAGAGAAAACTTCACTTTTGGCCTTTAAGAAATATACCCAAGTCATCCTAGTGCAACAATCAATGAAAGTAGTAAACCGTCGACTACCAGACAAAGAAACAGTTTAGGTAGGACCCCATATATCATAATGAATAGTTATAAACGTAGTTGTGTTTCTATTATCACTCACAAAATAAGAGTTTCTAGTATGTTTGGCATATTCACACGCACCACAGAACAAAGATTCAAATCGAGTCCTTGAAAACAAATCGGGATATAACTTCTTCAAAACAAAGAATGATACGTGTCCTAACCGTCTATGCCGTTGTATTATTTGTTGGTTGACATCCTTACTTTCCCCAAAAAAGGCTTGATCAGAGTTTTGAATTCCATCTAATATATACAAGTCATCATGCAATCTACCACTGCCAATCTTTTTTCCTGTTTGAAGATCCTCAAAAATACAATGATCGGGAAAGAACTAGATTTTACAGTTTAGAGCTTTGGTGATGGCACTAACAGATAAAAGATTGACAGGGAACTTAGGGACATGGAGCACGGATGATAGTTTAATATTAGGAATACAAACGACAAAACTTGTTCTAGAGATAGGTGTTAAAGAACCATTAGTTATTTTAACATTACCTCCTTTGAGACACGGAGAATAGTTTTGAATGCCTTTAGAAGAGCCTGTCATGTGTCTATTTGCACCAGAATCAACAATCCAAGAATTAAGGTGAGAAGCAAAGGCAGTACCTGATTGCACATAATTGGATGTGGCAACATTAGCGAAGTCAAGTTTGGCTAGGAGGCGACGGAGAAGTTGAATTTCATCCGAAGACAAGATTTCTCCATAAACCATCTCTTTGAATGTCTCCATATTTTTTGCCCAATCAGAAGGAAATCTGAAGAAAATTGCTAAAAATAATCTGCCTCGCCGGAAACCAAATCTATCTCGACGGAACCAGAAGAAGTTTGTATTGCACACAGCCACCATGAGAGAGAAAACCCGACCTCTTTAATAAAAACGAAACCCTAGTGATGCGAGGGAGATCACTTACCTCAAAAAGGCAGCAATGGCTCTGATACCACATTGAAATGTGTGACCATCTCATTTAAAAGCTTAAGCTGTTAGAGAGAACACATTTTTATTTACTTAATTATGTTGTGCACGTGCGGACTTGATGAGTCAAGCACGTGGAAATTCTTTTTGATATTGGGTGGCGGTGAGACTCGAACCTAGGACCTCAGCTTGCTCTGATACCATGTAGATTTTGAGAAGAAAAGAAAAGGCTTCTTGTATTTGTGTGTGTGTTTACATCCCATGAGCAAGAAAATTTATACAAAGCTCCTAATGTTAATTAAGGAAATAAAATAGATCTATACAATAAATCTAGCTATCAAATCAAATCAAATCTCCTTGAATCATAATAATCAACAGGTAAAAGTTTCATTAATAAGGTAACAGGTAAAAGTTTCATTAATAAGGTACCAAGATGGTACAAAAAGTTACAAAGAGCACCCCAAAAACAACCATCTCCTGCGGGCCTCCTAGTAAATCCAGAAAATCAATAAACTATTGTTGTTCCATTGGTACACTGCTTTTACACCAATAAAACAAGTTGTTAATATATTTGTTTCTAATTCTAAAAATGTGATCCTTGTGTCCTTCAAAACAAGCACAGTTCCTTTCCAGCCATAAAGTCCAGAATATGCACATTGGAATGGTTTTCCACATTTGCTTCAGTCTTCTAGGTACTCTTTGATTTTGCCCTCTTCCAACAAACTCCTAACAGTCTGTGGCATTACCTGAGAGATACCACAAATGTTTAAGAATAAATCCCAGCATTGTCTAGCAATTCTACAATGGAGAAGAATATGATTCACTGATTCTTGAACTCCTTCACACAGATAGCATCTATTACTTAGATTAAAACCCCTTTTTTGCAAAATATCTTGTGTCAAACATGCTTCCCAGGTTGCTATCCAGCCAAAGCATGCCACCTTGACCGGAGCGTTTGTCTTCCAAATCATCTTCCAAGGCCAATTGTTAACCCTGTGACTTAACTTCTTAATCAGCATATTATAACAGCTTCTGACTGCCCAGATCAGTGCATCCACCTTACTATGATTAATTGAGACTGAGTCAAGCTACTGAAGTAAAAGACAATAATCATCTACCTCCCGGTCGTTCAAGTTTCTTTGAGCTCCACCTGCCATCCTGCCTCTGTGTGAAAATCACCAATCATACCATCCTTATTAACAGAGTAACTGAATAGAATAGGATACTTAAATTTCAAGCATTCTTCCCCTATCCATAAATCTATCCAAAATTTAATTCTTTGTCCATTCCCAACTTCCAATTTAGTAAATTTCAAAAATTCTTCCCAAAGTTTACTAATACACTTACAGATGCCTCCTTTTGCATTCAAGTGTAAAGAGGAAGGTCTCCACTCAATCTTGTTACCATAAATAGCATTGATCAGCTTCTTCCATACATAATCCCCGTCATGCGTGTATCTCCATAACCATTTGAAAAGCAAGCTCTTATTGTGAACTTTCAGAGTTCTTATACCCAAGCCACCCCCTTATTTATCGTTCAACACCACTTGCCATTTGACTAAATGCATTTTCTTTTTAGTAGCATTGTCATCCCATAGAAACTTATTTCTCATGGTATTCATCTTTTTCTCGATTGCAGCGGGCATAGCAAAAAGGGACACCAGGTAGGTTGGCATTCCATCTAACACACTTCTTATTAATGTAAGTCTGCCTCCCATAGATAAAATATTGTTTCTTCGAGAGAACCAACTTATTAGCACATCTATCCAAGACCCATTGCCAAATATTCTGATCATTTTTCTTCGGAGGAAGCCCAAGATATATTGTTGGAAATTTCTCAACCTTACAACCCAAAATAGCAGCCAGCTCCTCAACTGTGTTATCAGCATCAATGCTAAATATGCTACTTTTGGCCATATTAGTTCTTAATCCAGTGACTACTTCAAAAATTAGCAGAACTCCTTTGAGGTATAGTATTTGCTCTTTCTCTGCTTCATACAAAAGGAGGGTGTCATCAGCACATATGATATGAGAAAATATGACTCTATTATCACCAGTTCTGCCAAAGTGCATTCCTTTAATCCATCCCAACTTCTCCACCTTCATTAACATCCTACTAAGAACTTCCATCACTAGAGTAAACAATATGGGGACAGAGGGTCCCCTTGTCTCAAACTCCTTTGAGATCTAAAACAATCCTGGGGATTTCCATTTATTAATACAATATACAGTACTTGATCCACTTGATAAAAGAAAAATATCATACATAATTAAGTTAATATTTAATTTTTAATACTAATATTAATAATTTCTTTGCAGGAAAGATCATATTTTATTTAAAAATTCAGCAGCTTGACAATTAAGGAGACATGTGAGAAGAAAAAAAGAACCTATTTTTGCATTATACAAATCAAGATCCATGACAAACAAAATGAAAAGAAAGAGAAAGAAAGAAGAAGAAAAAGCTGGAGACCAAGCCACGCTACTTTAGAGCAAGTGGGCATTTGCTAATGAGAATTTTGAAAGACAAAGTTGTCAGAATAAATTTTACTAGCACACAAGTTCAAAACAATCGGAGTGGCAACTTGACAAATTGGATAAAGAAAGTTTTCTGACAAATTCACAACAACAGGCAAGTGGCCAACTTGGAAAATAAGAAGTGTGACAATTCAGTGTATATGGTACTACGGAAGCTCTATAAATAGCGTCACATTGAGCAACTTCGAGGGGAGGAAAGGAGCATAGATAATTTCTCTATCTTCATAAGTCATTTTCTTTCTTCTTCGTCTTCAGTTATTCAGTGTAGGAAATTACTCTAGTTCCCATTTTTAATTAAATAGTGGGAATTATTTTTCTTGAATATTTTTTTCTATTTTCTTATTTAATGGGCAAGAATATTTCTGTTGCTAGTACTAACTCCAGTATGGAGTAACTCTTCTTGTGTTGGGAGAATGACGGATCTTAATATTTTAATATAATAGTAGATTATTCCTCAATTTCACATGCTTGAGCTGGAGCTTTTTATTTAAATTTTATCTGCTTTATAGTTAGGTGTTATTTAATTTGTTAAAATCTATCTATTTCGTACTACATATTAACTTATTACTAATTCTGTAATCGAAAGAGGTGGAAGAAGTAATACAGTTAATTTTGGTATTGATAGATGTTAACTTTTATTTAGTGACATCTAGCTCTTATATGTTAAAATTGATTCTACACTTATTTGTAGTCGAGAGAGGCGAATAGTGTAAAAATCAGTTGTAACAAGGTAACCGAAAGGGACTTAGTAAAAAGAGTGTGTTTCAGTTTAAGCATATATTTCCTGGCTCTTTTAATATTACTATTTTGACGATTAATTTGTATAACCGAGAGGAGTGCAATTAATTGCTCAACTTAAGTAATAATATATAAATGTAATTGTGAGAGGCATTTATACATTTGTGAGAAATAGAAATTGAAGGATAATTTTATCTATTATATAATAGAAATATTAAAGTGAAGTTATGATCCCAACACCTTTTTATTATATTTGTGAAAAACAAAATATTTTCTATTGCTCTATTCATGCATTTTTTGTTAGTTAATTCACAACTCAACTCTTTCTGATTTTCTCAAATAGTAATTAAAACAAGAAACGTCTCTAGAATAGATATACCAATCTCTGTGAGTTCGACATCTTTCTATACTATTATTTGACATAGTACCTCCCTGGGGTAGGGGTAAGGTCTGCGTACACCCTACCCTCCCCAGACCCCACTTGTGAGATTATACTGGATTGTTGTTGTATTTGACAGAGTACGAGTTTAAATTATATACACGCCAGACACTCGTCACCACTCAATCCATCTGTCACCAAAATTCATTTGCTTTAGAATACTTAGCAGACAAGACCAATTCACATGATCATAAGCTTTCTCAAGATCCAGTTTGTAAGCAACACCTCTTTTCTTCATCCTCAACAGATTGCCAAACCTCTCATTGGCAACCGTAGCAGCATCAATTATTTGTCTACCCTTGATAAATACATTCTGACTATCTGATAGTATACTACTTTATCAATTGCTACTTTAAGTCTTTCTGCCAGCAACTTTGCAATGATCTAATAAACACTTCCCAACAAACTTATAGGTTTGAAATTTTTCGCATCTGCAGCTCTTTTTTCTTGGGGATCAATGCAATGAAAGTAGAATTCATACTCCTGACAAAGGAACCTTTTTTATAAAACGCCTCCACAGTTTGCCACACATCATCCATAACTGTATTCCAGCATTTTTGGAAAAAATAAAGGTTGAAACCATCAGGTCCTGGTGCCTTATCACTTCTGAATGATTTAATAACATTTTCGAACTCTTCCATGGAGAAAGATCTCTGCAGCCATTCCTTGTCCTCATCAGAAAGTGTCATCAAATTATCGTCTTCCCAACTTGGCCTCCAGTCTTCAGTTTCATTAAACAACTTCTCATAGAAATCCTAAATATGTATTTTGATTATGTTATCATCCACCAACTCTCCATTAATTTCTATCTTGTCAATACAATTGAATCTCTTATGGGCATTGGCTTGCCTATGAAAAAATTGTGTTTCTATGCCCCTGCTCAAGCCAAATGCATCTGGACTTTTGTCTCCATGAGATCTCCTCAACTTTTGCCACTCCTCCGTCTCCATCATGATAGAGTTTCTTTCAGAGTCTAAATGTTCTTAATCCTGATTAAATACCATACCATGATCAATTTCTTCCGGCCTGGCCAAGGCCCTACTCTTCTTGTCCTCCGGCTTATCAAAAACCTCTTTAGTCCCTTTTTTAAAATCACCTTTCAAAAGTATAAGTTTCTTTGGAAGAACAACATCGGGATCACCTTGGAGATCATAGGATTTCCACCAATTATCAATTAGTTCTAAGAAACCCTTATGCTCCAACCACATATTTTCAAACTTAAAGTACTTTTTTCCTATTTTGCAGTCTCCACATTCTAATAGGATTGCACAATGATCTGAAGTAGTTCTAGGAAGGACCCTCTATTGCAAGAATTTAAATTGTTCATCCCAATCTTCTGATAATAAAAAAACTATCTATCATGGATGCACTTTGACTATTTCTCCCCCTAAACCAAGTATAAGAGCCTCCATGAAATGGAAGATCAATCAAAGATAGTTCATGTATAAATTTTGATAACTCTCTCATAGCTGTTGTATTCTTGGCTCTTCCCCTCTTCTCTTCTTCAAACCTTAATACATTAAAATCTCCCCCCACTGCCCATGGTTGTGACATAATTCCGTTGATTGCTGCAAGTTCCTTCCATAAACCTTTTCTTTCTTTTCTATCACAAGGACCATAAACTCTAGTGAAAGCATGTTGATGTCTAGAATTTTCTTCTTTTAGCAAGATCGTAGCTAAATGTTGACCCATAATTTTCTCCAAACAGTTCCATCTTCTTTTATCCTAGAATATAATAATCCCACCACTACTACCCTGAGCTTCCAATTCAACTCACTCAGTCCACTAGAACCACCCAAGTTGTCTGATACAATCTAAATTTATCTTTTTCATTTTTGTTTCTGTGAAGTGTGTCAGCCTTCCATTTACATAAAACTAATTTAACCAACTCCCTTTTGTCCGCCTTGTTAACACCCCTCACATTCCAACATATAATTTTCAACTTCATTGATCAACTGGCAATGCTCTCCTTCCCTTGCCTCTACCCCCTTTACTTGCATTACCTTCGAAGCATATCCTAAACTCCAGTAACTTCAATTCTCTCACATTTTTTGCTTGGAGAAACAGTACTCGATGAACTAGATGTAGAAGAGTTTTCGGATCTTTCACTATCAATCCGCATAAGTAACTCCATAAGCTTTTCCCCAATGCCTTTATCCCCAACTGCTTGCTAATTTTTGTCATGTTTCTTTTTACCCAAACTGAAGCTTGCAAGTGAATTAACTTCTGCTCGATATCCAGCAGCTTGATTCTCATACCACGAAAGCATCAAAATATCCTAGGCTTCATCAACTTCTAGTCTTTCTTCAACTTCTAGTCTCTCTTCATAGTTAAACAGTAATTAATCATCTTCTTATTCGCTATTGGAATAGTTATTCATCGGATTCTCCACACCCTCTCCATTCATGCATGGGTTATCTTCCTCAGGTAGAAGATTCTCCAATTCTTCTCATCTTCCCTCTCTGTGTTTCTTACCATTTCAACTGCCCAAAATCTCTGGTTTGGTTTTCTTGTTGTTGTATATCTTCCATGTCCTTCTCCTCCAAAGAAAAGGTCTTCGCTTTTATCGCCTCAACTTCAACAGCTAAAGGATCGAAAGAGTTGGATAATTCTAGATCTCCAGCAGTAAAAGAGGACTTCTAGATACATGGGTCGACCACTTTTACTCTATAACGAACTTTCTGGCCCATCTTTCTCCTATTAAAACTCTCTTTTGGGCCTGCCTTCTATTTTGGATTATTAGTGCCCTTCAACCCAGTATATTTACCCGTCTTGTTTGCGTTAGAGTTATTAGAGAGCCCAGATTTATTAAAGGACGCCTGATCCTTTCCTTTAACCGACGCATGTCCCATCCCCAAACTCAATGCGTCTCAGTTTGTTGTACTTTTGTTGTCTTGGAACTTGAGGGCGCCGACTGTCTCTCATTAATGCGACTCTTAGAGTTCTGAGATACTCTCTGATGATCATCCTCTCTTTTTCGGTCACCTTCTCGTTCACTTTTCCATCCAATTTCCTCCACCCAAGAAATAGATTCTACCCATAGAGGTACTTTGAAGATAAGTTTCTCTGCAATTAGTTCTACTATTACCGGAAAAGATGTGTCAGAGTTTTTTACACATATCCTCGCCCATCTCAGATGACTTCTATTTTTTGTCTCTTCATCAATACCCAGAAAGCCTCCATACCGGTCACCAACCATTTTGCAGATATTCTCTGACAATAAGTGAGACGGAAGACCTATTAACTTGATCCAAAGCTTTTCAGGTTTAGAGTTTCTGCGATTACAAGTTAAAATAAGGGACCACCAATCCAGGAATAATTCCTGATTTTCAAACTTCCATTTTCCCATTTTGATTCTCTCTTGCTTCCACTCTCAAAGGGAATTCAAAAAGGAAGTATTCGTCATTCAGCTCCTTAACTACCACCCCTGCCGGAATCTTCCACTTTTTGTTTGCCCAAGCTTGTAACTCTCTGCAACTTGGAAACTTATAAGGATAATAACATAGGGAGCCCAACACACTTTCAATGATAATCCACCCTGCTCCTTAACGAACTAGTTTCAATCCGAAGCTGGTTTGGTTCCAAGGAATCATCGTTCATCACTTTGATTTCATCTTTAGGCCATTGTTCCATCTGTACTACCTGAATAAAACTTTCTCCACTTTTAGAATTTAGTGGTTCATACCTCGCCTTCTCCTTCTCCAAAACAAATCTCTTGATCTTGTCTGCAAAATCAGACCACCCAACATTCTCACTGATTTCAGGAATTATGATGGATACTTTACTGCTGCCTTTCACTGCCACGACTCTGATGAATCTGCCCATCCTGTTAAAATTCTGGAAAATACGATACGAATTGAATCTGATAATCCCAGCTTCTACATATGTTACCCAGTCCCTCTGTTGCCCATTCCATGCATTTGCATAAGCCCAGGACGTTAAACCTGTCAAAAGTAACTCTGTTCATAAGAAATTTTCTCCTTTCTACGATTTCATACCAACTATCACTGAGTTCTACTCTTCAAAAGATTTGTTGCAGGACATGAAAAAGCAAGCTCTACCATTTTAATTTGTTAACTGGCCACCTTCACTTTTCTCGTCGCCGTAAAGTAGGCTTAAGTTACTCAGTCAAAAGTGTTCATTTAACAAGAATCAAGGACATAGAGTAGAGTCAGAAACAAAAAGGAAAGAAATAAATTGATTGAGAATCACTGATGAAGAAAGAATAGAGGATAAGATAAAGATTAAAAACTGGATAATCGAAAAGCAATGATCGCCGGAAACGAAAGCTATCGGAAAAGATAGTTAGGGAGAGAATTTGGAAAGGTTACACATTTCCCAAGGGAAACCATTACTAATGCATGCATAACTTATTTCTTGACTTCTTTAGTTAAGAGAATATAGTGGTTTATGTGCAGTAAGTATCATGAATACTTCAAACTTTCCTATCTCAATAACATTACCCGTATGCCACTAACACATGAACAAAAAGAGCTTCCACCATTGTTGAGTATTCAAAATTAAATCAAGTTATACAGAAAAAAAAAAGACCTCCATTTATTCAAAAGTTTCTGATCTAAGGGGATATGTATGTTGTATTTCACCAATAGGCAAAAGTGAAACATCAAAGGATACCACAGGGAAAAGAGAAGACAGTTGCATCATTTTTATTTTTATTTATCAACTCTTTTGTCTACCTTAAAAAGACAGGAAACTTTTAAATACCTAGAGGTTCCCAGGTGCATGAGAGGAATTGCTAAAACATATTCAAAAATCCAGAATGGTAAAGAAAGAGGCCGTACACAACGAAACAGCATCTTCTTACCTGTGTTTCTAGGTCATCGGAATTTAATCTCTTGTGGTAGGCCTCAACAAAACACTTCCTTTCATTCTCTGGAATCAGATCTCTGAATGGCTCCCAAGCTGCAACAGATCACAAAATAAAGAGGCATTAACTTCCAAAGCTACATCTTCAGTCCCCTTATACATCATCCCAAATGAAAACAACACCTTAATGATGATCAGACCTATATACGTCATCCCAAATGAAAACAACACCTTAATGATGATTAGACCTAGACACTTGACAATTTCCCAGTTTTGAGTAAGCAATTACTACTTAATACAATGTACTTGTAAGAAGCTTTAGTAAGACAACTACTTAGTTAAAATTTGAAAAGATTCATTAAAAGGAGTGACTCACATAGACCTATCACAAGTTTGTCCGAGTTCACAAAATTAGAAATACACTCTGGAAAATGCATTTCATTCATGGACTAGAAAGAACTACTTAAAACTTTGGCTTAGAAGTGAGTTTTCAAAGATCCACAAGTGAATGGAAAAGTTGTTCCTTATCTTCATATGGAAAAACCACATAGGAACTCCCATGCCAAATTAATGTACATTTATACCCTACATATAATTCAGGTTCATCCACAACAAAACTAATACATTCAAGCATTCGGATGAAATAGTTTACAGATTCTAGAACATCTCGATACAGCTGCTCACTGGTTACAGTTAGTTGATTTTTCCTCGGCCATTATGCACTCAATCAAATGAACGCATGATATTCAGAAGCTTACCATCAGGGAATATTGCAGCAGCTCCACCCTCATAAAACCAATCAATTTCTTTCTTCCGCAACAAAAATATTCCTCTGAGAATGATACCAGTAACCTTAACAGAAAGGTAATTTAAAATATTTAGCAATAACATCGATTTAACATGATTTTGAAAACAGAATGTATCATTTCCCCCTAATAAGTTCTAAAAAACCTGAACTTAAAGAATAATTAGTCATGTATTAAACCTTGTCAGGATGTGATATGCTGTATGCAAGAGCGAGAGTGCTTCCCCATGAACCACCAAATACCTGCACAAAAATCACGCTTATGAGAGGCTTATGAAGTACCATCCACCAAGCAGTCACAAACGGAGAGCTTATTTGCACCTGCCATTCTGGAATCTCTAAGTGCTCTCTTAATCTTTCAATATCCCCAACAAGATCCCATGTTGTATTCTCCTCCAAGCAAGCATGAGGCTTGCTTTTACCTGCACCTCTCTGGAAGATAGCAATGTCTTCATTAGAAAAAGCACAGAGTGCATGAACTAGCACTTAAATAAGAATATCTACCTGATCTAACAGAATGATTCGGTAGAAGCCAGGATCAAAGAACCTCCTGTTATTTGGTGAAGTCCCACCTCCAGGGCCTCCATGAAGAAAAACTACTGGCTGCAAATATGGAACTAATTTTCGAAATGACTGTATACACTAACACATCATTGCAAAAAGCAGATTTCACCTTCTTGGGCAGTGACAGAACCATTATTTCAAAATCCAAAAAGCGTAAAAAAGCAACAAGGTCCTAGGGGCTTGAAGTGAACCGACAAGTGAAGCGCACAATTTAGGAAAATAAAAAGAGTACCATACAATTATGAATTTAGTACTATAATAATCAATTTCAAACTAATTTCAACATCCAACGTACAATAAAGCTGATATCAATCCAACTCCTCAAAGATGAGAATCAAAGAATCGATTGTTTCTCGTCAAATCCTTTGCGAGATCATGCATGAATGGCTTCACCCATGAAGCGATGACCCCTCACTTTACATCGCTTCATCGCTTTAATTGTCGAAGTGATGGCTTTAATAAAATTGGACAGAACAACTCTACTTCTGCATCATGTGAAGACATCAGAGAGTAGGAACATGAGAACATGTGGCCTACCTTGAAATAGGCATATATATCACTGTCCAATAAAATAATGTTGTCCACCAAAAAGAGGGAAACTGATCAATCACTTATGGAGTCACAAGCAAAAATGCACTCTTCATATGCTTGCTCCCTCACCTTCCACAATTTCTCCTAGTAAGGAAAAGAGAGCTGGGACTACTCTGAGAAAGTGGAACACATGTAAAGTTGAAATCTGATACTGCCTTTGCAATTTGCAAAAGGTTATGGTAATGTAGGCAAGCAAACTTAGAACTTTAAATGGCCACGTACTAGGAATACTTGGATCTTTCCAAAAATGTTGTAAAACTCAAACTTGTTTAATTTTCCGACTCAGGATGCCAAATTAACGTTTATCCAATGAAGCCTGGATTTCAGAAGAAATAAAATAAGGATAAATTACCAAAGAACAGAAAATGGAAGGGGCCATACTTGATAAAATTCCACACTACATTCCTAGAGGTACCAAATAGCTCTTCATTTCAGCAACTTTTCTAAGCCCCTTATCTGCCCCATTTTCCTTTCTAGAAGTAGTAAAATCCGTGTCCCCTTTCCCAAAGTAGATCTTGTATTCCAAAAAAAGTCCTTCATTGTAACATGATTGAGTTTGATACAAGGGAAAAGGGTCAAATTTACCCCTTTACTTTGGGATAATTATTACATTTAACCTTCGCTATACTATCCAGCCGAATTTACCCCTACTATTATACTATCCGGCCAAATTTACCCCTACTGTTAGCAAACTTTTAAAACTTACCCCAACCCTAAAGGCAATCCACAATCTCCTAAAAATTACTCACAATCTTGTAACCCCTCTGACAAGAGTGGGTTGCTCTAGTGGTAAGCACCCTCCACTTCCAACCAAGAGGTTGTGAATTCGAGTCACCCCAAGAGCAAAGTGGGGAGTTCTTGGAGGGAGGGAGCCGAGGGTCTAGCGGAAACAGCCTCTCTACCCCAGGGTAAGGGTAAGGTCTGTGTACACACTACCCTCCCCAGACCCCACTAGTGGGATTATACTGGGTTGTTGTTGTTGTTGTAATCTTGTAACCCCTCTATAGAGCTAGCACCCTCTCGGTGCTATCAGTCTCTGCCTACTAAGGTTTCCTTCGCTGTTGTTGCTTAGGTAAGTTTGGTATATCTGTCTAAGTCATAAAAGGGACGGAAGATAAGAAGAAGAGTGTGAATTATCAAAAATAGAGTCAAATTAAATCCACCAAGAAATATGTGATTCATTTTGACAAGTAAAAGAATTTCATTAGATTGACATCAAGAGGGTGCTAGCTCTACAAAAGGATTACAAGATTGTGGGTAATTTTAAGGAGATTTTGGGTTGCCTTTAGGGTTGGGGGTAATTTTTAAAATTTTGCTAACGATAGGGGTAAATTTTGGCCGGATAGTATAACAGTAGGTGTAAATTTGGCCGAATAGTGTAACGAAGGTTAAATATATACAACATTTGAAAGTAAAGAGGTAAATTTGGCCCTTTTCCCATGATAAATCGGGCAGCAGAGAAACAATAGAGCACTTTCAGGAAGAGACGGAAGTAATCGCATATCATGACTTCTAGAGTTGATTTATGAAGTTTGAGAAGCTAGTCCCAAAATAGCTAAGAGAATAAAGTGGGCTTTTGTGCAACGAAAATGTCACACTGAAACAAAAACATAGAGTAGTATTAGTTCACATTAAAGTGAATGTCTTTTGAAGAACAGTTTCAATTATGGCAATTGATCAAACCATCAAGGTAATAGAATAGACGCCAACAACTACGCCTCCACGTAACTGAACAGACTAAAAAGAAAAACTGAGTGAAGCAATAACAGACAAAGAGCATCTTAGCTCTTAACTCACTTTATCTTCAAGGGAAGATTTAAATAAATAAAGATCCATCAGTTCTGCACAAGCATTGTCCAACGTATATTTAACAGCAATTCTCTTTTAATCTTTCTATTCGACACTGGCATGAAAATCAGTTTGATTTGTTCAAGAAGCATGAATTGATTCTGCTCCAATGCCAACATACCCAGAAATCGGAAAGAGAAAATAGGGAAAAAAACTCACATGGCCATTAGGATTTCCTGACTGCTCCCAGTATATAGTATGAAGGTCCGAAACTTTCAAAAACCCAGTACTATATGGCTCTATAGAAGGGTATAGATTCGTGTTCAATGCAGGAAATTCTTTCTTCAAATCCATTTGATCCACTATTAATTGTTCCTCACTTTCACAATCAAGATTCTGAGCTCGTAACAATAACTTCTTCCTCCCTGCAAAGTTAGCACCAACCACGAAACACACGATCCATCTCAGATATACCAAAGCAGATTAAGTGACAAAACTATATGAAAAAAAAACCTATTTTAAAAACACTCATTTAAGCAAAATTCAAAGAAAAACAAACAGAATGAAAGATATGATATGCTCATCTTGTCATTCTCCAGTAGTTTCACAGTTAAATCAAGTGATAAAAAAATGAAAAACACTGTCTTTGACACCGATATGAGCAAATTCCAGAGCAAACACAAATGGAACAAAAAAGTACGAAAATACCCATCTAATCATTTTCCTCAATTGTCATTTAAAGGCAACAAGAAAAAAACCCACCCAACTTTAACATCTGGATTATAATTCTGCAAGAAATAATTTGATTTTGACGGGTCCATCAAGCAGAAAATTCACCTATAACAAAAAAGTATTGCTAATACCAATCCAATAATTATCCTTTACTTTCACATTTCAGTCACTTAGTTGTCATCTAAAGATGAAAAAAGCCTCAGCTTTACTCTCAAAATTGTGTTTCTGCAAAAATCTTGGCACATAGATTTTGATATTGAAGGGTCCATCAAGCAGCAAAGTAGACAATTTACCCACTTTTGCACACAAACAAATAGAGAGAAACCTGAGATGGGGGTGATGGAAAGCGAGAAGATGTAAGTAGTTGGGGGTGGTGAAGTAGAAGAGACCGGCAAATATGCCAAAGTAGTACTCCTAGTAGTAGTGTTAGGAGGAAATAACGAGGGAGCCCCAATTGCTGTTGCTGGTGCTGCTGCTAGCCTCATTGGTAATTTCCTGAATATCACATTCACTTTGCTACAACCGACGATATCAGCAATTAATTCCAACTTACTTATGTGTTACTATTATTAATACTAATATCAGTTGAACAATTAGTTTAAACGATTATAAATGCTCAAAAATGACAAAAGGTATTGTATATAATAGTATGCTTAAAAATGACAAAAATTACTCTTTTCATTTCAATTTATCAATTTATGTGAATGTATTTCATTTTAAATCCGTGCCAAAAAGAATGTCCAATTTCCGTATTTGAAACAATGTAATACCCAATTTCCGTATTTGAAACAATTTACCTTTATGCAATAATTTATTGACACACAAAAAATATGTACCTCATTTTACCCCCCAAGTTCAAAAGTCATTCTCTTTTTTTCTCAAACTCTATATCCGGTCAAATAGGTTCATATAAATTGAAACGAAGGAAGTATATGTTATTGGTTCGGCCTAATATTATATTTGGTGTTAACTGACGAGACTCATAACCATATTACCCAACTTGCCCAATTAAAAACTCTTTAACTGAAAATCAATAAATGTCATGACCCCAAAATCCCACCTTAGGAATCGTGATTGCACCTAGTCTCTAATACTAGGTAAGCCTAACACATGATAAGAATAACTAGTTAAATTCAATTAACTAAAAAGCGTAAACGGATAAGTGACATAGCATCGACAAAATGACCAAATAGTAATACACCCCAAAATCGGTAGTACGGAGTCTTAAGCTCTATTGAAATACACTAGGAATCTCTATTACAATATTGTTTGGAAACAAAAGAAATAGTAGCATATGATCACTAGAAGGTGACTTCGAGGCCTGCGAGCGTCAAGCAGGTATCCCTTGAAGTTTTCGTGATATCTGATTCAACTCACTAGCGTCTGGCACGGGAGTACCTGATCTGCACAAAAATGTGTAGAAGTGTAGTATGAGTACATCACAACGGTACCTAGTAAGTATCAAGACCAACCTCGGTGGAGTAGTGACGAGGTCAAGTCAAGACACTTACTAGACATAGAAACATGTGCAGAATATTAATATAATCTAACAACGGAAAGTAAAAGCAATAAATGACAACAAAACAGAATTTTATTATAAGGCTAACAACAAAAGTGTAACGACCCAGCTGATCGTTTTTAGTATTGTAGCCTCGTTCCCCCATTTATTGCTTATTTTGTGTTCGTTTGTTGTTATGTCACTTGTAGGGATGGTTGGTTTGGTTTCGGAGATGTTTCGGAATAAATTGGAACACTTAGTCCCAAGGTTGGAAGCCTGAGTTGAACGGATGTTGACTTGTGTGTAAATGACCTCGGAAGGGAGTTTTGATTGTTCTGATCGCTCTGCATGGTGATTTTGGACTTTGGAGTATGTCCGGATATTGATTTGGAGGTCCGTAGGTGAATTTGGCTTGAATTGGCGAAAGTTGGAAAAGGTTAAAGTTTGGAGAGTTGAGAAGTTTGACCGAGAGTTGACTTTATTGTTACCGAGCTCAGATTTTAGTTTCGAAAGTTGGAATAGGTCCGTCCGTTGTGTCATTTATGATTTGTGTGCAAAATTTAAGGTCAATCGGAGTTGGTTTGATAGGTTTCGGCATCAATTGTAGAAGTTGGAAATCCATTAGTTCGTTAGGCTTGAATTGGGGTGCGATTCGTGTTTTTATGTTGTTTGATGTGATTTGAGGCCTCCACTAAGTTCATATGATGTTTTAGGATGTGTTGGTATGTTTGGATGGGGTCTCGGGGGCCTCGGGTGAGTTTTGGATTGATTGCGGATTGAGTTTGGCCTTGTAAAGCTGTAGATTTTTCTGGTGTCTGGTTTCCTTATACGCATTCACGAGAGAGGTCTCGCGTTCGCGAAGGGTATCTGGGAGGCAAGAGAAGTTTGCTCTCCGTGTTAACGAAGGTGAAGGGAGTTTGAGCATCGCGATCGCGAGGAGGTGCTCACGTTCGCGTAGAAGGATGAGGCAAGCTTGGGCACCAGGCCTTAAGCCTTCACGTTCGCAGTCAAGGGAACGCGTTCGCGTAGGCAGAGCACTGTGAAGCATCGCGTTTGCAATGGGTCCTTCGCGTTCGCGTAAGAGGATTTTTTGGGCAGTTGAATTTTGTGTTTCACGAATGCGAGGCACTTTCCGCGTTTGCGAAGAAAGACCTTTGGGCAGCAATTATTAAATTTCAAAATCGAGGTTTGAACCTATTTTTCATATTTTGAGCTAGAGACCTCGGATTTGGGCGATTCTTGATGGAATTTTTAAGGAGTTGATTAGAATAAGTGATTCTAACTCGGTTTTGGTTGTTGTACATGAATCTATCATTATTTTTATCATTTAATTAGTGTTTTGGGTTGGAGAAATTGAGGAAAAAATTGTGAAACTTCATAGACTATAATTTGAGGATTTGAATGTCGAGTTGAGATCGTAATTTAGTAATTTTAGTATGGTTGGACTCGTTATTGAATGTGCATTCGGATTTTGTAAATTTTGTCTGATTCTGAAACGTGGGCTCAAGGATGACTTTTTGGGTTGACTTTTTTACTTTGGTTAAAGAATTTAGCTTTATCATATGGAATAGATTCATATAGATTGTACTAATTGTATTAAGTTGTTTGTGACTAGATTCAAGTCGTTCGGAGGCCGATTCGCGAGGCAAGGGCTTGTTGAAGTAGAGATTTGCGCGGTTTGAGGTAAGTAACACATCTAAACTTGGTTCTGAGGGTATGAATCCCTGAAATACGTGTTATGTTATTTGTATTGAGGTGACGCACATGCTAAGTGACGGGCGTGTGGGCGTGCACCGTGGTAATTGTGACTCGGTTGCTTCCGTGGTATTGTGTAGTTATCAAACCTTGTTGCTATTCATGAAATCCCTATGTGTTAGAGTAATTGAGCTGCAATCGATGTTAGAAATCATATTTAGGCTATATGCTTATTCTATTGAGACCCACAGAGATTATTTGTACTGTTGAATTATTTGCTTAAATTACAATTATGTACTTAGTCACATCCATCATTTGCATATCATATCTCAGTCTCTGTTGTTATTTATTGTTACACCATGTATCATTGTTTGGGCTGATTGACATGATTTGTGAGCCCGAGAGACTAGAGAGATTGATGACTGAGTTGGGGCCTGAGAGCCGTGTTCTGAGTGAGGTTGTGGATCGGGCTGCACACCGCAGCAGGCCTTCTTGGCTTTATATATATTATTATGGATCGGGCTGAATGTCGTAGCATGCCTTATAGGATTTATCGGGTTGCATGCCGCAATAAGCCATATTGGCTTAATATTAGTGCTTGGGAAGGATCCACCCCTCCAGAGTCTGATATACCAGCAGTGAGCGTAGGTATTGTACAGTGTTGAGTGATTGAGTGTGATGAGTGATAGTTGAGACAGTCAGATTGAGTACTCTAAGAGTGTGAGTACATGAGGTTATCACTGTGATGCATTATATGTGACATGCACATTTGACATGTAGATATAGAGATGTAGCATTTCTCATATCAGTCATACTTGTAATATTTTATCAATGTTGAGCTTAAACTGTTAAACTTGAAAGCATGTTTACATTTCTGTACTGTGTACAACTGATTATGAGATTCTCTGAGTTACTACTTTCATTTTCCTATCATATCTGTACTGTTATTATCTGGATTTGGACTGTATCTTTCTGAGCTCGTCACTGCTTTCAGCCCAAGGTTAGTCTTGTTACTTATTGAGTACATTGGGTTGGTCACACTCATATTATACTCTGCACTTCGTGTGTAGATCCAGGTACTTCTAGGCACGGTGGTTGCTAGATTTGGGAGCATTTTCTGCTTGGAGACTTTTGAGGTTGCTACATTGGCGTTCACAGACCTCGACTCTCCTTCTTTTCAGTTTATTTAGCACTATTCTATCTTTCCAGATAGTTGTATCAGAAGTTTGACTATGTTGATATTTAGTAGTTCATGTACTCGATGACACCTAGATTTTGGGAGATTTCGTATTTGAGTCGCAGTTAGTCCTTTCTGTTATTTATGAGATTTTCACTTTTAAACTCAATATATCATGCTTTTAAATTAAAATGAGTAGTTGTTTGGTGATGTCAGCTTGCCTAGTACTGTGATAGGCGCCATCACGACATGTTAAGATTTGGGTCGAGACAAGTTAGTATCAGAGCCTAGGTTACATAGGTCTCACGAGTCATGAGTAGGTTTAGTAGAGTCTTGAGGATCGGTACATAGACGGCTGTACTTATCTTCGATAGGCTACCAAACCAATAGGAAACTTCATTTTATTGTATTCTTGTCGAGCGAATTTGTTGATTCTGGAAACTAAATTTCTAGTATTTTATTCTCTCACAAATGGTGAGGACACGTGCTACCGGATAGGGCGGAAGGCCACCAGTACCACCAGCTAGGGTCGCGGGAGGCCGGGGCCTCGGTAGAGGCCAAGGTGCAGCTCGTAGAATAGGTAGAGCAACACCTGTGGATCCACCCGTTGCTCCAGCTTAGGAGCAGACACCAGATGTGGTTGAGCCGGTGGGACCAATTCAGGCACTAGCTGTGCCAATTGGGATTCTAGGCCTTCAGGAGGTTCTGGTCCAAATATTGACTGTATGCACTAGCCTTGCTCAGGTGGTTTCAGTTCTGACCGCACTAGCCACTTCTCAGGCTGGGGGAGGTGCTCAGACACCCGTCGTCCGTACTCCAAACCAGGTAGTTCAGGGACTTCATACATCAGAGGTACTACTAGCCCAGCTGGTTGCAGCGGCTCAGGCCCCGATTGGTCCACCTATGAGTGACGAGAAGTAGAAGAGGCTAGAGAGGTTTGGGAGGCTCAAGCCTCCATCATTCAGTGCGGCTGAGTTAGAGGATGCTCGGGACTTCTTAGACCAATCCCAGCGGATCCTTCGCACGACGGTTATTCTAGAGACTAGCGGAGTCTCATTTATTACTTTTCAGCTGTCGGGGGAAGCCTTCTGATGGTGGGAGGCTTATGAATTGAGCAGGCCAGCCGGCGCTGCACCACTTATATGGCACGGGTTTTCTGTTCTCTTCTTGGAGAAGTTTGTTCCACAGACACGCAGGGAGGAGTTGCGTAGGTAGTTTGAGCAGCTACGCTAAGAGGGTATGTCCGTGACCCAATATGATATGAGATTTTCAGAGTTGGCTCGTCACGCGATATGGTTGGTTCCCACAGAGAGAGAGAGGATTAGAAGGTTCATTGATGACCTCAACTATGGACTACGCTTTGTCATGACTCGGGAGATTGCATCGGGTGGTAGGTTTGACGAGGTGGTTGATATTGCTAGGCAGCTAGAGCAGGTCCATAGTCAGAAGTGTGAGGAGAGGGAGTGTAAGGCCCCGTAAATTTTGCCAAGAAATTTAAGGTTTCGTGATGCCGAGGTAGGCCTATGTGTTTGAGGATTGTAGAAATCTTCTCCCCGAGCAAGCTCGTCGCGGTACGAACCATTTGGGTTAAAGAAAGCACTGAGGAGTTGATGGAAATTTTTGGCAGAAGAATGTGATTCTGCGATCAGTTTCGCGATCGCAGAACCACTCCGCAGGCCGCATGCCCGTCGCAGAGTTGAGTAGAAAAATGGTTGAATTTTGAAGGTCATTTTACGGTCCATTCTACGATCGTATATCCATTTCGCGGTCGGCATTTTCCATCGCAGATTTGGCATGAAGAATTTTGTTAGATGATTTTGCGGTCCATTTTGCGGCCGCATAAGTGGTCTGTGGACCGCAGACCTGTTGCAGACTGGTCCAGACCAGCCCAGTTCTTGGCATCATTTTCGCTGCCCATTTTGAGGGATGCATATCTGTTATGCGGTCCACTCTGCGATCATAGACCTGAGTTTGGAGGGTCCATTTTCCTATTTTTATAACCCGACCCTATTTTGATAAATAGCATTTGGGGCTCATTTTGAAATGGATGTCTGGAAAATTTAGAGAGAGGTAAGAGTATTTTAGAGAGAGAAGGGGAAGACCTGGCATTCTAAGCACCCATTCTTGCACCAATCTTCAAGAATCAAGGAAGCCAATCACTAGATTATCATCTATTCGGGTAAGTCCTACTCCTAAGCTTTCATGCAAGAGGTTATGAGTTCAAGTATATTGTGGGGGTTGGAAATAGGCCATGCATGTG
The DNA here is from genome assembly GCF_000390325.3 of Nicotiana tomentosiformis. Taxonomy (NCBI): domain Eukaryota; kingdom Viridiplantae; phylum Streptophyta; class Magnoliopsida; order Solanales; family Solanaceae; genus Nicotiana; species Nicotiana tomentosiformis. The sequence goes on along the minus strand of NC_090814.1, from coordinate 40,562,360 downwards.
ACAATAGGTTGTAGTATGTGGGATTAATGAACCAATTTGGTTAGTTTCTTGTTAAAATTGGTTGAGGGAGGAAGGAATGACCCCGCCATTGAATTTGGGGGAGATTGCACAAGAGTTCGTTGGGAGAATACGTCAAGCTGTGGAGGGAATGGGAGAACTTGTTGCTAAGGGAAGTGTCCTTGTTCCTACCAATGTCTCCGCACCACCAGATCGTGTGGTGAGAGCATCTAAGAAACGAAAGAGGGTTGTTGGTACTAATGAACCAGATTGTTTGATTTGCAAGAAGTGTTACTTGGGAACATGTTGGATGACTCTTGAAATATGTTATGGCTGTGGAAAGAGGGGCACAATAAGTTTGTTGAGTTGTGGTTATGTTGTTAGGGTGGTTTTGGTAATTTTCTGACAAGTGGATAGGCCCAATTGCAGGGGAGACTCTGCCGAAATTTCTGAAAAGTTTGGGAGTTAGTTAATTTGGAGGCTCAAGATGTGTGAAAGAAGAGATGAATTATGTTGGTTGTTTTGGGGCGGACTCTACTCCTCATTCGAGGAAGAATGATCCTAAGTGGGGGAGGATGTAAGGCCCCATAAAACATCTCTAAGGAATTTAAGGTTTTATGGTACCGAGGTAGGCCTATGTGTTTGGGGATTGTAGAAATCTTTGAGGTGAACAGCTCACCGCAGTACGAACCTTTTGGGTTGAAGAAAGCACTATGGATTTGATGGTAATTTTTGGCAGAAGAAGGAGATTTTGCGGTCAGTTTCGCGACCGCAGAACCACTCCGCGGGCCGAATACCCTTGCAGCGTTGAGCAGAAAAATGGATGAATTTTAAAGGTCATTTTGCGGTCCATTATGCGATCGCATATCTATTTCGCAGTCCGCATTTTCCATCGCATATTTGGCATGAAGAATTTTGTTGGATGATTCTGCGGTCCATTCTGTGACCGCATAAGTGGTCTGCGGACCGCAGACCTGTCGCAGACTGGTCCAGACCAACCCATTTCTTGGCATCATTTTCGCGGCCCATTTTGCGGGCCGCATATATGTTATGAGGTCCATTCTGCGACTGCAGACATGAGTTCAAAGGGTCTATTTTCCTATTTTTATAACCCGACCCTATTTTGATAAATAGCCTTTGGGGATCATTTTGAAACAGATGTCTGGTAAATTTAGAGAGAGGTAAGAGTATTTTAGAGAGAGAAGGGGAAGGCCTAGCATTCTAGCACCCATTCTTACACCAACCTTCAAGAATCAAGGAAGCCAATCACTAGATTATCATCTATCCGGGTAAGTCTAGTCCCAAGCTTTCATGCAAGAGGTTATGAGTTCAAGTATATTGTGGGGGTTGGAAATAGGCCATACATGTGACAATAGGTTGTAGTATGTGGGATCAATGAACCATTTTGGTTGGTTTCTTGTTGAAATTGGTTGAGAGAGGAAGGGGTTACCATTGTAGAGCTTTATAGTCTATTTTGCATACTAGGTGTTTGTCAAAATTCCTAAGAGGGTTACACCATGTGAATCCTTCTAATTATTAATCGATTTTCGCTATCTTCCTATAAATTGTTATTGCTAGAAGTGTTGGGGCGTTATAGTATCTTAAGGAAAGCTCAAACAAGGTATGTTGGTTAAACTTCTCTCTTGGAATCGAATTCCATGATGTTCCCGTAAGTTTCAAGTATGGTTGGCCCAAGTTCCTAATTCCCATGTTCGAAGTTATTCCGTACAAACATTACTATTCCAAATTAACTTTTTTTTGAAAAATATGTACTAGAAACGCGTACCGAATGCTCCTATCATATTGTGCTCTCCTTCGGGAATGTATTCAAATGTGGCCAATGTATCGGAATATTATGATTTCAATCTTGTTTTTAATTGCAAGTTGTTATGCTCAATTGTGAAGGAAAACTCAATGTGCCTAAGACCCCTATTGTTCATATTCATGCTTAAGGCCTTGATCCCAAATGCTCTTACTGTTGATGACCTACAAATATGCTTGAAAGTGAAAGAACTAAAGTGAGATACAAAACGTGGCCATGGTTGTTGTAGCTAGTGCATTTGATTTGAAGTCGTGTTTAAATTGTAAATCACCATGCCCTCCTTTATAAATATTTCCAATGCGATTTGAGTTCTTACGTACTCGAGAGTTGAAATTGTGTATTGCCCTTTTGTGAATAAGTATTTAAAAAAGATACGGTGTAGTACTCGCTTATGATTTTTAACTTGTGTTGTGATTACAAGTCATTGTGCTCCATACTTTGAAAAGGTATCTAATGTGTTTAAAGCCTTCATTACTAATGAACTTAAAGTTGTAATTTCCAAAATATGCTATATGTTGATGTTGATATTGGTGATCCTTGAAAGTAAAGAAATAAAAGTGTGAAATATGAAATACGACCACCATGCCATGAAAGAAGAATCATACGTATGGCCAATAGAGCCGAGGAAATAATGATGTTGTGAATGGTTGAAAGTACTAATGAAACTATATATGGTGTGAAAGGTTATGGGGTGAATAAAAGAAAAAGAATATAGATAGATATATGTACATATATTTGTACTTTTGTTTCCCTTGTGTGCAAAACAAAAATATTTTTGGGAGTATCGTTAGAAAACCGAGGAAGGGTGGGTCATAAGGCCCAATCCCGAAATTACACGTGTCGGTGTAGGGGTGGATTGTGATTATTCCCCTTATTTGGGATGAGATTATAATATTGATGTGATTGTGACTATTCCTTTAATTGGGATGAGACTGATATTAGCTGTGAATTGGAAAATTAACCCACACGGCATATGTGGGAAGATGGCCAAGCCGATGGGGTGGAGATCGGACGCCATGTTGCGCACATGGCGGTACTACTCTTGGTAACACCTTTTTTTGCATCACATGTCAAACCACATTGTTCGTGGGGAGATGGCTTAGCCGATCGGGCGTGACCGAACTCCGTGCTAAAAATATGGTGGTATATCGGTGCTAATGATCTCCCAAATATGAAAATATATACTATTTTCGTATTTTTAAAATTGTTATGTTTTAACTGGGCATTTGGATATTGTTGATGGTGACTTGTTGTTTCTATGGTTTTCCCTTTCTTATATTGGCATTCTATTTTGAAAGAGGACATTTAGCTTTACATACTAGTACTATTCCATATGTACTGTTACGCGGCGCCTTCCTGAAGTTCCTTGGAAGGGCGACGTAAGGCTAGGCAACCGATGTCAGTACGGTTGCTGTCCGCCAACTGAGGTCCCCTCCGTACGCTAGACTAGATTGTCAGTGCCGTACGGGAAAACCAATGTCATGAGCAATTGAAAGAGAGCAGAAAAGAGAATTGAGAATGAAAGAAAGCTTGATTGCATTGAATGAAAGCTATTACAGAAAACAAGACGGTGTCGGGGGGAGAGACACCAGTACAGAGAATTGTTTGCTTGCTTGAAAGTTTTGATTGCTTGGTCCCCCTTAATAATGCTTAAAAAAAATAAACCAAAGTTACATGACTAGACCTATGAAAGCTGGAAAATCACACTTAAAGAAAATGCAGCAAAACTACTCTATATTTACAATGAAAAGGACTTAGTCTTCTACAAAGCAGCAGCAAGTCCGTTGGCAGCAACTTTGTCTTTAGCATCAGGGTCTGCGCGCGCGGCATTGTCTGCGCGCGCGGCGCTGTCGGCTTTTGCCTGTGGCTGGGCGCTGGCGATGGCTATCGGTGGGGCGACAGAGGCACATGCGCGCTTGTCACTTGGAGCTGCCGAGACCACGGGGCCGACCGTGGCGACGGGCGTTGGGAGGCTGGCCAGGACGCCACGGGGCGCGTCCAAGGGATCATGGGGCATGGCTGGAAAGCCGCCCATGACATTCTCCCCCACCTGAGTTGGCGACGTCCTCGGCGCCTTCCTTGCAAGGTAATCATCAATCAGGCTCTTGTAGGCTTTGAGGTTTGTTCCCCTCTCCCAAGTATTCTCCTCTGCATCACATCCCTGCCATTTCACCAAGAACTCCTGGTGATCTTTTCTTGAGGCGTGAATCACTCGATCATCAAGAATAGCTTCAGCACGCCTTTTTCCGGTTGAATTGGGGCCTCGAATACTTGGTATTGTGAGTTGGCTTCGTGAAGGATCCTCCACATCTTCCCGAAAAGGTTTCAGGAGACTGACATGGAAAACAGGATGGATTTTCCACCAAGCTGGGGTATCCACCCGGTATGCAACTTTCCCAATGCGCCTTTCAATGGACAAGGGTCCAATATATTTTTGCAATAGGCGAGGGTCATGGACCCCTGCAAACAAGTACCGCTTTGGGATTTTGACCATCACTTTGTCTCCCACCTGGTATTCCACAAAGCGGCGATTCTGATCAGCATGCCTCTTCATCCGCTTTTGGGCTTTGACAAGATAGCTCCGCACTATCTCCAAATTTTGCTTCCATTCTTTTGAGAAGCTGGCAGCCCGAGGAGATTTTGACATGTTTGGTGCGTTCACTGTGTGTGGGAGTAGCGGTTGCTGTCCGGTAACAATTTCAAAAGCGCTTTTGTTGGTACTTGAGCTCTTTTGTGAATTGAAACACAGTTGAGCAGCATCCAGAAGCTTCACCCAATTCTTCTGCGATCCGGTCACAAAGTGCCGGAGATATTCCTCTAGCATGCCATTGAATCGCTCCGTCTGGCCATCAGATTGCGGATGAAAACTTGAGCTATGACTCAATTTTGACCCGAGGCACTTAAAGAGTTGGGTCCAAAAATTGCTAGTGAAGCGTGAGTCGCGATCACTAACAATGTCTTTAGGTAAGCCCCAATACTTGACGACATGAGAGAAGAATAGTCGAGCTGTATCTTCTGCTGATATATATTGTGGGGCTGCTATAAAGGTAGCATACTTGGAAAACCGATCCACCACAACCAAGATAGTTGTGAGATCTCCGACCTTGGGCAATCCGGTGATGAAGTCCAGGGAAACGCTTTCCCAAGGTCTTTTTGGTACAGCTAGTGGTTCCAAGAGCCCTGCCTGCGTCAAGCGGTCTGACTTATCTTTTTGGCATACTAGACAAGTCTTCACATACTGAGCGACGTCATCGACCATTTGAGGCCAATAATATGCACGGCGAAGCAATGCCATGGTGCGTTCCTCGCCGGGATGACCGGCCCACAAAGTATCGTGGCATTCTGCAAGAAGAGTCCGTCGCAGATCTCCTCCTTTAGGAACATAAAGTCGGTTCCCTTTCACCTTCAGGAACCCATCTTCGGTGTAGAACTGGCGAGTCTTGCCCTGTCCTACCAAATCAACCAAATACTGTGCAGCAGGATCCTTGATGAGTAGATCCTGTATCTGGTCTTTTATGGTGGTGGTTACTTCGCTTCCCTTTAGGGCGGCGAGAACACACATCGATGCTAGATCAGCTCTCCGACTGAGTGCATCAGCAACATGATTGGTCTTTCCACTTCGGTACTCCAGGTTGAAGTGAAATTCCGCTAGGAGTTCCTGCCACCTAGCCTGTCGTCCATTCAGCTTTGGCTGGGTCATGAAATGGCTAACGGCTGTATTGTCTGTCTTGACCACGAATGGGGCTCCCAGTAGATAATGCCTCCAAAGGCGTAAGCAATGAACGACAGCCAATAATTCTTTCTCATGGGCGGCATAGCGTCGCTCTGCATCCTTCAGTTTCCGGCTCTCGTACGCTACGGGATGCCCTTCTTGTAGCAATACTCCACCAAGTGCATAGTCGGAGGCATCCGTTTGCACTTCGAATGGCTTGGCCAAGTCAGGGAGGGCCAAGACTGGGCTACTGGACATAGCCATCTTCAATGCGTCGAAGGCCTTTGCCCGCTTGGGGCCCCAATCCCACGGGGTGGCCTTCTTGAGAAGTTCTGTCAGCGGCACTGCAATGAGGGAGTAACTTTTCACAAACCGCCGATAGAAGTTGCATAGGCCAAGGAACGACCTCAAGGCATGTATATCCTTAGGAGGCGGCCATTCTGTAATGGCCTGAATCTTCTGCTGGTCCATCTTGATCCTCCCTTCCTCGATGACATGTCCGAGGAAGTCAATTTGTTTCTGAGCAAAGGAGCACTTGGATAGCTTCGCATATAGTTCGTGCTCCCGCAATCGGGCTAGGACCTTCCGCAAATGCTCCAGGTGTTCTTCTAGTGTCTGGCTATATACCACAATGTCATCCAAATAAACCACGACGAATTCGTCAATGTATTCTCGGAAGACTTGGTTCATCAAGGTGCAAAATGTGGCTGGCGCGTTAGTCAGGCCAAAGGGCATAACCAGGAAGTCGTACGACCCATATCTTGTCACACAGGTCGTCTTGTGCTCATCACCATCGGCAATCCGAACTTGCCAATAACCTGTCCTCAGGTCTATTTTGGTGAATACCGTCGCACCACCCAGTCTATCAAACAAGTCTGCCATTAGCGGAATAGGGTACTTGTTTTTCACGGTGATTTTGTTTAGAGCCCGGTAATCCACGCAGAGTCGCAAACTACCATCATGTTTCTTTTGGAATAGCACAGGGGACCCGTATGGGGACTTAGAGGGCACAATGATCCCTGTGTCTAGCATTTCCGTCAATTGTCTCCGAAGCTCGGCGAGTTCGGGTTGTGACATTCTGTATGGCGCCCGGGCAGGTGGCTTCGCACCCGGCACCAACTCAATCTCATGGTCCACAGTTCGCCTAGGCGGAAGACGCTTTGGCATGTCTTGTGGCATGATGTCTTCAAATTCCAGAAGTAACTCCTTCACGGGTGCAGGAATGGGACCCGAGGAGCGTTCTATATCTTCCATGCAGAGGGTAGCCAGGAACGTGGGTTCATGTCTTTTTACCCCCTTCTTCAACTGCAAGGCCGAGATGTTCTCGGCTGCCATCTTCATGGGAATGCACGGAATAATGCAGGGCTTGGCCCCATTTGCCCCCATCATCAGCAGCATGTCTGCATACGGTGCGGGCATGGTATTGGTCTGTCTCAGGAATTCCAACCCCACGATTAACTCAAAGTCATCTATGATCACTACGCGCAGGTTGAACTTTCCTTCATAAGGGCCAAGCTTCACTGGTACTTCTTTGGCTATTCCACCCACTGGTTGAGGTGGTGAGTTGATAGCCTTCACACGACCTTTGCCCTTTCCTACGACTAGTCCAAGACGCTCCACCTGAGTCGAGGCTAAGTAGTTGTGGGTGGCACCTGTGTCTATCATTGCCCGAATGGGCTTGCCATTTACCTTCATGTCAACGAACATTAGGGTCCTCTCTTGATGAGGAGGAGTCCTCAAATTCGCCTTCTTATTTCCTTTCCTGGCAATTGGACAGGGGTCCTTCTTCTTGCGGATACCGGCACTGGTACCCGCTAAGGGCTCAGAAATGGAGCCAACAATTGCATTGAATGCACCTACTGGCTCGGTCTGGTCCGCATCATCGGCGTCGTCATCCGTCCCATCCTCAAAAGCTTGATGGGCATTCATCTGTGCATGTGGACATTCATTATTCCAATGTGGTCCGCCGCAATGGCGACATCCTGAGGGGGGCTTCCTCCCCCGATCATTGTTGTTAGATGCAGCACTAGTACTGCCGGAAGAGGGAGTCTTGGATTTGGGTGCACTCCGGTCTCCTCCACTTCTGCTAGGGCCACTAGTGTTTGGTTGGCCCCCTTTGTATCCTCCTCGGACAGGCTGTTGAGGCCTATCCTTCCGGGCTTCCACTTGGTAATCCCCAAGGCACTCTGCTGCTTGGATTGCCTTAGGCAACGTGTCTACCCTTTGTCTCTGCAACTCCATCCGGGCATAAGGTTTCAACCCTTCCAGGAAGGTGAAGAGTTTGTCTTTGTCCCCCATGTCCCGGATGTTCAGCATGAGCGCGGAGAATTCCCGCACGTAATCTCGCACTGATTTGGTCTGGCGGAGCTCCCGCAACTTTCTCCTGGCATTGTACTCAACATTTTCGGGGAAGAACTGTAGGCGTATGGCTGCCTTCAGTTCCGCCCATGTGTCGAGGGCATCTTCACCTGCCTTGATGGCTTCGTACTTCACCCGCCACCAGAGTTTGGCATCACCCTGAAGATACATGGCAGCAGTTGCTACCTTCTTAGCTTCTTCCAGGCTTCCCACGGCATCGAAGTATTGCTCGATGTCGAAAATGAAATTTTCCACTTCTTTGGCATTTCGAGCTCCACTGTATGGCTTTGGCTCAGGAATTTTCAGCTTTTGTGCCATGGGGGCGAGGTTCACACCACCCCCAAATTGGTTTCCGCCTCCTCGAAGTAGGCCTTGTAAAGCAGCATTGACAACATTGAGCTGGCCTGTCAAGTTGTCAATGGTTTGTTGCATGGCAGTCACCCTGTCTGCCTCTTGTTCCCTGTTGGCTAAATCCTCGGCACGCTCCTGCTGGAGGACCTCAAATTTACCAAAAATTTCAGCTGCCTCTGTGGCTGCTGTTTGCCGGTCTCCTTCAGAGTCGCGGCTGATGTTTTCTATGTCAACTTCGGCCTGGATGAGTCTGCGGTCCAGGTCGTCCAACCTTTGCACTAGGCTGGTTTTTAGATCGGGCACCATTTCCACGATGGGCCGTAATGCGTCAACCGTTCCCTCAAGGGTCGCGATGCGATCCCCATAATTCACCATGGTCAGAAATGGTGGTAATTGCAATGTGATCCCTCGTCCGATGTCGAGCCTAGGCTTTGATACCAACTGTTACGCGGCGCCTTCCTGAAGTTCCTTGGAAGGGCGACGTAAGGCTAGGCAACCGATGTCAGTACGGTTGCTGTCCGCCAACTGAGGTCCCCTCCGTACGCTAGACTAGATTGTCAGTGCCGTACGGGAAAACCAATGTCATGAGCAATTGAAAGAGAGCAGAAAAGAGAATTGAGAATGAAAGAAAGCTTGATTGCATTGAATGAAAGCTATTACAGAAAACAAGACGGTGTCGGGGGGAGAGACACCAGTACAGAGAATTGTTTGCTTGCTTGAAAGTTTTGATTGCTTGGTCCCCCTTAATAATGCTTAAAAAAATAAACCAAAGTTACATGACTAGACCTATGAAAGCTGGAAAATCACACTTAAAGAAAATGCAGCAAAACTACTCTATATTTACAATGAAAAGGACTTAGTCTTCTACAAAGCAGCAGCAAGTCCGTTGGCAGCAACTTTGTCTTTAGCATCAGGGTCTGCGCGCGCGGCATTGTCTGCGCGCGCGGCGCTGTCGGCTTTTGCCTGTGGCTGGGCGCTGGCGATGGCTATCGGTGGGGCGACAGAGGCACATGCGCGCTTGTCACTTGGAGCTGCCGAGACCACGGGGCCGACCGTGGCGACGGGCGTTGGGAGGCTGGCCAGGACGCCACGGGGCGCGTCCAAGGGATCATGGGGCATGGCTGGAAAGCCGCCCATGACAGTACTAACGTCCCTTTTGCTGGGGGCGCTACATCTTCAATGGATGCAGGTGTTCGTCAGCAGGCGGTTTTGATCCTCATTAGCAGTTACTCTCTATTCAGCAGATTTTGGTGAGCCCTACTCTATTTCAGGCTTCATGTCATTTGACGTGGTACTTTATGTTTTGAGGTATAGTCGGGGCCTTGTCGTCGGCACTTCTATACTACTCTTCTGTTGTACTTAAAGGCTCCGTAGACAGGTTGTGGGTGGTGTTTAATGTTGGGAATTAAACTAGTAAGTGTTGGTATTTGGGCAAACACGTTTTCCATCATATCTCTAAACTTGTAGTATTTTGAAAATCATAAATGAATATCCTTTAGTAATGGAAAAAGAATGTGGAATACTTGACTCTTCTCATGTCTATCACTTGTACTGATTCTTATATTGTTAATGGGCAAGTTTGGGTAGAAGGCATCTAGCAGTCTTGCTTAATCGGGGTATCTCGGTTGAGCGCCGGTCGTGCTCCCCGAGGTCGGGGCATGACAAACTTCCCAAGAGGCCTCGTGGTTCAGGTGGTTTTGACAGTGTTTCTTCTAGAGGGCTGTCCCACCATAGCAGGGGTCGTCCTTATAGGCTCGTCCGGTTCATCGTGGTGCATCAGCTAGCCATGGTTCATACAGTGCTCGTCTGGGTCAGTCATTTCTCAGTGCCCTCCCAGCTCAAAGTTCATCTCGTGCTCCATCAGTTCAGGGTTCATCTATACCAGGTCCTTCTAGTAGCTATTCTGGTTCTCGAGGTTCGATTCAGTCTTCACCACCATTGACGGATCAAAGTTGCTACAAGTGTGGGGAGTTTGGACATGTGAGGAGGTATTGTCCCCGTTTCTTGGGAGATCCTGTTCAGCAGAGGGGTCCGCTTATGACGTACGCACCAGTTACTTCACCAACCGCTCAGCCATCTTGAGGTGGGGCTCAGGCAGCCAGAGGTCACCTTGGAGGGGGAGGCCGATCAAGTGGCATTCAAGCTCGATGCTATGCTTTCCCTACTAGGCCAAAGGCTGTTGCTTCAGATGTATTGATCACATATATTGTCTCAGTATGCCACATGGATGGTTCCATATTATTTGACCCTGGTTCCACTTATTCATATGTATCATCATATTTTGCTCATTATTTGGATATGCCCCGTGAGTTCTTAGTTTCACCTGTTCATGTATCTACGCCGGTGGGGGATTCTATTATTGTAGACCGTGTGTATCGGTCATGTGTGGTGACTATTGGGGGATTGGAGACTAGAGCTGATATCTTATTGCTTAGTATGGTTGATTTTGACGTGATTTTAGGCATGGATTGGTTGTCCACATGTCATGCTATTCTAGATGTCACGCTAAGACCGTGACATTGGCGAAGCCGGGGTTACCTAGGATCGAGTGGAGAAGTTCTCTAGACTATGTTCCCAGTAGGGGGATTTCATATCTGAAGGCCCAACGGATGGTTGGGAAGGGGTGTTTGTCATATTTGGCTTTTGTGAGGGATGTTGGAGCTGATACTCCTACCATTGATTCTATTCCGGTAGTGCGAGACTTTCCAGATGTGTTTCCTGCAGACCTGCAGGGCATGCCACCCGACAGGGACATTGATTTTGGTATTGACTTGGTGCCGGGTACTCAGCCCATTTCTATCCCTCTGTATCGTATGACATGAGTAGAGTTGAAGGAATTGAAAGAGTAGCTTCATAAGCTTCTTGATAATGGGTTCATTAGGCCTAGTGTGTCGCCTTGGGGTGCACTGGTTCTGTTTGTGAAGAAGAAGGATGGTACTATGTGGATGTGTATTGACTATAGGCAGTTGAACAAAGTTACAATTAAGAACAAGCATCCTTTGCCGCGCATTGATGACTTATTTGACTAGCTTTAAGGAGCTATAATGTTTTCTAAGATTGATTTGAGGTCTGGGTATCACCAGTTGAAGATTCGAGACTCGAATATTCTGAAGACGACATTCAGGACCCGTTATGGTCTCTATGAGTTTCTTGTGATATCTTTTGATCTGACTAATGCCCCAGCAACATTCATGCATCTGATGAACAGTGTATTCTAGCCATATCTTGATTTGTTTGTCATAGTATTTATTGATGATATTCTGGTGTACTCACGTAGCCAGGAAGAGCATGCACAACACCTGAGGATTGTACTACAGACATTCAGGGAGGAGAAACTTTATGCTAAGTTCTCCATGTGTGAGTTTTGGCTTAGTTCAGTGGAGTTCTTGGGGCACGTGGTGTCCAGTGAGGGGATCAAAGTGGATCCGAAAAAGATTGAGGCGGTTCAGAGTTAGCCCAGACCGTCTTCAGCTACTGAGATTCAGAGTTTTCTTGCCCAATGTGGATGGGTTACGTGAGTTCATTCTTGAGGAGGCCCACAATTTGAGGTATTCTATTCATCCGAGTGCTACGGAGATGTATCAGGACTTGAGGCAGCACTATTGGTGGAGGAGAATGAAGAAAGATATAATGGAGTTTGTTGCTCGGTGCTTGAATTGTCAGCAGGTGAAGTATGAGCATCAGAGGCCGGACGGTTTGCTTCAGAGGCTTGAGATTCCTAAGTGGAAATAAGAGCGTATCACCATGGATTTCGTAGTTGGGCTCCCATAGACTTTGAAGAAGTTTGATGTTATTTGGGTGATTGTGGACCAGTTGACTAAGTTCGCGCATTTCATTCCAGTTGGGACTACCTATTCTTAGGAGCGGTTGGCTGAGATCTATATCCGTGAGATTGTTCGCCTTCACGGTGTGCTGGTGTCCATTATTTTAGATCGGGGCATGGAGTTCACATCGTAGTTTTGGAGAGCATTGCAGCGAGAGTTAGGCACATAGGTTGAGTTGAGTACAACATTCCACCCTAAGACGAACGGACAGTCTGAGCGCACCATTCAGATATTAGAGGATATGCTACGTGCTTGCATCATAGATTTCGGGGGTTCTTGGGATCAATTTTGTTGCTTGCAGAGTTTTCCTATAACAATAACTACCAATCGAGTATTCATATGGCTATGTATGAGGCCTTGTATGGGAAGCGGTGCTGGTCTCCGGTTTGTTGGTTCGAGCCGGGTGAGGCTAGGCTATTGGGTATTGACTTAGTTCAGGGTGCTTTGGAAAAGGTTAAGTTGATTCAGGATCGGCTTCGCGCGACACAGTCTAGACTAAAGATTTATGCCGATCGGAAGATTCATGATGTTTCTTACATGGCAGGAGAGAAGGTATTGCTCAGAGTTTCACCCATGAAGGGTGTTATGCAGTTCGGGAAGAAGGTCAAGTTAAGCCCTCAGTATATTGGCCCTTTTGAGGTGCTTGAGAGGATTGGGGAGGTGGCTTAAAGCTTGCATTGCCACCTAGTCTATCGAGTGTTCATCCAGTATTTCATATTTCCATGCTACAGAAGTATTTCAGTGATCCGTCTCATGTTTTGGACTTTAACACGGTTCAGTTAGATGGAGATTTGACTTATGATGTGGAGCCAGTTGCCATTTTGGATCGGCAGGTTCGAAAGTTGAGGTCAAAAAACATAACTTCGGTGAAGGTTCAGTGGAGGGTTCAGCCAGTCGAGGAGGCTACTTGGGAGACCGAGCGGGAGATGCGGAGCAGATATCCACGCCTATTTGAGACCCCATGTATGATTCTAGACCCGTTCGAGGATGAATGTTTGTTTAAGAGGGGGAGAATGTAATGACCTGATCGGTCGTTTTGAGTATTGTAGACCCATTTCCCCATTTATTGCTTATTTTGTGTTCGTTTGTTGTTATCTGAGTTGCTGGGGTGGTTGGTTTGGTTCTGGGGATGTTTCGCAATGAATTAGGATACTTAGTCCCAACGTTGGAAGCATAAGTTGAAAGAGTTGACTGAGTATTGACTTGTGTGTAAATGACCCCGGAAGAGAGTTTTGATAGTTCCAATAGCTATGTACGGTGATTTTGGACTTAAGAGTGTGTTCGGATATTTATTTGGAGGTCCGTAGGTGATTTTGGCTTGTATTGACGGAAGTTGAAAAAAGTTAAAGTTTGGATAGCTGAGAAGTTTGATCGAGAGTTGACTTTCTTGTTACTGGGCTCGGATTTTGGTTCCGAAAGTTGGAATAGGTCCGTTGTATCATTTATGACTTGTGTACAAAATTTGAGGTTAATTGGAGTTGGTTTGATAGGTTTCGACATCGATTGTAAAAGTTGAAAATCCATTAGTTCATTAGGCTTGAATTGGGGTGCGATTCATATTTTTGATGTTGTTTGATGTGATTTAAGGCCTCGACTAAGTGCGTATGATGTTTTAGGATGTGTTAATATGTTTGGATGTGGTTCCGTGGGCCTTGGGTGAGTTTCGGGTTGATTGCGGATTGAGTTTGTCCTTGTAAAGCTGCAGATTTTCTGGTGTCTGGTTTCCTTATACGTGTTTGGGAGAGAGGTCTCGCATTCGCGAAGGGTATCTGGGAGGCAGGAGAAGTTTGCTCTTCGCGTTCGTGAAAAGGTCCACGCATTCGCGAACAGGGCCACGCGTTCGCGAAGGTGAAGGGAGTTTGAGCATCGCGATCGCGAGGGGGTGCTCGCGTTCGCGTAGAAGGATGAGGTCGTCTTGGGCACCAGGCCTTAATCCTTCGCGTTCGCGGTCAGGGGGATGCGTCGCATTCGCGATGGGTCCTTTACGTTCGCGTAAGAGGATTTTTTGGACAGATGAATTTTGTGCTTCACGAACACGAGGCACTTTCCGCGTTCACGAAGAAGGACCTCTGGGCAGCAATCATTAAATTTCAAAATCGAGGTTTGAACCTATTTTTCATATTTTGAGCTAGAGACCTCAGATTTGGCCGATTCTTGAAGGGATTTTCAAGGAGTTGAATGGGGTAAGTGATTCTAACTCGGTTTTGGTTGTTATACATGAATCTATAATTGTTTTACCATTTAATTAGTGTTTTGGGTTGGAGAAATTGGGGAAACATTTGTGAAACTTCATAGACTATAATTTGAGGATTTGAAGGTCGAGTTGAGATTGGAATTGAGTAATTTTGGTATGGCTGGACTCGTTATTGAATGGTTATTCGGATATTGTAAATTTTGTCTGCTTCCGAGACGTGGGCTCAGGGTTGACTTTTTGGGTTGGCTTTTTGACTTTGGTTAAAGAAATTAGATTTATCTTATGGAATTGATTACTATAGCTTGTATTGATTGTATTAAATTGTTTGTGTCTAGATTCGAGTCGTTCGGAGGCCGATTCGCGAGGCAGGGGCTTGTTGGAGTAGGGATTTGCGCGGTTTGAGGTAAGTAACACTTCTAAACTTGGTTCTAAGGGTATGAATCCCTGAAATACGTGTTATGTGGTTGGTATTGAGGTGACACACATGCTAGGTGACGGGCGTGTGGGCGTGCACCGTGGTAATTATGGCTCGGTTGCTTCCGTGGTACTGTGTAGTTATCAAACCTTGTTGTTATTCATGAAATCCCTACATATTAGAGTAATTGAGCTGCAGTCCATGTTAGAAATCATGTTTAGGCTATATGCTTATTCTGTTGGGACCCAGAGAGGTTATTTCTAATGTTGAATTATTTGCTTAAATTATTATGTACTCAGTCACATCCATCATTTGCATATCATATCTCAGTCTTTATTGTTATTTATTGTTACATCATGTATCATTGTTTGGGCTGATTGGCATGAGATTTGTGAGCCCGGTAGACTGGAGAGATTGCTGCCTCAGTTTGTAACGACCCAACCAGTCGTTTTGAGCTTTAGCATTCTATTCGGTGGTTTGAGACTTTTAGTAGCTTCATATTATATATTATGACTTGCGTGTATGGTTGGTTTCGATTTTCGAGTGGTTCGAGATTGATTTGGGGAGAATGATTCTCGTTTTAGAAGTGTTAAGTGGGAAAAGTTGACCAAGGTTTCACGTTTGGGTAAATGGACTCGGAATCACATTTTAATTATTTCAATAAGTTTGTATGTTGATTTTGGACATGTCCACAAAGTTTGGTTAAATTCCTATGAGTTTTGGATAAGTTTAGGTTGTATGGTAATTTTTTCCAGTTTCGACGTCGATTTGAGCATAAATGTTACCATATTGAGCAAACAATCTTTGATTCGTGTTTCGACTAAACCATTATATCCGTATCGTAATTTTGGAACCATAGCAACTGAAATCATCAAGTTTTGGTGTCGTATGAGGAATTTATGGTCATTTTACTAAGTATTTGGTTGCCAGATATTTTTAGATTAAATACGAAATTGTCACTGGATTCGTTGGTTATATGCACATCCGAATCCAATGAATTTCCCCACTAATGCCCCGCATGGCGCGTCGCCCCATGCGGCGCGCCTGTGTGATCTTTACAGAGTGAAAATCTAATTTTGGATAGGAGAAGGTGGTTTCGTCTGGGCCCGACCTTACTTGGTATAAATATATGAAAAAACATTATTTTCTGGATTTTTGACACATATTCGACCTAAGGAGGAGTTGGAAGAACACCACGATGACTTCATCATTCCTTCCTCACTCAAGACACGAGTTTGGATTGAATTTATGTTTTCCATTACTTTAACTATATTTGTGATGAATTGATCCATGTCTATGGAGTAGTTCTCTTTAGAGTTTGATGGATTTGGTGTATTGATTATTGTTTGTGGATTATAACTCTAGTTTTATGCATTGAATCTTTTTGGATGATTTAATTGTTGCATCTATATTCACTTATTCATGTAATCGAGAGAGGCATAACTTGTGATATCTTTGCATGATATTGTTGGTTGAATTCATTAATTCTTTTTAGTAATTGAAAGAGGCTAGTTGAATCATTGATTAAACCTAGTTAGGAGGATAATCGAGAGAGGTTCTCCTAAAGACCAATCCACTACGCATTCTTGCATCTCTTCACGTACTTAAATTGGTTCATCTTGTGAGGTTAAGACTTAATCGAGAGAGGAGTTTTTGCCTGACGTTGAACTAATAATTGAGTGAATTCGAGAGACTGACTTGAACATTAGAAGTGAATTATATAGAGTTAGATCCTGAACAATTATCTTGCACCTATCCTATCAACCCCTATCTTCTTCCATTGATAACTTCCTTGCTTATCTTTATTGCGATTGCCATTAGTCAATAGCTTTAGATTCTTAGTTAATTGTAGTTAGAAATCATAGAAATCTAAATTGTTGATCATCTTGGATAGCAATCAAGCTAGAAACTACAAGAACACTGTTTAAATCCAATCCCTGTGGATACAATACTATACTATACTATATTTGACTAGCGAGCATAATTTAAGTATGTGTTTCGAGCTCGTCAGTTGACAAAGTTAGCTAGATGGTAATACGTGCTATGGTTAGGTCATTGTGGACTTTTAGAGGTCCATTTATCTATTTGAGGATGACCGGAGTTGATTTGGGGGGCCATTGGTAGGCGCAATGAGGATGTGTATTCTACACCATGTCAAATTTGTTGACTCAACACCGTTATTGCTTAAAGGTGTGTCATTCGGTTAGAGTTGAGTTTGTTTGTGTTTTGATATGTTCTTTGTGTTACTCTTCTATGCTATGAGAGGTTGTGATTTTTTGATTATATGCACATCCGATGCGGTTCTGTTTGGGCCTGGTAGCGGAATTCGAGCGAGATGGTTATTGGGGTGTTGAAAGGTTGATTGCGCCTTGGCTATGGTCTTTTCGGGCTGTGGTATATTGTGTTATTCGCTTCTTCATGGTTATGGTCATGCACTTCGTGTATTTTATGTAGAATTATGTGTGGTTGTTGATTTTGAGCATTGTGGCTTGAGGTATTTCATAGGACCGGTGTTTGGATGGGGTCACGCGTTGCAGCAGAGTTGTGTTGAGATATGATCTTTTGAGTTAGATTCGTGTGTTTCGTTTCTACTATGTGTGATAGGTTCGTAGCATTGTATTTTTGGTTGCACTTGTTGAGCTTGTTGGACGGTTCTCTCATTTGAGCCATTTTCCATGTTTGAGTATATTTGAATTGTTGTTTATTGATGCACAGATTGCACGGTTGTAGCTTTAGGTTGTATTGGTGTGGCATATCAATAGAATAGTTGTGTTTGATGAGATAAGGTCATTGGACCTAGAATGGATACTATCGGATTTGATTACGGTATGTTTGGAAGAATAATATTGAAAGTCAGCTTAGGATTTGGCTTTGGCTCTTGTCGGACGAGAGAGAGAGAGAGAGAGAGAGAGAGAGAGAGAGAGAGAGAGAGAGAGAGAGAGAGAGAGAGAGAGAGAGAGCTCCTTGACTGGTTGATATGATGAGTGGTTATGAGTTCCTGCATGTTTCTTTCATCATCGGCAGTGTACGAAGGTTTTGAACGAGGTTTTATTTGATATGAGGTTTACTATCGGTATCAGGTTTATTTTGAGCAGCTACTGTGATCAAAATTATTGCTACGAGTATGCGAATTGTGTGGTATATCATGTGATTACATCTTGGGTTATGGTTATGACTTGATACAGCTTGTTTAGACTTATACAGTGTGTAGATACAAGAATCAGGTCATATAATGAGTTCCGGATGTTGGGGATTTGGGTTTTAAGGTTTATGGACTAAGGTTGAAGTAAGGATCCTCTGTTAGGTGGTGTTGTCGGGCTTATATAGATTGGGGTGACGTGGGATCACCCATGATTATGTGTATGGTGAGGGTATATGGCGATTTGATGACTTTGGAATGACTCTTGACACATTCAAGGACGAACGTATGTTTAAGTGGGGGAGAATGTAACGACCCAACCGGTCGTTTTGAGCTTTAGCGTTCCATTCGGTGGTTTGAGACTTTTAGTAGCTTCATATTATATATTATGACTTTCATGTATGGTTGGTTTCGCTTTTCAAGCGATTTGCGATTGATTTGGGGAGAATGATTCTCGTTTTAGAAGCGTTAAGTTGGAAGAGCAACAAAGGTTTGACTTTTCGGTAAAGTGACTCAGAATCGCGTTTTAATTATTTCAATAAGTTTGTATGATGATTTTGGACATGTCCACAAAGTTTGGTTAAATTTCGATGAGTTTTGGATAAGTTTGGGTTGTGTGGTGATTTTTTTCGGTTTCGACGTCGATTTGAGCATAAAGATTACCATATTGAGCAAACGACCTTTGATTCGTATTTCGCCGAAACCATTATATCCGTATCTTCATTTTGGAACAATAGCAACTGAAATCATCAAGTTTCGACATCGTATGAAGAATTTATGGTCATTTTACTAAGAATTGAGTTGCTAAATTTTTCAGATTAATTACAAAATTATCACTCGATTCGTATTTAAAAATCTGCACTATTTTTAAATATTGAAACCAATATATCTCCTTCGTTATAAGGTCAAATGGAGTGATTCAGAAGCCTAACTTAACTGGAATATCATATGGAATCCATCGGATTTTGTGAGTTTTGTCGGATTTCGAGGTGCGAGCCCGGGTTTGACTTTTTGGTTGACTTTGGGGTTTTGATTAAAGATTCAACCTTTATCGACTGGGTTTGTTTTCTTTGGCATTATTTGATGTTCTTGAGTTGCTTTTGGCTAGTTTCGAGCCATTCAGAGGTCAGTACGCGTGAGATGTCATTTCTGGAGTATTGTTTGGCTAGCTCGGTATTGGATTCGGCTTGTTCGAGATAAGTAACACTTCTAAACTTGGTGCTAAGGGTATGAATCCCTAAATATACATGTTATGTGTTGGTGTTGTGGTGACACATATTCTAGGTGACGGGCGTGTGGGCGTGCACCGTGTGAATTATGACTCGGTTGATTCTGTGGTAGTGTGTAGTTACCTAATCTTGTTTCTATCCATGAAATTCCTACATGCTAGAGTAATTGAGTTATAATCCATGTTAGAAATCATGTTTAGGCTATATACTTATTCTATTGGGACCCACTGAGGTTATTGTTGCTGTCGAGTTATTTGCTTAAATTGCAATTACATACTCAGTCATATTCATTCATTTTGCATATCATATCTCCGTCTCTGTTATCATTGTTGTCACATCATGTTATCATTGTTTGAGCTGATTGGCATGAGATTTGTGAGCATGAGAGATTGGAGAGATTGATGATTGAGTTGAGGCTGAGGGCCTGATTGTGAGGGATATTGATGGGATCGGGCTTTACGCCACAACAAGTTTTATTGATTCATGATGGGATGGGGCTACATGCCGCAGCGGGTTTTATTGATTCATGACGAGATTGAGCTACACGTCGCAGTAAGTTTTATTGATTCATGATGGGATCGGGCTGCATGCTGCAACAGGTATTATTGATTCTTGATGGGATCGGGTTGTGCGCCGCAACAAGTTTTATTAGCGCTTGTGCATGATTTGCCCCTCCGGAGTCTGACATACCAGTAGTGAGCGCATGTACCGTACATTGCTAAGTAATTGGTGTGCTGAGTGATTGAGCGTGAAGAGTGGGAGTGCGAGACAGTAAAATTATATACTCTAAGAGTGTGAGTATATGAGTTCATCTCTGTGATGCATTGCATTTGACATGCATACTTCACATACATGCGTAGAGATGCATTTACTCGTGCTACACGGTTTTGTGACATTCATGATTTTACATGCACATTGACATGTAGGCATAGAGATGTACTTTTGTCATGCTATCTGAGAATGAAATATCTTATCTGTTGTTGACAGTTTTTTGGAAAAATCACAGTTTTCTGATTTACTCATATTTTGGTGATTTCGGTGTAAGATTTGAGTTTTACTGTTATACTTGAAAAGCATGCCTATTTTTCCGTAACTGTGAACGAGCTGGGCATCATATCTTTGAGTCATTACTTGTGCTACTTTCATTATATTGGTACGAGTTGTTCTTGGCTATTGGTGTTTGACTTTGACCGTTGTTCAAGCTCGTCACTACTTTCAACCTTAGGTTAGGTTTGTTACTTATTGAATACATGGGGTCGGTTGTACTCATACTGCACTTCTGCACCTTGTGTGCAGATTTTGGAGCTGATGTTATTGCGAGTGGCAGGAGCTGGCATTGAAGATGTACTTACGTTCCGATTATAGCTTCCTCTTATTCTTGGTAGCTTTAGATTTATAAATCTATTTATGTACATTTCGAACATATGATGTATTTATTTCGTACCAGCTTTATAAACTCTAAGTCTTAGAAGCTCATCATTTGTACTACCAGTCCTTAGAGAATTGTATAAAATTTAGTTATTTCATTTTGACTCTTATCATTATCATTATATTGTGGTTTATTGTTAATTGGATTACCTAGCGGGTTGGGTTAGGTGCATCATAACTTGTTGAATTTCGGGTCGTGACAGAGTTGTAGCCTGAGAGCCATGCTGTGTGTGAGATTATGGATCGGGTTGTATGCCGCATCAGGTCTTCTTGGCTTTATATATATTATTATTATGGATCGAGTTGCACGTCGCAGAAGGCCTTATAGGATTTATCTATTATTATGGGATTGGGATGTACGCCGCAACAGGCTATATTGGCTTTATATTAGTGCTTGGGCAGGATCCGCCCCTCCAGAGTCTGACATACCAACAGTGAGCGCATGTACCGTACATTGCTAAGTGATTGAGTGTGATGAGTGAGAGTTGAGACAATCAGATTGAGTACTCTGAGAGTGTGAGTATATGAGGTTATCATTGTGATGCATTACATGTGACATGCACATTTGACATGTAGATATAGAGATGTAACATTCCTCATATCAGTCATACTTGGCATATTTTATCAGTGTTGAACTTAAACTGTTAAACTTGAAAGCATATTTTATCAGTGTCTACATTTTTGTACTGTGTACAACTGATTATGAGAGTCTCTGAGTTATTACTGTCATTTTCCTATCATATCTGTGCTGCTATTTATCTGGATTTAGACTGTACCTTTTTGAGCTCGTCACTGCTTTCAGCCCAAGGTTAGTCATGTTACTTATTGAGTACATTGGGTTGGTTGTACTCATACTACACTCTGCACTTCGTGTGCAGATTCAGGTACTTCTAGGCACGGTGGTTGCTAGATTTGGGAGCATTTCCTGCTTGGAGACTATTGAGGTAGCTGCTTTGGTGTCCGCAGACCTCGACTCTCCTTCTTTTCAGTTTATTTAGCACTGTTCTATCTTTCCAGACAGTTGTATCAGAAGTTTGATTGGTTTGATATTTAGTAGCTCATGTATTCGGTGACACCCGGATTTTGAGAGATTTTGTGTTTGAGTCACCGTTAGTCCTATTTATGAGATTTTCACCATTAAACTCACGGTGTGTTTGGTATGACGGGAAATATTTTCTCATTTTTCACTGTTTGGTTGCACAAAATAGTTAGGAAAATATTTTCCTAGATATCACATTTTCTTGAAATTGGAGGAAAATGACTTTCTTGGAAAAAGTTAAGAAAATATTTTCCAAAAACTCCACCTACCCTCACATCTAACCCCAACCCCCTCCAACTTCAATTTTCTATTTTTTTTTTCATTTTTCTGCGCCACCCACCCACCCCAACCCTAATCATCCCCCCCTCGCCCCGCAAAAAATATTTTTTTTGTATTTTTAATTTTCTGAACCACCCACCTCACCCCCAACCTTCGCAATTGTTTTTTGTATTTTCAATTTTCTGTTTTCTGTTGTTTTATTTTTCTGCATCACCCATCCAACCCAACCCCCTCAACCCCCCCTGCAATTTTTTTATTTTTTATTTTATTTTATATTTTCAGTTCTGGTTTTTTCATTTTTCAGTTTACAGGTTCAAAATTTTACGAGTTCCAAAGTTATGAGTTCGGAGGTTTATGTGTTTGGAAGTTTGTGAGTTTAGAAATTATAGAGTTTACGTGTTCGAAAGTTTAGCGGTTCAGAAGTTTATGAAATTTGTGGGTTCGAAAAATTGTTGGTTCGAAAGTTTATGGCTTCATGTTTATTATATCTAAATTATTTATGAATACTGTTGAGAAGTTATTTTTCTTAATTTGCGTACCAAACACCGAAAAATGAGTAAGATTACTACTTGTTTTCCAAGAAAATATTTTCCACGGAAAACATTTTCTGTTATACCAAACACACCCTCAATATATTATGCTTTTAAATTAAAATGATTAGTTGTTTGGTGATTGTCGGCTCGCCTAGTACTGTGATAGGCGCCATCATGTTGAGATTTGGGTCGTGACAAGAAGTAAAAGCAATAAATGACAACAAAAAGTGAACATATGGTAAAAATAGTAAGTAATCATATACAATTGAAATACAAGTGAAATGAATTCAAACAATAACCGTTCAAAACAACAAGCCGTTCCCACATAGAATATACAACAAGAATCACCCCGAGGTACCACACCTCATATTCACATTTCACAAGTCGCAATCACAATCTTCCTAATATCACCGCATGAGCCTTGCATTTATTTTAAAAATATTTTTTCCGAAATAGCTTCACACGCTTTAGCCCCCTTATCTCGCCACTGTGCTTCAAATGAAGTAATTTTCCTTACTAGTAACACACACATAAATCCCCCTTATCTTGTCGCATGCGCTTCAATATCACCACCCTTATACTACTGCATGCGCATCTCATCATAACATAATAATCAACTGGTACCACACATGCCCATATGCCAAAATATTTCCAAAATAACAATACCAATATCATAACAGCGCGTAGCCCACGGTTCAACAAAAATGTATACAAGAGTCTCAACAACAACACAATGAAACGAGAGGTTAAACTCAACAATGAAAAATACTTCCACGTGATAACAACTTCAATTAAATGCATAAAATAAACTCAACAATAAAGGAGATAGCATGTAATGACAACTACGACTAAATGCATAAGAATAACTCAACAATAAAAGAGGTAACATGTAATAACAACTACAAGTAAATGCATAAGAGTAAACGCAACAATAAAAGAGGTAACATGTAATATCAGCTACAAGTAAATAAATAAGAATGAACTTCATGTAATATCAACTACAAATAAATGCATAAGAGTGAACTTCAACAATGAAAGAAGTAACATGTAATAACAACTACAATCGATTGCTTATAAATAGCCTAAGAGTCTAAATAGGTCAATTTCCACATATAAGCCCGTGTACACACTCGTCACCTCATGTACACGTCTTCCATAATTCAAATAGTGCAATTAAGCTCAATACTACGGGGTAGTTCACCTATACAAAGTTAGGCAAGATACTTACCTCAACCAGGCCAAAGCAACGCTCAAAATGGGGTTTCTTTTAAAATTGGCCTCCGCATGGCTCAAATCTAAAAAAAAATGACTTAATATCATCAAACAATGCAAGAGAAACCAATTTTGATTAATAGAGCTAAGATCTTTACACTATTCCCCAAAAGTCAACTCTTGGCTTGCCTGGTCAAAATACGAGTCCAAGGGTAGATCTCCACTACCCATAACCCTACGAGTCCATATATGTGTTTTATTTTCAAATACGAGTCCAATTCGACTCTCAAATCTCAAATTTTAAATTTTTTCAAAATATAGACAAAATTTCCCAAAACTTCTCTTCAAATTCCATGGATTAGAGGTTAAATCTTAGAAATAATCATGTAATATAATTGAAAATTGATCAAAATCACTCACCCTATAGTTGTATGTGAAAATCTCTCCTCCAAATAGCCTCCTACTGAGTCTAGGGTTCTAAAATTTGATAAAATAAAGCTTAGTCCCGTTTTCCAGCCCTTTTGTTTAGGTGCTGAAGTCGCAAATATGACCGAGGTTCGCAATTGCGAACCCTCGTAAATGCAGACAACATCTCGCAAATGCGGTGCCTGACAACCCAGGGAAATGTCGCAAATGCGATAATGACTTCGCATATGCGAAGTCTGTCCCTTCCGCATATGCGGAAAAATGGTCGCAATTGCGACCTACCCATCCCAAGCCTAATCTTCACAATTGTGAGTAAGTCATCACATTTGCGATACCCGAGCCCTCCCTTCCTACTTCGCAATTGCGATAACTGAAGCACCAACACACCAGCAACCTGGAATGAGTTCAAACCAATCCGAAACACGTTCAAAACTCACCCGAGCTCTCGGGGCTCCATACCAAGCATCCACACAAGTCTAAAAACATCATCCGAACCTGCTCGCGCTTTCATAATGAACTCAAGAATCACTAGAATCACAACCAAGCATCCGATTCCTATCAAACTAACTCGGAATGACACCAAATTTTGCAGAAAAGTTCCAAATAGCACCACAGACCTATTCCAAGTGCCAAAACTAAAATCCGAAACCGATAGCCATAAAGTCAGCCTACAGTCACACCTAAGGAATTTCTAAACCTTCAAATTGCCAACTTTTCGCAAAATAAGATAAATCATCCTAAGGACCTCCGAATTTAATTCCGGGCATACGCCCAAGTCCAAAATCACAATACAAACCTATTGGAACCCTCAAATTCCTTTCCGGGGTCGTTTTCACAAACGTCAAACCTAGGTTAACATTTCCAACTTAAGCTTCTAAACAAAGAACTAATGGATCCAAATCATTCCATAATCTCCCTGAAACTAAACCAACCATCCCCGCAAGTCATAAAATCATAAATACACATACGGGAAGCTTCAAAAGGGGAAACGAGACTCAAATACACAAAATGATCGCTCAGATCGTTACATTCTCCCCCTCTTAAAACAAATGTTCGTCCTCGAACGTGCATAGAGACATATCTGAAGTGCCAAAAAGGTGAGGATAATGACTTTGCATGTCGTGCTCGGTCTCCCAGGTCACCTCTTCGACCGATTGACCCCTCTATTAAACCTTCACTGAAGCAATGCTCTTTGACCTTAACTTTCAGACTTGTCTGTCCAAGATAGTCACCGACTCCTCAACATAGGTCAAATCCTTGTCAAATTGAAATGAGCTGAAATCTAATACATGTGACAGATCACCAAAATACTTTCGGAGCATGGAAACATGGAACACCGGGTGAACTCTCGATAAGCTGGGTGGCAATGCAAGTTTGTAGGCCACCTCACCAACTCTCTCAAAGATCTCAAAAGGGACAATATACCTAGGGCTCAACTTGCCCTTCTTTCCGAACCTCATCACACCCTTCATGGATGAAACTCTGAGCAAAACCCTCTCTCCCATCATGAATTCTACGTCACGAGCCCTCCGATCAGCATAACTCTTCTGCCTGGACTGTGCTGTACGAAGCCAATCCCAAATCAACTTGACTTTCTCCAAGGCATCCCGAACCAAATCAGTGCTCGACAACCTAGCCTCCACCGGCTCAAATCAACCAACTGGAGAACGACACTACTTCCCATATAAGGCCTCATAATGAGCCATCTAAATACTCGATTAGTAGTTATTATTGTAGGCAAACTTTGCGAGCGGTAGGAATAGATCCCATGAACCCCCAAAATTAATGACACATGCACGTAGCATGTCCTCCAAGATCTGAATGGTGTGCTCGAACTGCCCGTCCGTCTGGGGATGAAATGTCGTGCTCATTTCGACCCATGTGCCTAACTCACGCTACAAGACTCTCAAGAATTACGATGTGAACTGCATGCCTCAATCAGAGATAATAGACACCGGCACACCATGAATATGAACAATCTCATGAATATAAATCTAAGTCAGTTGCTCTGAAGAATAGGCAGTCATGACCAGAATGAAGTGTGCAGACTTGGTCAGCCTGTCCACAATGACTCACATTGCATCAAATTTTCTCAAGGTTCGTGGAAGTCCAACTAAAAAATCCATGGTCATATGTTCCAACTTCTACTCTGGAATATCAAGTCTCTAAAGCAAACCACCTGGTGTCTGTTGCTCGTACTTCATCTGCTGACAGTTCAAACACCAAGCCACATACTACACAATATCTTTCTTCATAATTCTCCACTAGTAGTGCTGCCTCAAATCCTAGTACATCTTCGCGGCACCCGGATGAATGGAATATCGCAAACTATAGGCCTTCTCAAGAATCAACTCACGTAACCCATCTACATTGGACCCACAAATCCGGCCCTGCATCCACAACACCCCATCATCCCCAATAGAAACTTCCTTGGCATCATCGTGCTGCACCGTGTTCTTAAGGACAAATAAGTGGGGATCATCATACTGGAGCGCTTTGATATGCTCAAACAGAGAAGACCGAGAAACCACGCAAACAAGAACCCGTCTAGGCTCCGACACATCCAATCTCACGAACATGTTGGCCAAAGACTGAACATCAAATGCTAATGGTCTCTCTCTAACTGGAATATAAGAAAAACTCCCCATGCTCTCAGCCTTTCTACTCAAAGCATCTGCCACCACATTGGCCTTACAGGAATGATAGAGAATGGTGATATCATAGTCCTTTAATAGCTCTAACCACCTCCATTGCCTCAAGTTCAGATCCTTTTGCTTAAAACAAGTCCTGTAGACTCATATGATCTGCGAATACCTCACAAGACACGCCATAGAGATACTGCCTCCAAATCTTCAGCTTCTGAACAATGACTTCCCACTCCAAATCATGCACTGGGTAGTTCTTCTCATGGGGCTTCAACTGACGTGAAGCATAAGTAATCACTCTACCATCCTCCATCAATACATCCAACGCCAATCCGCGAAGCATCATAATAAATTATATAAGAAGCCGATGCTTAAGGCAAAACCAGAACTAAAGCTGTGGTCAAGGCAGTCTTGAGCTTCTGAAAGCTCTCCTCACACTCGTCGGACCACCTAAATGGGGCACCCTTCTGAGTCAATATGGTCAAAGGAGCTGCGATGGATGAAAACTCCTCTACAAAACGACGATAATACCTGGCCAAGCCTAGAAAACTCCGGATCTCAATAGTAGAAGACAGTCTAGGCCAACTCTGAACTGCCTCCCCCTTCTTCAAATCTACCTTAATCCTCTCACTAGACACCACATGGCCCAAAAATGCCACAAAATCAAGCCAAAACTCACACTTGGAGAATTTAGCATATAGGTTCTTCTCCCTCAAAGTCTAGATCCTCCCGGATACAAGAATATACCAATATGTTTTCAATGAACAAGATGATGAAAGAATCAAGATATGGCTGGAATACATTGTTCATCAAGTGCCAAAATGTTAATGGGGGCGTTGGTCAGCCCAAATGACATCTCCAAAAACTCATAATGACCATAGCGAGTAATGTCTGAATCCCGGATCTTCAGCTGATGATACCTTGACCTCAAATCGATCATTAAGAATACCCGAGTACCCTGAAGCTGGTCGAACAAATCATCAATATGCTGCAATGGGTACTTGTTCTATGGTGTAACCTTGTTCAGCTGCCAATAATTAATACACATCCTCACAGAGCCGTCTTTCTTCTTCACAAATAGAACTGGAGTACCCCAAGGCGAGACACTTGGTCGGATGAAACCCTTATCAAGCAAATCCTGAAGTTGTTCCTTTAATTCATTTAACTCCACATGTGTCATAGATATGGTGGAATAGAAATGGACTGAGTGCTTCGCACCAGGGAAAAAGTACTAGGAAAATTCCTGGATCACCCGTGTAGAAGAACCAAGACAGAATTCCCTCTTTAGGCAATGCTTTGGCCTTCATCTTTAATTAATTTT
Organism: Nicotiana tomentosiformis; assembly: GCF_000390325.3. Lineage (NCBI taxonomy): Eukaryota > Viridiplantae > Streptophyta > Magnoliopsida > Solanales > Solanaceae > Nicotiana > Nicotiana tomentosiformis. The sequence continues at coordinate 40,534,436 of NC_090814.1, read as the reverse complement.
TTGCATATGTAGGGGCACTTTTTTAACCTACTCGGTAGCTGTTAGGATGAATCACACGTGGGAGAGATATGAAATCTCTAAGAACACTTAAATTCCTTACTTTCCTTCCACCACTTTGACAAATTCTTTCGTAGCAGCTTGAACTGAATCAGAGCTATCAACGCACTAAGGTAGAGTTGTATAAAGCCCTAATGTAACTGAATGAAGTGGAAAACCCAATACCAAAATCGATATCCCTATCGGGCGGCATGCCCAGTAGGTTTACTAGAAACATATTTGAGAAATCTCTCACTAGCAGAACTGACTCAACGATATGAATATCAGCACTAACATACCTCACAATGCTAAGCACCCCTTCTCAATCATTCGTTGTGCCTTCAGGAAAGACACACCTTACTAGGGACATAATCTAATATACCTCTCTACTCCAGCCGCAGCAACCCTGGCATACCCAATGTCATAGTCTTGGCGTGATAATCCAGAATAACATGTGTTGCATCCTATTTTGTACAAGTCAAAATAAAATACAACGTATAGTACTCTACAAGGTTATTTAGGGTTAAGAGTCGCCACCTAGTATTTAAGGTACATTAGGACACCTATACTACACTATGTGATGCACACTTGATTATGGTCTACGAAACTATTGAGATTCTAGGTAAGGGTTCAAATTATCTCGAGGGAAAGGTGTTAGGTATCCCTCAAGATCCACAATATGTGATTCCCGTGGACTCAAACAAATACAAGGAAAATTAATTAAAGAATGATTAATTTAATATATACAAAGAATGTGAGAGTGTCTCAAAATAATAATGATTAAATGCGAGTGTCACGTGATAGAATATGAACACCTATGTAATAGTATACACACAAAGATTGTGAATAAAGTATATGAAAATTATGTTTTCTGATGGTTTAATAAAATATACAAAAATACGTAGCGATAAATAAAGTATTTATAAATTAATAAAATGAATTTTAATTAAAAGAATAAACTTGAAAATATTTGATTTATATCCAAGGCTTAAATAAAATAGGTAAAACATAAGAAAGACACATTTAGAAATAATTGATTAAGAAAATTGGAGAAAGAATTATCTTTGAGTAATCCTAGTGTATAATGAAGAAAGTAAAAAAAATATTTTTTGATGAGTAAAGAATGGATATGATGTAAGAAAATGTATCAATACAATGAATTACCAAAGATTATTTTGAGATGCCAATTGTTCGGGTCAAGCCCAAACGAGTATAGAATTAAATATCCAAAGTATAATAGTTCAACTATGATTTTTTAAAAGTCATGCACACTTGAAGTGAAAGAGTTAAAAGAATGATTTACAGATGAATTGATTTGAAAAGCATATTAGTAAACTTGTAAAAGGGTAAAGTTATTTTATTTTCAAAAAAAGAAGAAGAAAATGACACACCTTTCATTTTATGTAACTAATTTAATTAACTATATGTATACCGATCCTAATTAATCAAATAAGTTATAAAATATATTTGACATCCTAAGTCTATATACAAGCTTCGCACAAATATCTAGCACATAATGTTATAAGTCGATCGGATTATTAACTAGATGCAATACGCCCTAAGTGTTTAACAAATAGATAAATATCAAAATAAACAAACAACATGACATATATCTATGTTTTTTAAACTATACTTGCGATTTTGAATACATCCTAGAATAGGAAGTGTGACGCGGGGAGCTTGACGGGGATTTATCTTTTCATCTTCGAGTTTCGTCTTCTGAAAGTAACTCCGTATGATAGTACCTCACAAGATAAGAAGAGTAGATTATTAGTGAAATAGTACAATACTTTTAATAAACTAATATATTTGAAATGGTTTTATTTGAAAATATTTTTGGAAGATTGTTTTTGAAATTGGTTTGAAAATATTTTTCGGAAAAAGGTTTTTGAAAATAGTTTGAAATATATAATAGGAAAGGTTTTGAAAATAGTTTTAAAAAAATATTAGAGGCTCAGATTGTATTTTTGTTCCGTCTAGACGTGAGAACATGAACTGCTTTGGTTGCGACTACGGTAGCTAGCCGTGTCGCCGTCCAAAAATTTATGGCTCTTCACGTTCTCGTCTTTTCCTTTTTAGATATATATTGTGATCGACTTGTTATTTTTGGGCCCGATTCGGAGGGTCATGGCCTCAATTATTCAAATATTATTTTTTCATCGGCCTTACATACAACAGTCTAATATGTTACTCATTATCCGCCAACCTCAATACCAGGATCTTTATCAAAATAGGTGGAACAGTAATGTTAAAACCAAATATTTTCCCTCAAAATCAGATAACAATTGAATTTATAACAGTCTAATATGTTACTCATTATCCGCCAACCTCAATACCAGGATCTTTATCAAAATAGGTGGAACAGTAATGTTAAAACCAAATGTTTTCCCTCAAAATCAGATAATAATTGAATTATAAGTGGTTTTAAGGATACATGATTTAATTTGATACTAAACAACAAATCAGATTGCAATTGAAACAAGTAATGAAAAAGTAAATGCAAACCTCTTAAGTTAAATAGTCTTAGCCTTTGAAGGTTAGCCACCCTCGAGCCAAAAATACTTTTATTGATAACAGAACAACAAGAGAATAATAAGAACTTGAAGAGAATAATAATATACTGCTTTGGGATATGTGTTATAATATCCTTTATAAGTAATCAGACTCCCTTTATATAGTAGGGGAGTCCTATTTTAGGTACAATTTTATAAAAGGTAAAAATCTCCTGGTTTGTTAATTTGCCAGTTTTTTATTGATACGTGCCGAGATTCCCGCAAAAATATCCGACCGGTTATGGATATTTCGGTCTTCCGTTATTTCGGTCTTCTATTGGTTATACCGGCAATTCTTCCTCGAGCTTATTTGGGGTCAAGGTCGATTCCGGGATCATGGGCTCAATGTTCTCGAGGACGGACATTCTAACCTCGTGTTCCGGTTCGATGAGACTCGGGGTCGATCTTCAACCCATCGCATTCCAAGTTTGATCTGTCATGCAATAGTCGAGCCCGATTTCGACCGTATACACCAATATCAACCACTGCCATTAGTAGGTTATCGACGAGCAGCACCAAGAATGGGATTTCCGTCACCCATCAACCAAAATGAACTAATAGTCCAATTCATATGTAATGTCCCAGATTCCCGAGGAGGTCCCTGAATTGATTAATAACTCTCTTTCGACCTCGAGTATTACGACCGGCGTAAAGTCGGCTACAAAGTCCGCCAAAATATGAGACTTAATGGCGGTCCGGGGTCGATATTCAATATCGTACCCACTGATTTCCATGGCCCATTTAGCCAACCAGCCCGAAAGCTCGGGCTTATGCATAACGTTTCTCAACGGGTAAGTAGTTACGACACATATGGGGTGACACTAGAAGTATGGTTTTAGTTTCCTAGAGGCGCTTAGCAAAGCGAGCGCCAGTTTTTCTAGGTGAGGATACTTAGTTTCGGCCTCACCTAGGGTCCTGCTAACATAGTAAATTAGAAATTGTGTACCTTGCTCTTCCCGGACCAGGACTCCACTTACCGTTATCTACAAAACTGCCAAGTACAAGTATAGTTGTTCGTCTGCCTTCGGTGTGTGAAGTAGTGGTGGGCTCGATAAGTACCGTTTTAATTCCTCCAAAGCTCGTTGGCATTCCGGGGTCCATGAGAAATTATTCTTCTTCAATAGTGCAAAGAATCAGTGGCTCTTGTCGTATGACCTCGAAATGAATCGCCGCAGGGCGGCTATGCACCCGGTTAATCTTTGCACGGCCTTCACATTGTCCACAACCATGATATCTTCGATGGCTTTGATTTTGTCGGGGTTTATCTCGATTCCTCGGTTGGATACCATGAACCCGAGGAATTTACCTGATCCAACTCCAAATGCGCATTTCTCCGGGTTCAGCTTCTTATTGTATTTCTTTAATATGCTGAAGGTTTCCTACAAATGTTTTAAATGGTCCTCTGCTCGCAGGGACTTAACCAATATGTCATCAATGTAAACTTCCATTGATTTTCCTGTTCCTTCCTCGAACATCCTATTTACTAGGCGTTGGTAAGTGGCACCGGCGTTCTTTAAACCAAATGGCATCACATTGTAGCTGTATGTGCCATATTTAGTGATGAAGGAAGTTTTTTCCTGATCACCCGGGTCCATCCTATATTTGGTTGTACCCGGAGTAGGCATCGAGAAAACTGAGGATCTTGTGGCCGGCCGTGGCATCGATCATTCGATCGATGTTGGGTAAAGGGAAAGAATCCTTGGGACATGCCTTAGTCAAATCCTTATAGTCTACACACATTCTTAATTTGTTTCCCTTTTTAGGGACTGCTACTACATTTGCTAACCAATCCGGGTATTTAATCTCCCGAATGGACCCTATTTTAAGGAGTTTAGATACCTCTTACTTGATGAAAGCATGTTTGACCTCAGACTGGGGTCTCATCTTTTGCTTGACTGGATGGAACTTCGGGTCCAGGCTTAGCTGGTGAGTGGTTATCTCCGGTGGGATCCCTATCATATCAAGGTGGGACAGAGCGAAACAATCTATGTTAGCCATAAGAAAATGAATGAGTTTTTTTTTCGAGCTCGGGATTTAGCCCCGTTCCTAGGTATACTTGTTGGTCGGGTAGATGCTCGACCAATATGACCTGTTCCAGCTCCTCGACCATCGATTTGGTGGCGTCGGAATCATCAGGAGCTATAAAGGATCTAGGTACCCCGTAATTATCGTCTTTATCAGTCCCCTATTTTTCCGGTTGGGTCGGAGCTAGTGTCGGTAATTGATGTTTAGTTTCTGGCTTTGTAATCAAACTCGACCCCTTTGTTTTTGTTAGTGCGGATACTAGAATCGCCTCTTCGACCACAAAAATCTCCTTTGTGGCTGGATGTTGTCCGCAGACTGTTTTAATTGAATCTGGTATTTGGAATTTTAGCACTTGGTGCAGAGTTGAGGGTATTGCTCTCATGTTGTGGATCCATGGCCTTCCGAAGCGTTGTACTTAATGTCCTCTTCCGAACTAAGCTTCTTTAGGCCCGATGGACCTATCGAAGCTATTTTTGGTCAGGAGTCCTCGACTGCTTTGACTTCGGTCATTTCTCCTTTCGTTTCTCATGGAGTTTCGCCCAGACCCACTACTTCTTCGGTCTCCATTATATGGCTGATAGCAATCCATGTTTGTCCTCGGTTCAAGATCGATGTCTCTCTTGAATCTGTCGAAGGTTCTGACGGGATAAACAGACCCCAATGGGGCTCCGAGTTGATCATCTTCCACTCTGATCTTTAATTGATGTCGGTTACGCATGTCGGCCCAAGTAACGGCCGGATATTCTATCAGGTTTTATTTCAACTGCTGCGAAGCTAACGAGCTTCGAACATTGAGCCCTTGAGTGAAAGCCTGAACATCCCAATCATCAACGACCAGTGGAAGATCCATTTGTTCCATTTGAAATTGGGACACGAACTCTCTGAGCATCTCGTTATACTTTTGTTTCACTTTGAAGAGGTACGATTTCCTAGTCTCGACCATGATGGCCCCAACGTGAGCTTTCACGAAAGAATCAGCAAGCATAGCAAATGAATCAATAGAATTAGGAGGTAAGTTATGATACCATATCATAGCCCCTTTTGATAGGGTTTCTCCGAACTTCTTCAATAGGACAGACTCGATCTCATCATCCTCCAAGTCATTTACTTTGATGGCACATGTGTAAGAGGTTACATGCTCATTTGGGTCGGTCATTTCGTTATACTTAGTAATCTCGGGCATGCGGAGTATCTTAGGGATTGTCTTCGGAGCCGCGCTCGGAGGAAAAGGTTTTTGCAAGAACTTCTTGGAATACAAGCCTTTTAATATCGATGGCGCTCCTGGGATTTGGTCTACTCTGGAATTGTAGATTTCCACCTTTTTGTCATTAGCTTCGATTTCCTTCTCCCCTGATTCTATCCATTTTTCAGCTCCTCGAGCATCTTTATCATCTTGAGGTTAGCCCCCGATTCATGTTCATTTGACCTTTCTATGACCGGTTCATCCCTGCGGGCGACTTCCCGGGGTGGATCGGGCTCGAACTTGCTTGGTGCACGGCTTTGGTTCTGCATCTGAGCGATCGCCGCCTGTTGAGCCTGCAACATTTCGACGATCACCCGAAGAATGACCCTGTCCCCTTCAATGTTTTGTGTGTTTCGAGTTGCCGATCGGGCTCCACCACGGATGCGATTTTCGGGGTCGGTAGGCAAGTTTGCGTTGATAGCCACATGTGAATTAGAGTCAATCGGATCTGCGATTGGAATTTCGATGGGATCAACGGGCGGTACTCCTTCACCCTGTGCTATGTTGTTATTTTCACCGTGATGGTCGGACTCGTTGTCAACGTGTAGGGGTGCTGATTAAGAGTTTGACATTTTGTTTTTAACCTGAAATCAGAGACACTTCAAAGAGCAAGTGTAAAATAGTGTGTGTTATGGAGATTTATACCAAATAACCACTATTACCCTTATCTCCACGGTGGGCGCCAAACTGTTTTTCCTCAAAATCGGATAATAATTGAATTTATAAGTGATTTTAAGGATACGTGATTTAATTTGATACTAAACGACAAATTAGATTGCAATTGAAACAAGTAATGGAAAAGTGAATACTAACCGCTTAAGTTGAACAGTCTTAGCCTTTGAAGGTTAGCTACCCTCGAGCCAAAAAATACTTTTATTGATAACAGAACAACAAGATAATAATAAAAACTTGAAGAGAATAATAATATACTACTTTGGGATGCATGTTACAATGTCATTTACAAGTAATTAGACCCCCTTTATATAGTAGGGGAGTCCTATTTTAGGTACAAATCTATAAAAGGTAAAAATCTTTCGGTTTGCTAATATATCGCTTCTTTATTGATACGTGCCAAGATTCCCGCCAAAATATCCAACCGGTTATGGATATTTCTGCCTTCCGTTATTTCGATCTTCTGTTGGTTATACCGACAATGCTTCCTCGAGCTTATTTGGGGTCAAGGTCGATTCCGGGATCATGGGCTCAATGTTCTCGAGGACGGACATTCTGAGCTCGTGTTCCGGTTCGATGAGACTCGGGGTCGATCTTCAACCCCTCGCATTCCGAGTTCGATCTGTCATGCAATAGTCGAGCTCGATTTTGACCGTATACACCAACATCAACTACTGCCATTAGTAGGTTATCGACGAGCAGCACCAAGAATGGGATTTCCGTCACCTATCAACCAAAATGAACTAATAGTACAATTCATATGTAATGTCTAAGGCAACAAAAATAACCACCAAATCATTCGGCTAACAGTTGTTCCAAGCAAGCGGTACAAAAATGGTGAGGTTTCAACCTCAAAATAAACAGTAGAGAACGGCAAATTAGCGAGGCAAAAAAGAAATACGACCCGCCAACAACCAAGGACTTCACTGTAAACATGATCACTAAAAGATTACACACTAATAACTAGGGGTGTTCGTCGGTCGGTACGGTACAGTACGGTACAATATTTAGACATTTCGGCTCGGTATTTTCGGTATTTGGTTTCTTAAAATGCTATACCAATACCGTACCTAATTAAATTCGGTATGGTTCGATTTTTCTCCTTTCAATTTCGGTTTATTCGGTTCGGTAACTTCGGTTTATTCGGTTTGAATACTAACAAGTGCATAAAGTCATAAATTATAATATTCTTAATTAAAGTACTGAAAAGTATAAAACTAAAAATGTTTGTTGTCAAAACTTTTGTCCAAAACCAGCAAATATCAACCTAAAGAGAGAAAACTGAACATAAAGGAATAAATTTGATCATTAGGAATGTCTTCATACTTGCTTAGAGTTAATTGATGAACTTAGAGAATAAAAGAAAGTAAAATTTTAGTTTTTTATATTTATTTTATAATTAATAATATGTGTTTTGTGTAATATAATATATATATTTCGGTACGGTATCGATATTTCAGTATTTTATTTTAAAATATCAAATACCATACCTAATACTATATTTTATAAAAACTTAAACCAAATACCATACCGAATATCAAATACCAAAGTTTTCGATTTCGGTACGGTAATTCGGTGTTTACCAAATTATGCACAGCCCTACTAATAACCATACAAGTTTTCTTTAAAAAAAAGATTGATAGAAAGAAATCAAAGATGACCACAGTAAATCTAACGATCCGACCGGTCGTATTGAGCGTTAGAATTTCGTTCGATGGTTTGAGGTCTTAAGAAGCTTCGTATTATGTATTGTGACTTGTGTGTGTGGCCGGGTTCGATTTTTGGATGATTCGGGATTGATTTGGAAGAATGATTCTTTATTTTGAAGTTTAAGCGGTAAGAGTTGACCGAAGTTTGAATTTTGTGTAGACGACTCCGGAATGGTATTTTGATGATTCAAATAGTTTCGTAGAGTAATTTTGGACTTAGGTGTATGTCCGGATTTTGATATTGAGGTCCGAAGGTTGATTTGATGCATTTTGGTGAAAGTTGAAGGTTTGGAAGGTTGAGAGGTTTGACCGGTAGTTGACTTTGTTGATATCGGGTTCAGATTGTAATTCCGGGAGTTGGTATAGCTTGTTGCGTCATTTGGAACTTTCATGCAAAATTTGACGTCATTCTGGGTTGATTTCATATGATTCGGCGCGGGTTGTAGAAGTTAGAAGTTCATTAGGCTTGAATTTAGGTGCGATTCGTAGTTTTGATATTGTTTGATGTGATTTGAAGCCTTGAGCAGGTCCGTGTTATGTTATGAAACTTGTTGGTGTGTTTGGAGGGCTTCGGGTGTATATCGGACGGGCTACGGGCCATTTTCTTATGTTTTGTATTTTTGATCTGATATCTGGTGCCTTCTTATTCGTGATCGCGTGTGTAATGTCGCATTCGGTGAGGATAAATTGGAGGCAGGCAATATTTGTACTTCGCATTCGCGTGTATCTGACTGCGTTCGCGTAGCATGGAAGACTTTTATCTTCACGTTCGCATGCTGTCTTTCGCGATCGTGCGGAAGGAAAGGCGTGAAGGGTATCAAGCAATTTCCCTCCGTGTTCGCGGGTACGCAGACCCATTCACATTGAGGCTGAGGTCTTGGTAGCCGCATTCACGACAGTAGAGTCACATTCGCGAAGCACGATTTGGCAGCTGAAGGTTTTGTTCTACGCGATCGCGAGGGAAGTTCTGCGATCGCGATGTGTAAATACCTGGGTAGACTTATATTTACTCTCTTTCGAGGGCTTTTGATATTTTATCACTTTTTGAGTTAGAGAGCTCGAATTTGGGCAATTTTGGAGGGGATTTTCACGTGTTGGATTGGGGTAAGTGTTCTTGAACCGGATTTGATTATATTTTATGATTCCATCTTTGTTTTTATCATTAAATTCGTGATTTGAATTGGAGAAATTGAGGTTTTTTGTAAAAGCTTTCTAAAATGTAAAATGAGGATTTGAATGCCGATTTGGCCTCATAATTGGATAATTTTGGTATGCTCGGACTCGTATCGAAATGGGTGTTCAGAATTTATAAATTTTGTCGGGTTCCGAGGTGCGGGCCAGAGGTTGACTTTTTAGTTTTCATTAAAGATCATAGCTTTATTACCCAGAATTATTTCATATGGTTTTTCTTTATGACACTAAGTTATTTTGGCTAGATTCAATCCATCCAGAGGTTGTTTCACACGAGAATGTCAATTTAGAGTATTGATTTTGCTTCTTTGAGGTAAGTATCTTGCCTAACTTTGTGTGGAGGAACTACCCCTTAGGTTTTGCGTTGTTTGTTCTATTGGTGTTATGTGAAAGCCGTGTATGCGAGGTGACGAGTGGGTACTCGGGCTTATATGTGAAAATTGACCGATTTAGATTCTTAGGCTTCTTTATTTGAAATTGTTACCTCTTTTATCATTATGTGACTTCCTTTATTATTGGGTTATTCTTAATTGAAATTATTGTTGCATGATATCCTTTTGTGCCGGGTTATTCTCATGCATTTAGACGTAGTTGCTAGTTCGTGTCATCTCTTTCATTGTTAGCCTATTTCATACACTAGGATTCAAAGTTTGCCATTTCGTTAGAATACCTTCATCGAGTTTGTCCTTAAGCAATTAATTAAAGTTGAAGTTATTGAAAGTCATTAATTTACTTTAATTGAAGTTATGTTTAAAGGGGGTGTTGTTCATTGTTGAGTTACTTTCCCATTCTTTTTATTGTTATTGAGATTCTATACACATTGTGTTGAGCCGTGGGATATTTGTTATGGAAATACTAATACTGTTGGTTCTTTTGGAAAGGTTGTGGCATATTGGCACTTGTGGTACGAATTGATATGTCGTGTTGTCGTTATGTTAGCACATGAAAATTGTTGTGTGGATTGGTTGTTGTTATGCAGAGCATAAGGGTAGCATTTCACTGTTGTTATTTTGTGGGGCATAAGGGTGGCATCCTACTATTGTCGATTGTGTAAAGTGATACGGGTGGCTATTGTGTTATTGTCCGGGTGGAGCGATAAGGGTGGCTATTATGCGGAGTGATATGAGTGGCTATCAGAGTGATACAAGTGGCTAATGATATTGTCAGGGCGGAGTGATACAGGTGGCTATCGGAGAGATAAGGGTGGCAATGTGAGGGATGATGTGTGATGGCCTAGGGGCATTTTGTTGATGATGTTCGTGTGATGGTGTGTTTTTCCCTGTGTATGTTATACACCTTACATGACTTGTTGTGTTGATTTCAATGAGCTTCTCGATGTCTTTAATATTATTTGTTGATTTGGGCTGTAATAGCACACTCGCACAAGCATACATCGTAGCACGCCACTTATACTAATTTAGGAGTATGAAAATTGATATTTATTGATCATGCCCATGTATTCTTGTATTATCTACTTTCATGTTGATATTGAGCCTGTGACCATGCCGGGCGAATTGTGATATTGAGCCTGTGACCATCCCAGTCGGATTGTGATAGCTAGCCTGTGACCACGCCGGGCGAAATGTGATTGTGAGCCTATGATCATGCCGGACGGATTGAGATATTGACACGTGAGTTGTCCGTGCGTTTATGATTAGAAATTTGGGCACAGGGTGCTGTAAGCATATGATTTGTGGTTGAGACTTGTTACTTGTGATTATGAGTTGAGGTATCTCGGAATAATTCGTTGTGAGACCTGTGTTAGAACGACTTTCTTGTTGGTTGACATTTCTTTCCCTTATATATTGTCGCTGGTACTTTAACAGAGTTCTTGTTACTTTATTGTTTATATCATATGTTGATTCTTATTGCCATTTACTGATTCTTGTTTTTTTATTAGCTTTATTCTTTTATACTGCACATGTTATTTTGACTAGTAGGTGTCTTGACTTATACCTTGTCACTACTCCACCGAGGTTAGTCTTGATGGGGTGACACTGGAAGTATGGTTTTAGTTTCCTAGAGGTGCTTAGCAAAGCGAGCGCCGGTTTTTCTAGGTGAAGATACTTAGTTTCGGCCTCACCTAGGGTCCTGCTAACATAGTAAGTTGGAAATTGTGTACCTTGCTCGTCCCGGACTAGGACTCCACTTACCGCTATCTACGAAACTGCCAAGTACAAGTATAGTTGTTCGTCTGCCTTCGGTGTGTGAAGTAGTGGTGGGCGCGATAAGTACCGTTTTAATTCCTCCAAAGCTCGTTGGCATTCCGGGGTCCATGAGAAGTTATTCTTCTTCTTCAATAGTGCAAAGAATCGGTGACTCTTGTTGTATGACCTCGAAATGAATCGCCGCAGGGCGGCTATGTGCACAGTTAATCTTTGCACGGCCTTCACATTGTCCACAACCGTGATATCTTCGATGGCTTTGATTTTGTCGGGGTTAATCTCGATTCCTCGGTTGGATACCATGAACCCGAGGAATTTACCTGATCCAACTCCAAATGCGCATTTCTCCGGGTTCAGCTTCATATTGTATTTCTTTAATATGCTGAAGGTTTCCTACAAATGTTTTAAATGGTCCTCTGCTCGCAAGGACTTAACCAATATGTCATCAATGTAAACCTCCATTGATTTTTCTGTTTGTTCCTCGAACATCCTATTTACTAGGCGTTGGTAAGTGGCACCGGCGTTCTTTAAACCAAATGGCATCAGGTTGTAGCAGTATGTGCCGTATTTAGTGATGAAGGAGGTTTTTTCCTGATCACCTGGGTCCATCCGTATTTTGTTGTACCCGGAGTAGGCATCGAGAAAACAGAGGATCTCGTGGCTGGCCGTGGCATCGATCATTCGATCGATGTTTGGCAAAGGGAAAGAATCCTTGGGACATGCCTTAGTCAAATCCTTATAGTCTACACACATTCTTAATTTGTTTCCTTTTTAGGGACTGCTACTACATTTGCTAACCAATCCGGGTATTTAATCTCCCGAATGGACCCTATTTTAAGGAGTTTAGATAACTCTTACTTGATTTAAGCATGTTTGACCTCAGACTGGGGTCTCATATTTTGCTTGACTGGATGAAACTTCGGGTCCAGGCTCAGCTTATGAGTGGTTATCTCTGGTGGGATCCCTATCATATCAAGGTGGGACAGAGCGAAACAATCTATGTTAGCCATAAGAAAATGAATGAGTTTTTTCCTGAGCTTAGGATTTAGCCCCGTGCCCAGGTATACTTGTCGGTCGGGTAGATGCTCGACCAATATGACCTGTTCCAGCTCCTTGACCATCGATTTGGTGGTGTTGGAATCATCGGGGGCTATAAAAGATCTGGGTACCCCGTAATTATCATCTTTATCAGTCCCCTATTTTTCCGGTTGGGTCGGAGCTAGTGTTGGTAATTGATGTTTGGTTTCTGGCTTTGTAATCAAACTCGACCCCTTTGTCATTGTTAGTGCGGATACCAGAATTGCCTCTTCGACCACAAACATCTCCTTTGTGGCGGGATGTTGTCCGCAGACCGTTTTAATTGAATATGGTATTTGGAATTTTAGCACTTGGTGCAGAGTTGAGGGTATTGCTCTCATGTTGTGGATCCATCGCCTTCCGAAGTGTTGTACTTCATGTCCTCTTCGATTACATAGAACTTAGCTTCCTGTATGGTACCGACGGTGTTTACCGATAATATTACCTCACCCTTAGTGGTTTCACATGCCATGTTGAATCCGTTTAAAAATCGGACTACAGGCACGATTTGGTCTTGTAGACCGAGTTGCTCCACGACCCTCGATCGAATGATGCTGGCCGAGCTACCTGGATCAATTAACACACGTTTAACTCAAATTTTATTTACGAGTACAAATATTACCAGCGAATCATTGTGGGGTTGTACAATCCCTTCTGCGTCCTTGTCGTTGAAATATAAAGTTCCTTCCGGTATGTAGTCTCGAATTCATTTCTCCCTAGAGATGGATACTTTGGTGCATTTCAACATCGGTCCCTGATGGATATCGACCCCACCGATGATCATGTTTATGACGTGTTAAGGTTCTTCTTGTTCTGTCTGTTTGTTAGAATCCCTGTTCCTGAAATGATTCTTGGCTCGGTCGCTCAAGAATTTTCGAAGATGCCCGTTATTGAATAGTCGGGCCACTTCCTCTCTCAGCTGTCGACAATCTTCCGTTCTGTGGCTGTGAGTGCCATGATATTTGCACACTTGGTTAGGATCCCTTTGGGTTGGATCAGATTGTAAAGGTCGGGGCCATTTGGTATCTTTGATGCACCCGATAGCTGATACAATGGCGGTAACATCTACATTAAAGTTATATTCCGATAGCCTCGGTGCTTCTTTAGGCCCGTTGGACCCATCGAATTTGGTCAGGAGTCCTCGGCTGCTTTGACTTCGGTCATTTCTCCTTAACGTTTCTCATGGAGTTCTGCCCGGACCCACTGCTTCTTCGGTCTCCATTATATGGCTGATAACGATCCATGTTTGGCCTCGGTTCATGATCGATGTCTCTCTTGACTCTGTCGAAGGTTCTGACGGGATAAACAGACCCCGAAGGGGCTCCGAGTTGATCATCTTCCACTCTGATCTTTGATTGATACCGGTTATGCACGTCGGCCCAAGTAACGGCCGGATATTCTATCAGGTTTTATTTCAACTGCTGCGAAGCTACCGAGCTTCGAACATTGAGCCCTTGAGTGAAAGCCTGAACATCCCAATCATCAACGACCGGTGGCAGATCCATTCGTTCCATTTGAAAATGGGACACGAACTCTTTGAGCATCTCGTTATACTTTTGTTTTACTTTGAAGAGGTCCGATTTCCTGGTCTCGACCATGATAGCCCCAGCGTGTGCTTTCACGAAAGAATCAACAAGCATAGAAAATGAATCAATAGAATTAGGAGGTAAGTTATGATACCATATCATACCCCCTTTTGATAGGGTTTCTCCGAACATCTTCAATAGGACAGACTCGATCTCATCATCCTCCAAGTCATTTACTTTGATGGCACATGTGTAAGAGGTTACATGCTCATTTGGGTCGGTCATTCCATTATACTTAGTAATCTCGGGCATGCGGAGTATCTTAGGGATTGGATTCAGAGCTGCGCTCGGAGGAAAAGGTTTTTGCACGAACTTCTTTGAATACAAGACTTTTAATATCGGCGACGCTCCTAGGATTTGGTCTACTCTGGAATTGTAGGTTTCCATATTTTTGTCATTAGCTTCGATTTCCTTCTCCCCTGATTCTATCCGTTTTGTCAGCTCCTCGAGCATCTTTATGATCTCGGGGTTAGCCCCTGATTCATGTTCATTTGACCTTTCTATGACCGGTTCATCCCTGCGAGCGACTTCCCGGGGTGGATCAGGCTCGAACTTGCTTGGTGCACGACTTTGGTTCTGCAACTGAGCGATCGCCGCCTGTTGAGCCTGCAACATTTTGAGGATCACCCAAAGAATGACCCTGTCCCCTTCAATGTTTTGTGTGTTTCGAGTTGCCGATCAGGCTCCACCACAGATGCGATTTTCGGGCTAGGTAGGCAAGTTTGCGTCGATAGCCACATGTGAATTAGCGTCAATCGGATCTGCGATTGGAATTTCGATGGGATCAACGGGCGGTACTCCTTCACCCGGTACTATGTTGTTATTTTCACCGTGATGTCCGGACTCGTTGTCAACGTGTAGGGGTGCTGATTAAGAGTTTGACATTTTGTTTTTTAACTTGAAATCAGAGACACTTCAAAGAGCAAGTGTAAAATAGTGTGTGTTATGGAGATTTGTACCAAATAACCACTATTACCCTTATCCCCACGGTGGGCGCCAAACTGTTTTCCCTCAAAATCGGATAACAATTGAATTTATAAGTGATTTTAAGGATACGTGATTTAATTTGATACTAAACAACAAATCAGATTGCAATTGAAACAAGTAATGGAAAAGTGAATACAAACCGCTTAAGTTGAACAGTCTTAGCCTTTGAAGGTTAGCTACCCCCGAGCCAAAAATGCTTTTATTGATAACAGAACAACAAGAGAATAATAAAAACTTGAAGAGAATAATAATATACTGCTTTGGGATGCGTGTTACAATGTCATTTACAAGTAATTAGACCCCCTTTATATAGTAGGGGAGTCCTATTTTTGGTACAATTCTATAAAAGGTAAAAATCTTCCGGTTTGCTAATTTACCGCTTCTTTATTGATACTTGCCGAGATTCTCGCCAAAATATCCAACCGGTTATGGATATTTCAGCCTTCCGTTATTTCGATCTTCTGTTGGTTATACCGACAATGCTTCCTCGAGCTTATTTGGGGTCAAGGTCGATTCCCGGATCATGGGCTCAATGTTCTCGAGGACGGACATTCTGACCTCGTGTTCCGGTTCGATGAGACTCGGGGTCGATCTTCAACCCCTCGCATTCCGAGTTCGATCTGTCATGCAATAGTCGAGCCCGATTTCGACCGTATACACCAACATCAACCACTGCCATTAGTAGGTTATCGACGAGCAGCACCAATAATGGGATTTCCGTCACCTATCAACCAAAATGAACTAATAGTCCAATTCATATGTAATGTCCAAGACAACAAAAATAGCCACCAAAATGTTCGGCTAACAGTTGTTCCAAGCAAGCGGTACAAAAATGGTGAGGTTTCAACATCAAAATAAACAGTAGAGAATGGCAAATTAGCGAGGCAAAAAAAAATACGACCCTCCAACAACCAAGGACTTCACTGTAAACATGATCACTAGAAGATTACACACTAATAACTAGGGGTGTTCGTTGGTCGGTACGATATGGTATGATATTTAGACATTTCGGTTCGGTATTTTCGGTATTTTGTTTCTTAAAATGCTATATCAATACTGTACCTAATTAAATTCGGTATGGTTTAGTTTTTCTCCTTTCGATTTCGGTTTATTCGGTTCGGTAACTTCGGTTTATTCGGTTTGAATACTAACAAGTGTATAAAGTCATAGATTCTAATATTCTTAATTAAAGTACTCAAAAGTACAAAACTAAAAATATTTGTTGACAAAAGTTTTATTCAAAACCAGCAAATATCAACCTAAAGAGAAAAAACTGCACATAGAGGAATAAATTTGATAATTAGAAATGTCTTCTTACTTGCTTAGAGTTAATTGATGAACTTAGAGAATAAAAGAAAGTAAAATTTTAGTTTTTTTATATTTATTTTATAATTAATAATATGTGTTTTGTGTAATATAATATATATTTCGATACGGTATCGGTATTTCAGTATTTCATTTTAAAATACCAAATACCATACCTAATACCATATTTTATAAAAACTTAAACCAAATACCATACCGAATACCAAAGTTTTTGATTTCGGTACGGTAATTCGGTGTTTACCAAATTATGCACAACCCTACTAATAACCATACAAGTTTTCTTTTAAAAAAAGATTGATAGAAAGAAATCAAAGACGACCACAGTAAATGTAACGATCCGACCGGTCGTATTAAGCGTTAGCATTCTATTCGATGGTTTGAGGTTTTGAGAAGTTTCGTATTATGTATTGTGACTTGTGTTTGTGGCCAGTTCGGATTTTGGATGATTCGAGATTGATTTGGAAGAATGATTCTTGATTTAGAAATTTAAGCGGTAAGAGCTGACCGGAGTTTGACTTTTGTGTAGACGACCCCAAAATGGTTTTTTGATGATTCAAATAGCTTCTTAGGGTAATTTTGGACTTAGGTGTATGTCATGATTTTGATATGGAGGTCCGTAGGTTGATTTGATGCATTTTGGTGAAAGTTGAAGGTTTGGAAGGTTAATAGGTTTGACCCGGGAGTTGACTTTGTTGATATTGGGTTCAGATTATAATTCCGGGAGTTGGTATAGCTTGTTGCGTCATTTGGGACTTTCATGCAAAATTTGACGTCATTCCGGGTTGATTTCATATGATTCGGTGCGGGTTGTAGAAGTTAGAAGTTCATTAGGCTTAAATTTAGGTGCGATTCATAGTTTTGTGATTTGAAGCCTTGAGCAGGTCCGTGCTATGTTATGAAACTTGTTGGTATGTTTGGAGGGCCTCGGGTATATTTCGGACGGGCTACAGACCATTTTCTTATGTTTTGGATTGTTGATCTGATATCTGGTGCCTTCTTATTCGTGATCGCGTGTGTAGTGTCGCATTCGGTGAAGGTAAATTGGAGGCAGGCAATATTTGTACTTCGCATTCGCGTGTATCTGACTGCGTTCGCGTAGCATGGAAGACTTTTATCTTCGCGTTCGCATGCTGTCTTTCACGATCGTGCGGAAGGAAAGGCGGGAAGGGCATCAGGCAATTTCCCTTCATGTTCGCGGGTACGCAGACCCGTTCACGTTGAGGCTGAGGTCTTGGTAGCCGCATTCACGACAATAGAGTCACATTCGCGAAGAACGATTTGGCAGCTGAAGGTTTTGTTCTACGCGATCGCGATGTGTAAATACCTGGGTAGACTTATATTTACTCTCTTTCGAGGGCTTTTGATATTTTATCACTTTTTGAGTTAGAGAGCTCGAATTTGGGCGATTTTGGAGGGGATTTTCACGTGTTGGATTGGGGTAAGTGTTCTTGAACCGGATTTTATTATATTTTATGATTCCATCTTTATTTTTATCATTAAATTCGTGATTTGAATTGGAGAAATTGAGGTTTTTTGTAAAAGCTTTCTAAAATGTAAAATGAGGATTTGAATGCCGATTTGGCGTCAGAATTGGATAATTTTGGTATGCTCGGGCTCGTATCGAAATGGGTGTTCAGAATTTATAAATTTTGTCGGGTTCCGAGGTGCGGGTCAGAGGTTGACTTTTTAGTTTTCATTAAAGATCAAAGCTTTATTACCCAGAATTATTTCCTATGGTTTTTCTTTATGACATTAAGTTATTTTGGCTAGATTCAATCCATCCAGAGGTTGTTTCACACGAGAATGTCAATTTAGAGTATTGATTTAGCTTCTTTGAGATAAGTATCTTGCCTAACTTTGTGTGGAGGAACTACCCCTTAGGTTTTGCGTTGTTTGTTCTATTGGTGTTATGTGAAAGCCGTGTACGCGAGGTGATGAGTGGGTACTCGGGCTTATATGTGGAAATTGACCGGTTTAGATTCTTAGGCTTCTTTATTTGAAATTGTTACCTCTTTTATCATTATGTGACTTCCTTTATTATTGGGTTATTCTTAATTGAAATTATTGTTACATGATATCCTTTTGTGCCGGGTTATTCTCATGCATTTAGACATAATTGCTAGTTTGTGTCATCTCTTTCATTGTTAGCCTATTGCATACACTAGGATTCAAAGTTTGCCATTTCGTCAGAATACCTTCATCGAGTTTGTCCTTAAGCAATTAATTAAAGTTGAAGTTATTGAAAGTCATTAATTTACTTTAATTGAAGTTATGTTTAAAGGGGGTGTTGTTCATTGTTGAGTTACTTTCCCATTCTTTTTATTGTTATTGAGATTCTATACACATTGTGTTGAGCCGTGGGCTATTTGTTATGGAAATACTAATACTGTTGGTTCTTTTGGAAAGGTTGTGGCATATTGGCACTTGTGGTACGAATTGATATGTCGTGTTGTCGTTATGTTAGCACATGCAAATTGTTGTGTGGATTGGTTGTTGTTATGCAGAGCATAAGGGTAGCATTTCACTGTTGTTATTTTGCGGGGCATAAGGGTGGCATCCTACTATTGTCGATTGTGTAGAGTGATACGGGTGGCTATTGTGTTATTGTCCGGGTGGAGCGATAAGGGTGGCTATTATGCTGAGTGATATGAGTGGCTATCGGAGTGATACAGGTGGCTAATGATATTATCAGGGCAGAGTGATACATGTGGCTATCGGAGAGATAAGGCTGGCAATGTCAGGGATGATGTGGGGCATTTTGTTGATGATGTTCGTGTGATGGTGTGTTTTTCCCTGTGTATGTTATACACCTTACATGACTTGTTGTGTTGATTTCAATGAGCTACTTGATGTCTTTGATATTATTTGTTGACTTGGGCTGTAATAGCACACTCGCACAAGCATACATCGTAGCATGCCACTTATACTAATTTAGGAGTATGAAAATTGACATTTATTGATCATGCCCATGTATTCTTGTATTATCTACTTTCATGTTGATATTGAGACTGTGACCATGCCGGGCGGATTGTGATATTGAGCTTGTGACCATCCCAGTCGGATTGTGATAGCGAGCCTCTGACCACGCCGGGCGAAATGTGATTGTGAGCATGTGATCATGCCGGACGGATTGAGATATTGGCACGTGAGTTGTCCATGCATTTGTGATTAGAAATGTGGGCACAGGGTGCTGTAAGCATATGATTTGTGGTTGAGACTTGTGACTTGTGATTATGAGATGAGGTATCTCGGAGTAATTCGTTGTAAGACCTGTGTTAGAACGACTTGCTTGTTGGTTGACATTTCTTTCCCTTATATATTGTTGCTGGTACATTAACAGTGTTCTTGTTACTTTATTGTTTATATCATATGTTGATTCTTATTGCCATTTACTGATTCTTGTTTTTTTATTAGCTTTATTTTTTTTATACTGCACATGTTATTTTGACTAGTAGGTGTCTTGACTTATACCCCGTCACTACTCCACCGAGGTTAGTCTTTATACTTATTGGGTACCGACCGTGGTGTACTCATACTACACTTCTGAATATTTTTGTGCAGATCCAAGTATTGGAGATATCGGATGCAGGCAGAGTTAGCTTATCGATCGCGAGGATTCATTGTAGAGCTGTTTGGTTGTCTCTGTCACTTGGAGTCCTTTCCTTTTATTTCTCTGTCAGCTTGATATCCGAACATTATTGTATTTCAATTTTTTAGATCTTTCTTTGTATTCAGCTAGAGTTTGTGACTCTGTATTACCTAGTCTTGGGAGGTTGTTATATTTATTGTCGCGTAGGCTTATTTCTTTTGTTTTGGTATTCATATTAAATTTTGTTTTAAATTATCATTGTTAAACTGGCTTAATTGTTGTAAGTACTCGACTTACCTAGTCTTAGAGACTAGGTGCCATCACGACGCCTAAGGTAGAATTTTGGGTCGTGATAGTAACGTTAAAACTTTTTTTCTTAACTTAAGAAGAGGGAAGAGGGCTAATCGGAGAACTTCTCTGGTTAGATTTCGGCTAGCCATAAATCCTGAAGGCCACAAATTATTAGCAACAACAATTAAATAACGAAGGGGACATCCCCCAATAACAGAAACGAAATAGTAGTGACAAGAGAAGAGCAAAATGAGGTAGGCGATGGCATCTCTGGCTGTGATGCCTGGCCTGAAAAGGGAGAAGGAGAGTCTCTCCAGGTGTGCGTAAGAGCGGGGTTTTGAGCTGAGATTGACTGGTCGTCAAAGCTAGTCGGCGTCACTCTTTCCGATGAAGCAACAAGATCCAGCCGGATCTGAAAATGCGAGTTTTTACCATGTTTTTCGGCGTCACCTTTTGTCACGACCCAAAATACCACAGTATGCGTCGTGATGATACCTATTCTCTAAGACTAGGTAAGCCAACTACTTACAACAATTGAGCCAGTTTAACAATAATAATTTTAAAACAGAGTTTAATATGAATACGAAACAAGCAAAATAAGCCTAGGCGGCCATAAACATCATAACCTGACATTGCCACCCTTATCTCTCCGATAGCCACCCGTATCACTCTGCCCTGACAATATCATTAGCCACCCATATCACTCCGATAGCCACCCGTATCACTCTGCATAATAGCCACCCTTATCGCTCTGCATGGACAATAACACAATAGCCACCCTTATCACTCCGCACAATCGACAATAGGAGGATACCACCCTTATGCCCCGCGTAACAACAATAGTGAAATGCTACCCTTATGCTCCAGATAACAACAACCAATCCACACAACAATTTATATGTGCTAACATAATGACAAAATGGCATATCAACTCGTACCACAAGTGCCCATAGGCCACAACCTTTCCAAAAGAACCAACAGTATCGGTATTTCCATAACAAATAGCCCACGGCTCAACACAATGTGTATAGAATCTCAATAACAAAAAGAACGGGAAAGTAACTCAACAATGAACAACACCCCTTTTAAACATAAGTTTAATTAAAGTAGATTAATGACTTTCAATAACTTCAACTTTAATTAATTGCTTAAGGATAAACTCGATAATGAAGGTATTCCGACGAATTGGCAAACTTCAAATCCTAGTGTATGAAATAGGCTAACAATGAAAGAGATGACATGAACTAGCAACTACGTCTAAATGCATGAGAATAACTCAACAACAAAGGATTTATTGTAACCACAATTTTAATTAAGAGTAACTCAACAATAAAGGAAGTCACATAATGATAAAAGAGGTAACAACTTCAAATAAAGCATATAAGAGTAAACTTGACAAGTAAAGGATGTGACATGTAACCACAACTCCAAATAAAGCATGTGAAAGTAAACATGACAAATAAATGGATATAACATGCCCTAACAATTTCAAATAAATACATGAAAGAAGCCTAAGAGTCTAAATCGGTCAATTTTCACATATAAGCCCGAGTACGTACTCGTCACCTTGCGTACACGACTTTCACATAACACATATAGAACAACCAACTCCAATCCTAAGGGGTAGTTCCCCCACACAAAGTTAGGCAAGATACTTACCTCAAATAAGCTAAACCGATACTCTAAAATGACCTTCTCATGTGAAAGAATCTCAGCACGGCTCAAATCTAGCAAAAATAATTTAATATCATAAATAAAAACCATAGGAAACAATTCCGGATAATAAAGTTTCGATCTTTAATGAAAACTAAAAGGTCAGCCAAAAACGTCAACCCTAGGCTTGCATTTCGGACCGACAACCCATTCAATTACGAGTTCAATCATACTAAAGTCATCTAATTTCGACTCCGAATCGATGTTCAAAACCTAATTATTCTCTTTAGAAAAGGTTTTGATAAAACCCCCAATTCTTCAATAAAAATATGGATTAATTCACAAATGAACTACTGGAATCATTTTAAAATACAAAAAATGAGATTAGATACTGGCCCCCATGAAAATACGAGAAGAACGCCCCGCAAATCACCTCAATCGGAGCTCTAGAACTCAAGATATGCTCAAAATAGCAAAAGAATGCAGTCTGATTTTTTATACACATGCATTTCCGCTTTTGCGCTAAAAAAGCCGCACTTGTGCATTTCCAGCTGTCATTTCCGCTTTTGCCATCCTTCTTTCACACCTGCAAGGTCACAGATGCAGATCCAACTTCGCATCTGCGAACCACCAACACCAGCTCTCTTCTCCGACACCAAAACTGAGCATAACTCCCTCATACGATGTCCAAATTTGATGATTCTCTTTGCTATGGTTTTGTAATTATGATACGGATCTAAATCTTCAATAAAAACAGAAGTTGGAGCTCATTTGATTAATGTGGTACCATTTATGCTTGCAGAAACGATGTCGAAACATAAAAAAATAAGCGCAACACAACCCAAACCTATCCAAAACTCACCCGAGCCCCTCGGGACCCCATCCGAACATACCAATAAGTCCCAAAATATAATATGGATCTACTCGAGGCCTTAAATCCTAAATAACAACATCAAAATCACGTATCACCGATCAAGATCAATCTGTTATGTTCATAAACTTCAAACTTCTAACCAAGTGTCCGATTCAAGCCTAACCAATCCGGAATGAACCCAAATTTTGCATACAATTTTCAAATGATATATCGTACCTATTCCAACTCTCAGAACAATAGTCTGAACCCAATAATATTAAAGTCAACTCCCGGTCAAACCTATGAACTTATCAAACCTTTAAATTGCCAACTTTCGCCAAATAGTGTTGAAACCTTCTAGAAATATCCAAATGTAAATTCGGCCATATGCCTAAGTCCAAAATCACCGTACGAATTGATTGGACTCATCAAAATACCATTCCGGAGTCATCTACATAAAAGTCAAACTGCGATCAACTCTTGCCACTTAAGCTTCTAAAACAAGAATCATTCTTCCAAATCAATCCCGAATCATCCGAAAATCAAACCCGGCCACACACACAAGTCATGATATACAATACGAAGCTGATCAAGATTTTAAGCCACCGAACAGAATGCTAATTCTCAAAATGACCGGTCGGATCGTTACAAAATTACTACTCGGACTAGACACTATAAATTCACGTTTTTAGTCACTTAGGGAGCATATTCAATTGATTATCAACTTAAGAAAAATATATTGTTCTAAGAGTCTTACTCCCTTTCTGTCCAATAATTGTATAATCAAAGCTTTGATCAATTAGGCTGCTGTCATCAACTTATTCACGGATTATTATATACAACACATCTCTTTCCCTTTTAATTGTCAATTTATTGTTATATTTTATATTTAACTCAATTGTTTATCTATTTTCGGATTTAATCAATTACTTGTGGCCTACTTTTATATATTTTATTGATTTATCCAAATAATTAAATTTTAAGTTAAACAATACTTAAATAATTATTCTTAGAAAATTGCTTTCTTGCTTTCATCAGCCATGTTCATCAGTTGCATTTAGCTCTTGCTCTCGGTTCGATCAAGAATTGTTGAATAAGAATTATTTATTTTTCGCTTTCTTTTTATATACGGGTGAAATCGGGTATAACGCACACCCCGATTTTCCGGTGAATAAAACGGAGTGAGGGCATGAACATACAAGATCGAAATCGAAGCTGGAAACTTTTTGTATCGAGGTCCGTGAAAAGTGAATGAAGTGCCTGCCATCGTGCCTGATAAAATGACGTACCTCGGACTCGGGATGATTTCTAAGATCTCAGAAAGCACAATGAACTGTTATACATGACGGA
The DNA here is from genome assembly GCF_000390325.3 of Nicotiana tomentosiformis. Classification (NCBI taxonomy): domain Eukaryota; kingdom Viridiplantae; phylum Streptophyta; class Magnoliopsida; order Solanales; family Solanaceae; genus Nicotiana; species Nicotiana tomentosiformis. Next base: position 40,510,131 of record NC_090814.1, on the reverse strand, counting down.
TAGAGGGCTGCGACATTCGCAACCAATCGGATATCACGGCGCGGATCTCGCTCGATGACGGTTATGGATCAGTAATTAATGAGAAAAGAAGATTTTTACCCATTTTAGATTTGTACTAGGGATGAAACTCTCCTACTATATAAGGGAGAAGTTTTTCTTTGATAAGACATATTGTAACACGCAAATTAAGGCAATACAAATACATTTTCTGCTTTCTAGCTGCTGCACAAGTTCTTACTTAACTGTTTGTTTTTCATTCATAATTGGGTTCGAATCAAGGATCCGATCGAGGGAAAAACCATTGTTCAAAATAGGTTCAGGCTAGGCTATAACATTACGACTGGTTTGATCATTCATTTTGTCTTTAACTCGTTTGTCTGGTATTTCTGATTATTTGTGTTGAATCAATCCACATATCCCTAAAACCACGTATAAATTTAATTGTTATCCAATTTTAGGGTAAACAGTTTGGCGCCCACCGTAGGGGCTAAGGATAATAGTAGTGGTTTGATACAAATCTCCATAACACACTCTATTTTACGCTTGTTCATTAAAGTCTTAATTTCAGGTCAGCTTAAAAATATCAAATTCTCAGTCTGCCCACTTGAACGTCGACACTGAGTCTGGCTATCATGGAGAATATAATAATCTGGTGCCTAGAAATGAGGTGCCCCCTGCTGATCCCAATGGAGTCCCAGTTGCCGATACGGTCGATGCCAACTCATAGGTGGCAATCGATGTCAATCTGCCAACTGATCCCGAAAATAGCGCTCACGGAGGACTCCGAGCAATAGCTCGGGAAGCGCCCAAAGGCAAAGGTGATGGGGTAAGCCAGCGGATAATCTTCGAAATGTTGCAGGCTCAACAGGCGGCGATAGCATAGCTACAGAATCAAGGCCTTGCTCCTAGCAGGGTCGAGCCCGAACAATCCGGGGAAAGCACCCGAAGAAACGAACAAACCACTAAGAGACCAGGTGAAGCTGAGCCCGAGGTCAACCCCGAGATAATAAAAATGCTTGAAGCATTAACGAAGCGGGTGGAATCAGGTGAGAAGTTAATTGAGGCCAATCACAAGAAGGTGGAAATATACAATTCCAGGGTCGATCAAATCCCGGGAGCACCCTCGATATTGAAAGGGCTGGATTCCAAGAAATTTATCCAGAAGCCTTTTCCTCCAAGCGCGGCACCGAAGCCAATCCCAAAGAGGTTTTGTATGCTTAATATTCCAAAGTATAACGGAACCACATATCCGAATGAGCATGTGACCTCTTATACATGCGCCATCAAAGGGAACGACTTGGAAGATGATGAAATCGAGTCGGTGTTACTCAAGAAGTTTGGGAAGACTTTGTCCAAATGAGCGATGATATGGTATCACAACTTATCCCCAAAATTTATTGACTCGTTTTCTATGCTTGCAGATGCTTTTGTGAAGGCCCATGCCGGGGCCATCAAGGTCTAGACCAGAAAGTCGGACCTTTTCAAGGTTAAAAAAGAGAAAATGAGATGCTTAGGGAGTTCGTGTCAAGGTTCCAGATAGAGAGGATGGACCTGCCTCCGGTTGTAGATGATTGGGCCGTTCAGGCATTTACCCAAGTACTTAACCCTCGAAGCTCCTTGGCTTCAAAGCAACTAAAATAAAATTTGGTAGAGTACCCGATAGTAACTTGGGCTGACGTCCACAACAAGTACCAGTCGAAAATCAGGGTCGAGGATGACCAACTCGGAGCCCCTTCTGGGTCTGTTTATCCCGTCAGAGCCAATAATAGTTCTAAGAGAGCCGTTAATCATGAGCCAAGGCCGGTCCGGGATCGATACTATCCATACAGCGCAGACCAAAGGGGAAATGGGTCCGGGTGTCACCCCACAAGGAATAAGAAGAGAAGCGATCGAGGACTTAGTAGCTGGGGGTATGATGAGTAAAAATGGTTTCGACAAGCCGCTCAGGGGTAGGGAAGCACCAAGGTTATCTGAGTATAACTTCAACGTTAATGCTGCCAACATCGTGTCAGCCATCGGGCGCATCAAAGAGACCAAGTGGCCCCGACCATTGCAGTCCTACCCAACCCAAAGAGATCCTAACTTGATGTGTAAGTATCACAGAACTCATGGTCACAGGACTGAGGACTGCCGACAATTGAGAGAAGAAGTTGCCCTGTTATTCAACAACGGGCACCTACGAGAATTTCTAAGTGATCGAGCCAAAAACCACTATAAGAACAGGGACCTAACAAACATGTCGAACAAGAGGAACCTCGACACATCATCAACATGATCATCGGAGGGGTCGATGCACCCCACGGGCCAATGATAAAGCGCACTAAAGTATCTATCACAAGGGAAAAATGCACCCGAGATTACGTCCCTGAGGGAACCATTTTGTTCCGCGACGAGGATGCTGAGGGCATCGTATAACCTGACAATAATGCTCTGGTAATATCCATGCTTGTCAATAAATCTCGAATTAAATGTGTGTTGATTGATCCAGGTAGCTCGGCCAACATCATCAGATCGAGGGTCAGAGAGCAGTTGGGGTTACAGAAACAAATAGTGCCGGTAGTCCGGGTGTTGAACAGATTTAACATGGCATGTGAAACCAATAAAGGGGAGATAACCTTGCCGGTGAATACTGCTGGGACGATCCAAGAGACAAAGCTCTACGTGATCGAATGGGACATGAGGTATAACACTCTATTTGGAAGGCCATGAGTTCACAACGTGAGGGAGGTACCCTCGACCTTGTACCAGGCGTTTAAATTCCCTACACCAGGAGGAATCAAGATGCGCTACAGATAGCAGCCGGCTGCAAAGGAGATGTTCGCAGTAGATGAGGTAATCTCGGTACCTGCAATTTCAACGTCAAGGAAGCGAAACCGGACAAGGAAGAAACTAAATAGCAATCACTGATGCCGGTATCGGTCGAACCAGAGAAACGAGGAATAAATGAGGAGGAAGATTACGGAGTCCCAAGATCGTTCATAGCTCCTGATGACACCGACGACACTAAATCGATGGCCGAGGAGTTGGATCAAGTCATACTAATCGAACACCTACCGGATCGAAAGGTATATGTAATTATGGCAAATATTTTGGCTAATGGAGTCCATCTCACATAAGCCTAAGCATCTTTGCAAAGTGTAGACTTTGTTGGCAATATTCTTTGGGACCCAAAAATATTGCATTGTGTGGTGGACATTATTTGCACAAGTTGTATCTCTTCTTTTACACCTAAGAGGCCAAGACTTTTTTGCCTATAAAAGGGAAGGCCATTCATTTTATACACACCAACAAGACTTGAGTCTTCATTTCTTGTTTCTTCCTTTCCTCCTTTATTAAGAGTATTTTGTATGAGAGTTTAGTGTTCAGAAGCACTTGTGTGAACCCTTTCTTTGGAGTGATCTTGTGAGGTTATTATCTTAGGGTATTTGGGATTAATTAGAGTATTTAATCTAATTTTATACTCTCTTTTGTACTCTTGTTGGTATAATAAAATTGCTCCTCTACGCTTGTGGACGTAGGTCACACTGACCGAACCATGTTAAATTTGTGTCTTCTTTATATGCTTTAAAAGCCGTTGTTATCAACTTCAATTGTCTTTGTTATTGTCATTATACTGTTGTTTGGCTAAATTTCGCACTACCCCGGTTCCCGATCCTAACAAATTGGTATCAGAGCCGGATCTAATCGGGTTTGTTTCAGTAGCCAATATGACCTTAACAAAGACTTATGCTGAGAAATTTGATCGAAGTGCAAACTTCAGAATATGGCAATTAAAGATGGAAGCTATCCTAATTCAGGATGGCTTAGATTTGGCGTTTAAAGGAAATGAGAAGAAGTCGGATAAAATGATAGATGAGGAGTTTACCGTCATAGACAAAAAGGCAAAAGAAGGTATCATTTTAAATATCTCAAATATGATTTTACGTGAAGTTTCTGTAGAAACCACAGCCAAAGGCATGTGGGAAAAATTGAAAACCTTATATATGAAGAGGATGGTGGAAAATAGACTTTACCTGAAGCAGAAGCTTTATACAATTCGTATGGGTGAAGGTACCTCTATTCTCTCTCATCTTGACACCTTTGATTCCATTCTTATGGATTTAAGTAATATAGATGCTGAAATTAAAGATGAGGATCAAACTGTGTTACTGCTTTATTCTCTACCCCCATCTTTTAAGCATATAAGAGATACTATGCTTTATGCAAAGGATAATATCTCTTATAAAGATATTAAATCTATCTTAAAATCAAAAGAACAGATAGATAGTGATATTACTGGGGAAGCGAGTGGAACTCAAGCGAAAGTTGGGTTGTTTGTTAGGGGCAAATCCGACTCCAATTCCAGATACAATAATTTAGAGTGTCGCTATTGTCATAAGAAAGGTCACATTATGTATGAATGCTATAAACTGAAAAATAAAGAAAAGCATAAAGAAAGAAAAAATGAGCACAAAAATACTGACACCGCCGAAGCTAGTGTAGCAGCTGATGAGATTGAGGGAACTATATTTTTAGCAACTAAAACTAGTTTCAGATTAGACAATGAATGGATTTTAGATTCCGATTTTTCATATCATATGTGTCCTAGCAAGGACTTGTTTTCTACATATGATTCAGTTGCAGGTGGAGTTGTCCAATTGGGTAATAATGTTACTTGTAACGTTATTGGCAAAGGTACAATTTGGATCAGAATGCATGATGGTGTGGTGAGAACTCTTACCGATGTTAGATATGTTCCTAAGTTGAAGAAAAATCTCATATCTTTGGGCACTTTAGAATCCCTTGGGTGAAAATTCACTGGTGAAGGTGGAGTTTTGAAATATTTTCTAGGTGCTCTTGTGATCATGAAAGCACACAGATCTGGTTCGTTGTATACTTTATTGGTCTTCTCTGTTATAGGCTCTACTACAGTTTCGGTATCAGACAACTTGTCTGTGATGGCATTAAATTTTGACATAAGCCCATTGGGGCTTTTGCGGAGAAGGTGGAGCAAACTTACTATATCAGCCAAAATTAGGCCAAGGTGGAGATTTGTAATTATGGCCAATATTTTGTCTAATGGAGTCCATCTCACATAAGCATAAGCATCTTTACAAAGTGTAGACTTTGTTGGCAATATTCTTTGGGACCCAAAAATATTGCATTGTGTAGTGGACATCATTTGCACAAGTTGTATCTCTTCTTTTACACCTAAGAGGCCAAGATTTTTTTTACCTATAAAAGGGAAGGCCTTTAGTTCATTTTATACACACCAACAAGACTTGAGTCTTCATTTCTTGTTTCTTCCTTTCCTCCTTTATTAAGAGTGTTTTGTATGAGAGTTTAGTGTTGGGAAGCACTTGTGTGAACCCTTTCTTTGGAGTAATCTTGTGAGGTTATTCTCTTAGGGTATTTGGGATTAATTAGAGTATTTACTCTAATTTTGTACTCTCTTTTGTACTCTTGTTGGTATAATAAAATTGCTCCTCTCCGCTTGTGGACGTAGGTCACACTGACCGAACCATGTTAAATTTGTGTCTTCTTTATATGCTTTAAAAGCCGTTGTTATCAACTTCCATTGTCTTTGTTATTGTCATTATACCGTTGTTTGGATAAATTCCGCACTATCCGAGTTCCCGATCCTAACAGTATACCTGGGCACAGGGTTAACCCTCGAGCTCAGGAAAAAACTCATTGATTTTCTTAAAGCTAACATAGATTATTTTGCTTGGTCCCATCTTGACATGACAGGGATCCCACCGGAGGTAACCACTCATAAGCTGAGTTTAGACCCGAAGTTCTATCCGGTTAAGCAGAAGAGGAGGCCAGAATTCGAGGTCAAGCATGCGTTCATCAAGGACGAGGTATCCAAACTCCTTAAAATAGTGTCCATCCGGGAAGTTAAATACTCGGACTAGTTAGCTAATGTAGTGGTAGTACCTAAAAAAGGGAATAAGCTAAGAATGTGTATAGATTACAAAGATATAAACAAGCCATGCCCTAAAGATTCTTTCCCTTTTCCTAACATCGATCAGATGATCGACGCAACAGCCGGGCATGAGATACTAAGCTTTCTCGATGCCTATTCCGGGTACAACAAATACGGATGGACCGGAAAGATCAAGAAAAGACTTCTTTCATCACTAAATTTGGCACCTACTGTTATAATGTAATGCCGTTTGGATTAAAGAACACCAGTGCCAGCTATCAACGGCTAGTAAACCGAATGTTTGAAGAATAGATAGGAAAATCAATGGAAGTTTATATTGATGACATGTCAGTCAAGTCCCTGCGAGCACAGGACCATTTGAAACATTTGCAGGAGACCTTTAACATATTGTAGAAATATAATATGAAGCTGAACCCAGAGAAGTACGCATTCGGGGTCGGATCAGGAAACTTTCTAGGGTTCATGGTATCCAATCTAGGAATCAAGATCAACCCCGACAAAATCAAAGCCATAGAGGACATCACCGTGGTGGACAACGTCAAGGATGTTCAAAGATTAAGTGGGGGAATAGCCGCCCTAGGCCATTTCATCTCGAGGTCCTCAGACAAAAGCCATCAATTCTTCTTACTGTTAAAAAAGAAGAATAATTTCTCCTGGACCCTAGAATGACAACAAACTTTAGAAGAACTCAAACAGTACCTATCGAGTCCGCCCCTGTTGCACACTCCGAAGGCAGACGAACTGCTCTACCTCTACTTAGAGGTTTCCGAGATAGAGGTAAATGAAGTCTTAGTTCGAGAGGAAGAAGGTATGCAATTCATTATTTACTATGTCAGTAGAACTCTAGGCGAGGCCGAATCAAGGTATCCTCACCTGGAAAAACTAGCGCTCGCTTTGCTAAGCGCCTCTAGTAAGCTAAAGCCGTACTTTCAATGCCACCCCATATGTGTCATTACTTCTTACCTGCTAAGGAACATCATGTACAAGCTCGAGCTCTCGTGCTGGTTGGCCAAATGGGCCGTGGAAATTAGCGGGTGCGATATCTAGTATCGACCCCGAACTACCAAAACAATCTCAGATTTTGGCAGATTTTGTGGCTGACTTTATGCTGGCCTTAGTGCCCGAAGTCAAAAGGGAACTACTATTAACCTCGGGGACCACTTTGGGAATCTAGACCCTTTTCACGGACGGTGCCTTGAATGCGAAGGGGTCCGTGCTCGGGATCGTATTGAAACCACCTACGGGGAATGTACTTAGGCAATCTATTAGAACTGTGAAATTGACTAACAATGAGGCCGAGTATGAGTCCATGATTGCAGGTCTTGAATTGGCTAAATGTCTTGGGGCCAAGGTCATCGAAGCTAAGTGCGACTCCCTCCTCGTGGTAAATCAAGTTAATGGGATGTTCGAAGTAAAAAAAGAACGGATGCGAAGGTACTTGGACAAATTATAGGTGACCTTGCATCAATTCAGGGAATGGACCCTATAGCATATACCCCGAGATTAGAACAACAAGGCCGATTGCACTGGCTAACTTGGGGTTGTCGGTCGATGCCGATGAATTCAGTTCGGAAATAGTAGTACAACTAATGAAATTGGTTATAGAAAAGGGCCATGCCAAAGTAAACTCGACGAGTTTAACTTGGGATTGGAAGAACAAATACATAGACTAATTGAAGACCAGAAAATTGCCTTCAGATCCCAAAACGTCGAGAGCCTTGCGCACTAAGGCTACCAGATTTAGCTTGGTCGAAAGGGCATTGTTCAGGAGAACCTTCGATGCTAGCTCGATGCTTAGGACCGGGAGAGACCGAATACGCCTTGAGAGAAGTCCATGAAGGCACTTGTGGGAACCATTCGGGGGCAGAATCTTTGGTTCAGAAACTAATCAGGGCCGACTATTATTGGACCAAAATGGAGAAAGATGCGAAGGTTTTTGTACAAAATTGCGATGATTGCCATAGGCATGCCCCGATTATCCATCAACCTGGAGAAATACTCCACTCGGCTTTGTCCCTATGGACATTTATGAAGTGGGGAATGGACATCGTCGGTCCTTTGCCATGGGCACCCCGTTAAGTTCAATTCATACTATTTATGACCGATTATTTTTCTAAATGGGTTGAGGCTCAAGCATTCGAAAAGGTCAGGGAAAAAGAAGTCATCGATTTCATCTGGGATCACATAATATGTCGATTTGGGATACCGGCCGAGATCATTTGCGATAATGGGAACCAATTCATCGGTAGCAAAGTGAATATATTTTTCGAAGATCACAAGATCAAGAAGGTTTTATCAACTCCTTATCACCCTAGTAGGAATGAGTAGGCAGAATCAACAAATAAGACCATACTTCAAATCCTGAAAAAGAGGTTGACCGGCACGAAAGGGAAATGGAAGGAGATACTGTCCAAAGTCCTGTGGGCATACTGTATGACTTCAAAGTCTAGTACCAGAGCCACCCTATTTTACTTGGTCAACGGAGCCGAAGCCTTGATACCAATCAAAGTGGGACAACCGAGCCTCAAGTTCCAGTATGTGGCCGAAGAGCCAAACGACGAGGCCATGATCACGAGCCTAGAACTATTGGATGAAAGGCAGAAGGCCACCTTGGCCCGTTTGGCCACCCAGAAATAACCAATAGAAAGGTATTACAACCGAAGAACTATCCTCCAACACTTTCAAGTCGGGGACTTGGTGTTGAGGAAAGTAACATTACACACCAGGAACCCGAACAAAGGGAAGTTGGGACCAAACTGGGAAGGACCGTATCGAGTTGTCAGAATAATCGACAAAGGCTCATATAAACTGGAAGCGGGAAATGACGCATAAATATCGATCAATTGGAATGTGACGCACTTAAAGCGGTACTACTACTAAGGTATGAACTCAATTAATTTTTAATCATGTTATAAGTCGAACTAACGTATGCAGGTAATCGGACAAGGAGGGATGTGGCTATTAGGTCTGAAAGCACGTGTTACACTCTTTTTACCTTGGACCGGTTTTGTTCCGAAGTGAATTTTTCAGCAAGGTTTTTAACGAGGCAACAGTAAAATGTGCTAACTTTGATTCGAAGACCGGTTTCATACCAGAGTCGATGATCATTTGCTTCAGGTCAACATTATCCGAGCCCTCAGGAGTTTGACCTCGAATATTGGGGCCATTACCCTCAGATTAAGGTCTTTAGTAAGGGAAAAAGAAAACTTTATGTGCTAAAAGCTATGGCTTGGTGGATGGGATTCATTGTAAAGGCCAAACGGCCGTATGAACTGTGCCCACATAGTCCACTTTATCCATGGTACAAGTTTTTATCCGCTTTCGATCATGTACCTTGCATACCGAGAAATGAAAGAAATTTCCACTTCCCTTACACTTTATCACTACGCGTTTTGTTTCTTTGATCCCGGATCCTAAAAGCCCACGGGCTACCCCTACTCGGGTACTATCGAGGCTACGGGATAACCCTACTCGGGGATTGTCACCCGATGAAAGCTCGGGCGACCCGAGCTACCGAATCCCGGAGGCACCAAACCTATTAGGTGTTGCCTAAATATAAAAGGCTACGACCACCCTAAAAACGGCTCAGAGACGTCCAAAGTCTGAAACCAGAAAGTAAGGCCCTTAAGAAAATTCAAAACCTACTAAAAGATTATCCTAAGAAAAAACATCGTCTAAAAATACTTAAGCATCTTGAAAACCTCCGGTCTCACTGAGGGTTCGAAGCCACAAGAAAATAAAGTTTCACCGATGTCGAGCTTTGTTCGAACCTCCAAAAAATGAATGCCCCAGAACTACATCCGATTATATGCTAAGGCATCAAAAACAATACACAAATAGAAATTGCAAGAAGATGCTGGAAATATAAAGACAAGTTATTGCCAGAAAAGGGAAGAGCTTTATATATTCTAAAATATATTTACAAGTGCCCGATAGAACGACCTCGAAATAAACAAAAAAAAAGTATACATAAGAAAAAATGAAAAACTGGAAAAATACTAAGGCACCTACGCCTGGTCTTCATCGGGGCCCGACTCATCGCCAGAACCGTCGAAGCCTCTGAGCCCTCAGAACCCTCGGAACCTCTAGAACCTTCAGGACACTCAGGCTCATAGAGTTCCTTTGCCTTGACCTCGAGCCTCCTAGCTTCTTCAACCTCGGCCAATAGGTCAAAACCTCGAGCGTGAATCTCTTCGAGGGTCTCTCTTCGGGATAACCGCTTTATGTATTCAATCTTCGTCCTTAAGAGAGTCTCGACTGCCTCCACATCAGCCATGTACTGGGCCACTATTTTCTCGAAATCAGTAGAGGTCATATCTAATTTGGACCTCAGTGCCGTTACATGACAGCCGAGCTCAGTTGTGCCCGGAGATCATCATTCAGCCGAGACCACTTATCGGCTTTGTCCTTCTCAACCCAAAGATGGTTCTCGACTGATGCCAGCTCTGCCTTTACCGCTTCCTTCTCTAAAGCCAACAGGTCTATCCTTCCTTTCCATACTTCGGCCGCGGCCTTGACCTCATCTATCACAGCCCGTAGCTGGTCGATCAGGTCTATCTTCTGTTGGAGCTACAAAGTTGTGTTATTAGTCTCCATGACTAGCTGCTCGATTTTAGCTTCAAAACCTTTACCTTCTTAAGCTTTCTCCAGCTCGGCCTGGAGAATCGGGAGGTCTTTCACGGTGAAGCACCGAAGACTGTAAAATAATGAAGTTAGTAAGAAACATAAAAACCTAAGGGATTCATGAAGGGGTATGAAATGGTTAATGCCTTACCCGGTTCAGCGCCTGCTGCGCCTCATTGAAGAGACTTGACGTGCCCACCTCGTTCATCTTTTGTTAGTCCTCCTCGATCACCAGGCATCGAAGGTAGCTGGCTATGCCCAACAGAGTACACATGACCCGGGCGTCCTCTGGGATTGTGAGAACAACCGTTCTCTTGCGCTTGGGGTCCACGCTCGGCGTGGGAAATTTCTTCACTAATATTGGGCTCGAACTCGATCCGTCAATTCTCGAGGGCACATCCTTTTTCGGGACCTCCAGGTGACCAAGCCCGGTAAAATCCTCCAATGCGGCCATGTCCATGCCATCGAAAAACAAGTTGAAGGGATCATCTGGTCCCTTCTCTCCCTCACTTGACTTTTCTTTGCCCTCTTGGGCCTCTTTGAGCATAGATTCAGTGTAGGATGGTGTCTCCACGATGTCAATGACACCGGTTGCCTCCTTCGGTACATGAGCAGCTTCCCGCGAGGCTGCAACCTCCATCTCCCCCTCAGGTTCATGAGTTAGAAAGGGATCGACCTCAAGGTCCTCTTTCTCGGTCGTCACCTGATCCCCAGTAGAGGTCGACCCATGAGCGATGAAGATGCCATCTTCTTCGGGCTCATCCCTAAGCCGGTAGAGAAAGTCAAGGTCCGATACCCTGGACTTGGTGTTCTTCTTGGGCTTCCGGACCCGGGTGGCCGCTCTCTTCTTCCTCTTTGCCTCGAGATCTGGGGAACCCGAGGACTTTCTCTTCCTCTTCTTCTCCTCCTTCGCGGCAGCCCCGAGATGTCCCGAAACGGAGGGCTCGGCGGGCAAGGACGTATCCTCATCCTTATCCATCGGCCTAAGTTCGGTGGTCTTAGGCAGACCTATAAGATAAGAGAAAATGTTAGCATTATGAAATTTGGAGGCATAATGGTAACTATTCAGGGAAGAACCTTACCATGAGAACGGGCCTCCCATTTGCCCTTTGAAAGTTTGCACCATGCGCCCTCGGAGTACGACATCTACTTACAGATCCCTTTGATCCACTCCGTGAACCGGGGGATTGCATTAGGATTTTGGGCAACAGTTGCACGAATGGAAATACAGGCAAAGAGAATGAATAAAAAGAAGTTAATACTTAACGAAGATGACACTTACGAGATGCGTTCCACTTCTCGGGGAACGGCAGAAACTCAGGAGGGATCAGGTCTTCAGTTTTCACCCGAACAAACCTCCCCTGCCAGCCTCGGTCTCGATCCTCGTCAATGCTCGAGAAAGGGGCCTTACTTGCTAGATGGACAAGCTTGATCAGCCCCCCTCGAAAAATTAGGGGGCTATATAGGCGGAGTAGATGGTCAAAGGTGAACCGTGGGTTGTCAGTATTGTTCACAAAATGACGTAGGAGGATCAGAATCCTCCAAAATGATGGTGCATTTGCCCGAGACACATCTCGTATCTCTTGCAAAAGTTTAGGATTACGGGATCTACCGGGCCCAATGTGAAGGGGTACGTATATACACTTAAATATCCCTCCACGTGGGTAGTGATATCATCATCAAGCTTGGGGACGGCCACGTCTTTACCTTCCCATTTACAGTTCTCTCGGACTATGGGAAGGGTATATTCAGTGACGGAGCGTATGTATCTTCATGCTCCCTTGCCTCAGTCTTGTTGACTAGAGGCCTTCTCCACCTTGAAATCATCCCGATAGAGCAAACCCTGAGTATGAAGCTCTTCATGGGAGGCTCATGAGCCACTTCGACGCCTGTGGCCGGATGGGAAGATGAGGGAGCCGCTTGTTGCGGTACAGACTTGGAAGTTTTAGCCATTGCGATATGGGAAAATATAAATATTTGAAGAAAGAGTATAAAGGTTTGAAGGTCAGAGATGAAGATATGAAGATTTGGGTTGGAAATCTAAGGAAAAATATGAAGGTTTGAAGGTCAGAAATGAATGTATGAAGGTTCAAGAAGCAGGATATGGAGATTTGAAAAAGTTAAAAGCCGTTAGAAAATTCAAAGGTAAAAGCTAGGATTGAAAAGTGAAAGAAGTTCAAAAAGTTGAAGCTTTTATAGGGGAAAAACAGTCAATGCGCGACGTTTCATATTTGAACGCATCCAACCAATGGCTAACACGTGTCCAAAGTCAGAACGACGCGACTGACGGGACATTTCGGCTTATCTGTCACCTCAGTTGCAATGTACAAAGGAAGGAATCAGGGTTCATCTATCGTTTCCCATCATTTCGGCAAACCTACTCTCCGAAAAATGAGGGGACTATCTGTATACGGGTGAAATCAGGGATAACGTAAACCCCAATTTCCCAGTGAATAAAATGGAGTGAGGGCATGAATATACAAGATCGAAATCGAAGCTAGAAACTCTTTGTATCGAGGCCCGTAAAAAGTGAATGAAGTGCTCTCCATCAGGCTTGATAAAACGACGTACCCCGGACTCGGGACGAGTTCTAAGACCTCGAAAAACACAATGAACGATTATACACAACGGATAGAGGGCCGTAATATTCACAACCAACCAGATATCACAACGCAGATCTCGCTCGATGATGGCTACAGATCAATAATTAATGAGAAAGGAATATTTTTAACCTTTTTAGATTTGTACTAGGGATGAAACGCTCTTACAATATAAGAGAGAAGCTTTTCTTTGATAAGACGTATTGTAACATGCAAATCAAGGAAATAAAAATACATTTTATGCTTTCTAGCGACTACGCAAGTTCTTACTTAACTGTTTGTTCTTCATTCATAATTGGGTTCGAATCAAGGATCCGATCGAGGGTAAAGCCATTGTTCAAACTAGGTTTAGGCTAGGCTGTAACATTACGACTGATTTGATCATTCATTTTTTCTTTAACTCGTTTGTTTGGTATTTCTGATTATTTATGTTGAATCAATCCACATATCCTTAAAACCGCGTATAAATTTAATTATTATCCAATTTTAGGGTAAACACTTTTCATTATATTTTCTATTATTGAATTCATTTCCTTTTCTCTACTACATTATATTAGCAAAGTTAATATTCTTTGGATTGAATCAATTGCTTGCGGCCTACTTTTTATAAATTTAATTATTTTATCCTTTCAAATTTTAGGTTAAATACCACCCGAATGTTTGTATGGTAGAGATGAGTTGATATACTAGCAATCTAATGGTGAACATCTGCACTTGATGGCTGTATCCGCTGACCCTTTTGCAAATGAGGGTATGCACTATTCTGCTACAAATTTGAAAGATTATTTATGTGGATACTATAAGGTGAATGCTGAAATATATTGGAAGTATGAGGCTGATTTTTCTCATTCTTTTGTGAGTCTTTTATTCGTGGCTTACAAAATTCTTTTGTTACACCAATTAGAAGCTCAAATTTCTTTGTTTGTTTTTTGAGCTATTTGGTGATGAACGATATTTACACATTCTCTTTTCGTTCCAAAGTTTCCGACAAACAAAATAGATTAAGCTTATCAATCTATAATTTCTAAAATTATAGAGATCACTCTTCATAAATAATTTATCTTTTATGACATCCGTTTCTGATATGTATGTTTGCCTTATACGTGGTACTTTATTGTAATGACCCGACCGGTCATTTTGTATATTTGAGCTCTGTTTCCCCTTTTGAAGCTTTACGTATGTGTATTTGTGATTTTATGACTTGAGGGAATGGTTGGTTTAGTTTCGGGGAGATTTTGGAATGATTTGGATCCATTGGTTCTTGGTTTAAAAGCTTAAGTTGGAAATATTGACCGAGGTTTGACCTTTGTGAAAACTACCCCAGAATGGTATTTTGAGGGTTCCAATAGGTTTGTATTGTGATTTTGTACCTCGGTGTATGCCTAAAATTAATTTCAGAGGTCCCTAGGTTGATTTAGCTTGTTTTGCCGAAAGTTGGCAATTTGAAGGTTTAGAAATTCTTTAGGTTTGACCATTGGTCGACTATATGGCTATCGAGTTTGAATTTTGGTTTTGAGATTTGGAGGGGCCGTTTTGCTATTTGGAACTTGTTTGCAAAACTTGGTGTCATTTTGAGTTGGTTTGATAAAAATCAGACGCTTGGTTGTGATTCTAGTGGTTCTTGAGTTCATTGAGAAATTTTATGTGTTTTGATGTCCGATTCATGGTTCTGGATGTTATTTAGGTATTTTAATCATGCGAGCGAGTTCATACAATATTTTTAAACTTGTGTGAATGTTTGGTGTTGAGCCCCGAGTGCTCGGGTGAGTTTCAGATTGGTTTGAACTCATTCCAAGGTGCTGGTGTGCTGCTGCTTCGGTTATCCCAATTGCGAAGTAGGCAGGGAGGGCTCGGGTATAGAAAATACGATGCCTTACTATCAATTGCAAAGATTAGGCTTGGGCTGGGCAGGTTGCAATTGAGACCATTTGGTCGCATTTGCGGAAGGGACAAACTTCGCATTTGTGAAGTCTGTGTCGCATTTGTGACATTTCCTTTGGTTGTCAGGTGCCGCATTTGCGAGGTGTTATCCGCATTATTGAGGGTTTGCAATTGTTAACCTGGGGTCGCATTTGCGACTTCTTCACATGAGCAAAAGGGCTGAAAAACGGGACTTAACTTTATTTTATCATATTTTGAACCCTAAACTGGGTAGGAGGCGATTTTGAGAAGGGATTTTCACATACAACTATTGGGTAAGTAATTTTGATCAATTCTCAATTATATTACATGATTATATATGAGATTTAACCTCTAATCCATGGAATTTGAAGAGAATATTTGGGATATTTTGTTTATGTTTTGAAAAAAATAAAAAATTTGAGATCTGAGAGTCGAAATGGACTATTTGAAAACAAAACACTTATATGGACTCGTAGGGTTATGCGTAGTCAAAATCTACCCTTGGACTCGTGTTTTGGCCAGGCAAGCTCGGGGTTGACTTTTGGGAATTGTGTAAAGATCTTAGCTTAATTCATGGAACTTGGTTTCTCTTGCATTATTTGATGATATTAAGTCATTTTTGGTTAGATTTGAGTATTGCGGAGGCAAATTTTAAAGAAAAAGCCATTTTGAGTGTTGATTTAGCCTAGTTGTGGTAAGTATCTTGCCTAACTTTGTGTGGGAGAACTACCCTGTAGGATTGAGCTTAATTACACTATTTGAACTATGTGAAAGACGTGTACATGAGATGATAAGTGAGTACACGGGCTTCTATATGGAAATTGACCCGTTTAGAATCTTAGGTTACTTACAAGCATTCGATTGTAGTTATTATTGCATGTTACCTCTTTCATTGTTGAAGTTCACTCTTATGCATTTACTTGTAGTTGATATTACATGTTGCCTCTTTCATTGTTGAGTTTACTCTTATGCATTTACTTGTAGTTGTTATTACATGTTACCTTTTTCATTGTAGAGTTATTCTTATGTAATTAGTCGTAGTTGTCATCATATGCTATCTCTTTTATTGTTGAGTTTATTTTATGCATTTAATTAAAGTTGTTATCATGTGGAAGTATCTTTCATTGTTGGGTTTAACCTCCCATTTCATTGTGTTGTTGTTGAGAATCTTGTGTCACGACCCAATTTCCACTATAGGCCGTGATGGCGTATTTCTTATTTTAATATTTTTAATGTCTTTAATTTTTATTTAATACGGAACCAAATAGTAAATGAGTGTGGTAATATAAAGCATAAACTAAATGGGGAAGTAAGGTAGTGAATTAAATAGTCCAAACCCATGAATGTCTACTAGAATTTCTAAAATTCGGTGTCACAAGTGCACGAGCATCTAGTAGAATATACAAAACTCCCTAAGAACTACTGTCTGAAACAAAATAGATAGAAATGATAAAAATATGACAAGAGAAGGCTTTGGGTGCTGCAGAATGGAGCACGGAAAAGTAGCTCACCACTACGCCTCCGGGTAATGCGGATACGCGCCCGGACGAACTCCAGATGCACCTGCCTCAGAACCTGCACAATATGTGCAGAAGTGTAGCGTGAGTACATAAACAACATGTAGCCAGTAAGTATATACTGTAACCTCGAAGAAGTAGTGACGAGGGGTCAACTTCGACACTTACTTTTGGGCAATATATATAATGTACAAGATTATTTAATAGGCATGAAAAACAATATCAATGATGGAATAAGAGGCAATAATTAAATGACCGTTTATCAAAATAACAATTAAAAGTCCCAAATATCACATAATAATCTCAACAAGTAAGGACTCAACATGTAATTATAAATCCTCAAGTCATGAAAGACATATCAAGTGTAATTGAACTCCGAGTGATAACACGCACGAGTTATGTCAAGGTCGTACGACCCGATCCATAATAATGTACATACACTACCGAGGTCGTACGGTCCGATCTATGGATGCATCCCATAATAAGTATATAAATATTGCCGTGGCGTTCGGCTCGATTCACATGAATAGGAAAACCTTTCGGATTTCTAATTTCATATTTACAACTCCGAGGTAAGCCCATGAAAGGATATAATTTCCATCAATAATTAAAAATTCCGCCAATTCTCTCTAAGTAATGAAGCTCGATTTAACATAATTTTTAACCAAGTTTTACTTATTAATACGAGCAATTAAACTAGCAATGTGAGTCCAAATAGTGCAAGTAATATCATAATAAAGGCTTATGTCTACCCGTACATAACATGAATTTTAGCTACGCACGGACTCTCGTCACTTTCTGCGTATGTAGTAGCCACAATTAGTAGCAAATAACAATTTAAATACCTATAGGGTTAATTCCCTCTTGCAAGGTTAGGCAAGAGACTTACCTCATTCCCAAGTCCACTTTCTGGTCCACAAATCACTCTAAAAAGCCTCAAGTTGGTGCCAAACAATCAGAAACTAGCCAAAGGTAGTAAAAACCAATCAATAATTGCTCAAAAGTTCATAATTTAACTATTAGAGTGATTACCCAACCCAATTTGGAAGGTTCCTAAAATTCATTCCCGGGCCCACGTGCCCAGATTCCGAAAATTTTTGAAGATAAATGTTATCCATGACCTCCCAAACTCAAAAATATAATTCATTCCAATTTACATAACCAAATCCATGATCAAATATCAATTTTACTTAAACCCTAGGTTCTTCACAAAATCTCACAAGTTTCACTAATTTCCCATGTTTAATCTACCTATAATTTGCGTATTTAACTTAAAAATGGGTAGAATTTACTTACTTTGTGATGTTGATGAGAATCTCCCACAAAAGTGCTCTCACAATCGCCCAAGACTAAGTGAAAGTGTGTGGAAAATAGGTTAAGTCCCGAATTAAATGCCCTCCACTGCCCAGCGATTTCCGTTCCTGCGGTTTAAATCTCCACTTCTGTGGTCTGTCGTCCGCATTTGCGAAAAGAACTCGACCCACGACCAGCCACACCTACGGACAAGTCCCGCATCTGTGGGCCCGCTTCTGCGGTTCGCGGCCCGCACCTGCGCATCCACGGCTATGGATCGCCTCGCACATCTGCGACCAAGGCCAAGTTGCCTTGATCCGCATCTATGGACCCCTTCATCACAGAAGCGAGTTCGCTTCTGTGGAAAGTCACCAGCTTCTACGGACCTTGCTGACTCCCCTCCATTTTGCTTCTGCGACCAAGGCACCGCACCTGTGGCCACTCCCACCATAGATGCGAACGGACCAGATACCAGCAACCTTCAGCACTTTGCAAAAGTGCAACATAGCTTCGTCAACCATCCGAATCCTACCTGAGGGCCCTAGGACCTCGACCAAACATGCCAACACATCCCAAATCACATTCCAAACTTTGTCGAAGCCTCATATCATATCAAACAATATCGAAACGCGAATCGCACATCAATTCAAGACTATTGAAACAAATGAATTTCCAACTTCTAAAATTGACGCCGAAACCTATCAAACCAACTCCGATTGATCTAAATTTTGCACCATACGGACCTATTCTCAGGCTCGGAATCCCAAACGGACCTTGATAATAACAAAGGCTACTTTAAATCAAATTTAAAGAACTATAAAACCCTCAATGAACCAACTTTCAACATTAAGCACTGAAATGCTCCCGGATCACCCGAAACCCAATCCGAACACATGCCCAAGTCCAAAATAATAATACGGATCTATTGGAATAATTAAATCCCGGTTCCGAGGTCGTTTACTCAAAACGTTGACCCATGTCAAACTTGGCCATCATAAGCCACTATTAAGGAACTAAGTATTCCGATTTCAAATCGAACCCTTTCCAAACCTAAACCAGCCATCTCCATAAGTCATAAAACAGTAAAAGCACATACGAGGAGTCTTAATTAGGGGATCATGGATCTAGAAAGTAAAATGAATGGTCAAATCATTACATTCTCCACCTCTTAAACACACGTCTGTCCTCGAATGGGTCTAGAATCATACATGGAGTGCTGAATAAATGCAGATATCTGCTCCGCATGTCCTCCCCGGTCTCCCACATCGCTTCCTCGACTGGTTTACCCCTCCACTGGACCTTTACCATAGTAATCTTCTTGGACCTCAACTGGCAAACCTGCCTGTCAATAATAGCAACTGGCTCCTCCTCATAACCCAAGCTCTCATCTAGCTGAACCATGATGTAATCTAACATATGCGACTTGTCGGCATGGTACTTCCGGAGCATTGATACACGGAAGACCGGATGAACTCCCGATAGACTGGGAGGCAAAGCAAGCTCGTAAGCAACCTCCCCAACCCGCCTCAACACCTCAAATGGGCCAATAAACCTTGGGTTCAACTTGCCCTTCTTCCTGAACCTCATGATACCCTTCATCTGTGAGACATTCAAGAGAACCTTCTCACCCACCATAAATGATAAATCACACGCCTTCTGATCCACGTAACTCTTCTGTCTGGATTGTGCTGTGTGAAACTGCTCCTCAATCAACTTTACCTTCTCCAAGGCATCTTTCACTAAATAAGTTCCATATAACCTAGCCTAACCTCAAATCATCTGATGGGCGAACGACATTGCCGACCATATAAAATCTCAAATAGAGACATCTCGATGCTAGACTAATAACTGTTATTATAAGCAAACTCGGCAAAAGGCAAGAATGGATGCCACTGCTCCTCGAAATCAATCACACACGCTCTGAGCATATCCTCCAGGATCTGAATTGTCCGCTCCGACTGCCCATCGGTCTGCGGATGAAAGGCTATGCTGAGCTCTACCCGGGTTCCCAACTCACTCTGTACTGCTCTCCAAAAATGCAAAGTGAACTGAGGGCCTCTATCTGAAATGATGGAAACAGGCACACCATGCAATCAGACGATCTACTGAATGTAAATATGGGCTAATCTCTCTGAAGAGTACGTAGTTACAACCAGAATAAAGTTTGCCGACTTGGTCAGCATGTCGATAATGACCCAAACGGCATCAAACTTCCTCATCGTCCGCGGAAACCCAACTACAAAATCCGTAGTGATCTGCTCCCATTTCCACTCTAGTATAACCATCTGCTGGAGTAGGCCACCTGGCCTCTGGTGCTCAAACTTAACTTGCTAGCAATTTAGACACCTGGCTACATAGTCAACTATGTCCTTATTCATCTGCCGCCACCAATAATGTTACCTTAGGTCGCGATACATCTTCGTAGCATCAAGATGAATAGAATACCGAGAACTATGTGCCTCCTCTAGACTCTTCTCCCTCAAGACATCAACATTAGGAACACATAAGTGACCCTGGAGTCGCAGAACACCATCCTTACTGATTGTAACCTCCTTGGCACCACCTCGTAATACCGTCTCTCTAAGAACCAAAAGGTGCGTATCATCGTACTGACGAGCCTTGATCCGCTCAAATAATGAAGACTGAGCCTCAACACATGCAAGAACTTGACTAGGCTCTGAAATATCCAGCCTCACAAGTCTGTTAGCTAAGGACTGAATGTCCAAAGCCAATGGCCTCTCCTCTGCTGAAATGAATGCCAAACTACCCATACTCTCGGCCTTTCTGCTTAAGGCATCCGCAACCACATTCGCCTTGCCCGGATGGTAAAGGATGGTAATATCATAATCCTTCAGTAACTCAAGCCACCTGCGCTGCTTCAAGTTAAAATCCCTCTGATTAAACAAAAAGATAATGCCTCCAGATCTTGAGAGCATGAACTATTGCGGTCAACTCCAAATCATGTACGTGGTAATTCTTCTCGTGGGGCTTCAGCTGACATGAAGCATATGTACTCGCCCCTCTTGCATCAATACACAACCCATGTTAACACATGAAGCGTCGCAATACACAGTATACATCCTTGAACCGGAAGGCAACACTATCACCGGTGATGTAGTCAATGCGGTCTTGAGCTTCTGAAAGCTCGCCTCCCAATCATCAGACAGTCGGAACGGGGTACCTCCACGAACCGACGATAATAACCTGCTAACCCCAAGAAGCTCCTGATCTCGGTCGCTGTGGTGGGACGAGGCCAACTTTGGACTGCCTCGATCTTCCTGGGATATACCTTAATACCCTCTCCTGATACAACATGCCCCAAGAATGCCACAGAATTTAACCAGAACTCGCACTTGGAGAACTTAGCATATAACTTCTGTTCCCGCAAGGTCTGAAGCAAAACTCTCAAATGCTGCTCGTGCTCCTCCATGCTACGCGAGTAGATCAATATGTCATCAATGAAGACAATGACAAACAAGTCAATATATGGCCTGTACACCTAATTCATCAAATCCATAAACGCCACTGGGGCACTGGTCAAGTCGAATGACATCACTAGAAACTCATAGTGGCCATATCTAGTCCGAAAAGCCGTCTTCGGAACATCCGAAGCATGGATCTTCAGCAGATGATACCCAGATCTCAAGTCGATCTTAGAAAATGCTCTATGTCATGCCCCAACCTCAGGGAGCACGACCGGGCTCAACAGAGTTACCCCAGTCGAGCGAGCCTGCACAGTGCCGTCTACCCAATTCACCCATGAATAAAGAGAAGAATACATTTCATTAATTAGACAGTAAGAGGTCATATGTGAATAACACCAGTTCATTTCCATTAGTTACATCATTAACAAGTCTCCAAAATAGTACATTGTACAATCATAGTTAAAGTGGAACGGATGATACAATTATAGCATTTTTAGTTTAATCTTCCCAAAAATAGATACAACCCATACTATGTCTATAGAGCCTCTAACAAGAACAAAAGAGTGCTACGACAGTGCCGGCAACAAGGCCCTGGCTATACCTCAAACACTATGTACAAAGGACAAGAGATACAGGACCCCGAAATGAAGTGGGGCTCACCAAGTCAGCCGAGGAGAGGGTGTGCTGCTATCACTGATCAATACCACCTGCTAAGGAACCACCTGCATCCATTAAAGATGCAGTGCCTCCGGCAAAAGGGACGTTAGTACATATGGAATAGTACTAGTATGTAAAACTAAACACCATATCAATAGAACGAGTAACAACAAACGAAGAGGGAAACATAAAATCAATAAGAGAATCAAATAGTATAAAGGTGCCAAGTTAGGGGAAAGGCAAATTTCAAGTAAGTTCCAATCTTTTTAAGTTGGGAGATCGTTAGCACCGATACACCACCGTGTTTTAGCACGGAGTCCGATCTCATCCCGATCGTCTAAGCTATCTCACCCAGAGACATTCACTCACAATACCACCATGTGCGCAGCATGGCATCCGATCTCATCCCGATCGACTAAGTCATCTCGCCACAATCCCGTGTGGGTCGACATCACATCACATCTCGCTAGCAATAGTCTCATCCCATATAAGGGGAAACAACTCAACATATCAATCTCATCCCATATAAGGGGGAAACAATCTCATCACATTAACATGGGGATTTACCCCTCAATCACTCCTACACCGACACGTGTAGTTTCAGGGTTAGGTTTTTTTGACCTACCCTTCCTCGGTGGCTAATCGATACTCCAAAAGAATTTACTATTAAAAGGATTTACCACTTATTTCGCAATCTTTTGCATAACATTCATTTCATTGGCACCAATGGCCATGACGCAATATCATTATTGGCACGTTGGCCGCACATCATATTTCATGTTCTCTTATTTCACTTTCAAATATCATCATGGATAATCAACAACATGGCCTTTCAAATTAAAACTTTAAACATATATTGAGCAATTTAGGGTCTTAGGCACATGTGATTTCTTGCACAATTTGACATGATAGTTTTCATTAGAATCACGTTTTAAATCATAACATAATATATAATAACACACAGCCCATACTTAAACCACATTCTCAAATAGTAACTCAACATAACAAGAATCTTTGGAATACATATTGAACGCATATTTATTTTTGACACAAGGCTTATTTGGAATAATCAATTTATAATGAGCATCACAGGACTTACAAGGCCATTGTGGGGTTCAATTCTAAAAGAGGAGTTTAGCCAACATACCTCGCTTTGAGCTTTCTTTAATTCACTACACAATTTCGGAATTCTAGCAACTTTGATTTACTTAGAGACACAGCAACATTGAACACGAATTAGGAAGGAGTTCATGATTCTAGCTCATTTGAGTATTTTATCAAATACTAGGTGGCCATTATGATCTCAAGGTCCTCATATGGTGGGTTCCTCTATTTCACTACCCAAAATCTACCCAATTGAGCTCAACAATTTCCCCACAACCCTAGATAGTATATGCATGCATAATGAACAAATCTCACAACCAAGAATTGCTTGGCTTATTACCTATTTTCAGTCAAAACTCAAAATTGAAGGCTAGGGCTAGAACCTTACCTTTTGGTTGAAGACCTTGTGAGTTAACCTAGAGAATTCTTCAAGGCCTGAGCGAAGAATGATGAACAAGTGACTTAGAAATTCCTTTTCTCACTCTAGACCACCTTCCTCTCTCTAAAATATAAGTTTGAGCCTTCTAAAATGATCTCTAAGACTGTTTTATAAGAATGGGGTTGGGTTCAAAAATTAGAAAAAATGAAGCCGCGATGCAGATCTACGATCGCATATGCGACCGCATAACGCTTCTGCGGTCCGCGGAATGGACCGCATAATTGTCCTCCAGAATTGGGCACTCCTGCCTCACTTTGCGACTGGTTTGCGGTCGCATAATGCGCCGCAAAACTTTCCTCCAGAAAGTTTTGTGCTAGGTCTGCGATGGGTTGTGCGGCCCGCGAAATGAATATGCGGCCGCATAATGGACCGCATAATGGTCCAAAAAGTTTGCCCAAATTTCTGCTTCAGTCTGCGGCAGATCTGCGGTCCGTAGATCAGTTTTGCGACCACAAAATGGATCACAGAAATCCCTGCACTTTCAAAAATTTTCTTCAACTCCCCAACGCTTAAGTCTATTTCGGCACCACGAAACTCCAGGTTTTAGGTAAAATTTTACGGGGCCTTACACTTTAGCACCCTGCAACTGGTCAAACAAATCATCAATACACGACAACATGTACTTATTCTTAATGTTAACTTTGTTCAACTGGCGGTAATCAATGCACATTCACATAGTCCCATCCTTCTTTTTCACAAATAACACCGGTGCGCCCCAAGGCGACACACTCGGCCTGACGAACCTCTTTGCTAGAAACTCCTCAAGATGTTCCTTCAATTCTTTCAGAGCCATGTAGTATGGTGGAATAGAGATAAGCTGAGTACCTAGTGTCAAATCAATACAAAAATCGATATCACGATCTGGTGGCATGCCTGGTAAATCAGAAGGAAACACATCGGAGAACTCCCACACCATAGGCACTGAATCAATTGTGGGAGTCTCTGCAGCAGTATCCCGAACATAAGCTAGATAATCCAAACAACCCTTCTCGACCATGTGTCGGGCTTTCAGAAAAGAGATAACCCGACTAGATGCATTGATATATGAACCCCTCCACTCCAATCTAGGAAACTTTGGCATCGCCAAGGTAACAATCTTGGCATGGCAATCAAGAATGGCATGATATGGAGACAACCAGTCCATGCCCAGGATGACCTCAAAGTCGGTCATGTCGAGCAACAAAAGATCCACTCTGGTCTCATAACCACAGAAGGTCACAATATAGGATTGGTAGACCCGATCCACAATAACAGAATCGCCCACGGGCATGGACACATAAATAGGAGCACCCCAAGGACTCACGAGGGACATCCAGATAATAGAAAATAGAGAAGAAACATATGAATATGTAGACCCTGGATCGGATAATATTGAGGTATCCCTAACGCAGATAGAAACAATACTTGTGATCACGGCATTTGAGCTACTACAACTGGTCTGGCTGGGAAAGCATAGAACGTAGCTGGAGCGCCACCTGCCTAGCCTCCACCTCTAGGTAGACCACTACCCATTTGCCCTCCGCCTCTGGCAGGACGGACAGCATGTGCGGCAGCTGGTGTGGTAATTATGGGCTGATGACTCTGCTGCACCGCTTTGTCCCGAAACCTAAGGCAAGATCCCCACACTCGTAGCAACCCCTCAGTGCGGAAGATGACTGACCCTGAGTGTGACCCTAGGGACCTGAATACCCGCTGGAAGGGCCTTGAATAGTCGGTAGATGGTATGAGCTCTCTGGAATGACACTGAAATACGGCCGCACTGGTGCACCCCGAGAAGGCGGTGGTGCTGAGTAAGTACATCTGCTGGACTGAGTCCTCACGAACTGACCTCTGCCCCCAAACGGGGCGCCGCTGAATCCTCCACAACGACGAGGCCTCTTCTCCCCTATCGTATGCAATCGGCCCTGGGTGCAAATACCCTCAATCAACCGAGCTATCTCCATAACCTTCCCATAAGGAGTCCCCATCTCCACCTCTCGGGCTATAGTAACCTGAATACCATAATGCAAGCCCGCAATAAATCTCCGCACTCTCTCTGCATCAGTGGGGAGTATCATGAGTACATGGTGGGACAACTTAGAGAATCTAGCCTCATAATCAGTCACAGACATCTGACCCTGCTGGAGCCGCTCAAACTGATCTCGTAGCTCTTCTCTGTAAGAGGGGGAAATATATCTTTCCAGAAAGAGACGTGTGAACTGATCCCAAGTCAAGAGAGGCGAACCCACTAGCCTGATAAGAAGATAGGACTGTCACCATATACGCGCCCTGCCCTCCAACTGGTATGTGGTGAAGTCCACCCTGTTGGACTCCAATACTCTCATGTTGTGCAGCCTGTCCCTGCAACGGTCAGTAAAATCCTGGGGGTCCTCAGGTCGCTCACCGCCAAAGGCAAGAAGATGTAGTCTGGTCCATCTATCCAATATCTTATGTGGCTCGACTACTGCATCTGATCTGGGCTCCGGTACAACCGCTGCAACTGGCTGGGCTCCGCCCACAGGTAATATACCTAGGGTCTAATATGCGGTAGCAGCATGCCTAGGAGCCTGAGCAGTAGGGGTTTGTGCTCCCCTCCCGCTTGAGATATGGCTGATCCGCTGGAAATTAACCAGCCTGCATCATAGAATCCATGAACCACGAAGCATATGACCCATGACCTCCTGAAATCTCGGTACGGACGTGAAATCTGTTGTGGCCGGCTTAGCTGCGGGCACCTCACCCTGCTCCTTAATGACAGGATCCTCCATTGGATCCACTGGTGGTACGACAGGAGAAACTCTAGGACGCCCTCTAGCCGAAGCTGGAGCTCTTGCCCGGCCTCTGCCTCGGCCTCTAGCAAAAGGGGGAGCAGCTCCTCCACCATCGGGTACATCTGCTGCGCGCATTCTCACCATCTGTGAGAGAATAAGATAAAGATACTTAGCACAACATCAACTGCACGATAGGAGATGAAGAAAGAGAAGTTTCCTAGCACCCTATAGCCTATCGAAGATAAGTACGAACGTCTTCGCAAGACTCTATTTGGATCGATCATGACTTGTGAAACCTATGCGAACCTAGACCTCTGATACCAAGCTATCATTACCCAATTTCCACTTTAGGCCGTGATGGCACCCAACGTCGCCGCTAGGCAAGCAAACAGTGAACTATCCATTTAATTTCTCATTTTAATATTTTTAAAGTCTTTAAATTTTATTTAATGCGGAAACAAATAGTAAATGAGTGTGGTAATGTAAAGCATAAACTAAATAGGGAAGTAAGGTAGTGAATTAAATAGTCCAAACCCATGAATGTTTACGAGAATTTCCAAAACTCGGTGTCACAAGTGCACGAGCATCTAGTAGAATATTCAAAACTCT
The DNA here is from genome assembly GCF_000390325.3 of Nicotiana tomentosiformis. Lineage (NCBI taxonomy): Eukaryota > Viridiplantae > Streptophyta > Magnoliopsida > Solanales > Solanaceae > Nicotiana > Nicotiana tomentosiformis. The sequence continues at coordinate 40,483,283 of NC_090814.1, read as the reverse complement.
CTAAGAACTACCGTCTGAAACAAAATAGACAGAAATGATAAAAATATGACAAGAGAACGCTCCGGGTGCTACAGAACGGAGCATGAAAGAAGCTCACCACTAAGCCTTCGGGTAAACAACATGTGCAGAAGTATAGCGTGAGTACATAAACAACATGCACCAAGTAAGTATCTAGTCTAACCTCGATGAAGTAGTGATGAGGGGTCGACTTCTATACTTACTAGTGGGCAATATACATAATGTACACGATTATTTAATAGGCATGAAAAAAAATATTAATGATGGAATAAGAGGCAATAATTAAATGACAGTTTATCAAAATAACAATTAAAAGTCCCCAAATATCACATAATAATCTCAACAAGTAAGGGCTCAACATGTAATTATAAATCCTCAAGTCATGAAAGATATATAAAGTGTGATCGGACTCCGAGTGACAACACGCACGAGTTATGCTGAGGTCGTACGGCTCGATCCATAATATTCGTGTAAATACACTATCGAGGTCGTACGACCCGATCCATGGATGCATCCCATAATATGTATATGATATTGCCGAGGCGTTTGGCCCGATCCACTGGAATAGAAAAACTTTTCGGATTTCGAATTTCATATTTACAATTTCGAGGAAAGCCCATGAAAGGATATAATTTTCATCAATAATTAAACATTCCGTCAATTCTCTCTAAGTAATGAGGCTCGATTTAACATAATCCTTAACCAAGTTTTACTTATTAATACGAGCAATTAAACTAGCAATGTGAGTCCAAATAGTGCAAGTAATAACATAATAAAGGCCTATGTCTACCCAGACATAACATAAATTTTAGCTACGCACGGACCCTCGTCACTTCGTGCGTATGTAGCACCCACAATTAGTAGCAAATAATATTCTAAACACCTATGGGGTTAATTCCCTCTTACAAGGTTAGGCAAGAGACTTACCTCATTCCCAAGTCCACTTTTCGGCTTACAAATCACTCTAAAAGCCTCAAGTTGGTGACAATCCAAAACAAGCCAAAGGTAGTACAAACTAATCAATAATTTCTCAAAAGTTCATAATTTAACTATTACAGTGATTACCGAACCCAATTTGGAAGGTTCCTGAAATTCACCCCTGAGTCCACGTGCCCGGATTCCGGAAATTTTCAAAGATAAATGTTACCCATGACTTCCCTAAGCCAAATATATAATTCATTCCAATTTCCACAACTAAATCCATGATCAAATATCAAATATACTTAAACCCTAGGTTCTTCACAAAATACCACAAGTTTCACTAATTTCCCATGTTTAATCTACTTATAATTTACGTATTTAACTTAAAAATGGGTAGACTTTACTTACTTTGTGGTGTTGATGAGAATCCCCCACAAAAGTGCTCTCAAAATCTCCCAAGACCAAGTGAAAGTGTGTGGTAAATAGGCTAAGTCTCGAATTAAATTCACTCCACTGCCCAGCGATTTCCGCTTCTGCGGTCAGTTGTCTGAATTTGCGGAAAGCACTCGACCCACGACCAGCCGCACCTAAGGCCAAGTCCTGCATCTACGGGCCTGCGTCTGTGGTTTGCCGCCCGCACCTGCGGATCGCCTCGCGCATCTGCGACCAAGGCCAAGCTGCCTCGATCCGCATCTACGGACCCCTTCATCGCAGAAGCGAGTTCTCTTCTGCAAAAAATTGCTCACTTTTGTAGACCTCGTTGACTCCCCTCCATTCCACTTCTACGACCAAGGCACCCCACCTGCAGCTACTTCCACCGCAGGTGCGAACGCACTAGATACCAGCAACCTTCAACACTTTGCAGATATGCAACCAAGCTCCGTCGACCATCCGAATCCTACCTGAGGGCCTGGTACCTCGCCCAAACATGCCAACACGTCCTAAATCACATTCTGAACTTTGTTGAAGCCTCACATCACATCAAACAACATCGAAACATGAATCGCACCCCAATTCAAGACTAATGAAACCAATGAATTTCCAACTTCTAAAACCGACACCGAAACCTATCAAACCAACTCCGATTGACCTCAAATTTTGCACACAAGTCATAATTCACCATAGGACATATTCCAAGGTAGAAAACCCTCAATGAACCAACTTTCAACATTAAGCGCCGAAATACTGCCGGATCACCCGAAACCCGATCCTAACATACGCCCAAGTCAAAAATCATCATACAAACCTTTTGGATCAATAAAATCCCGGTTCTGAGGTTGTTTACTCAAAACGTTGACCCAAGTCAAACTTGGCTATCATAAGCCACTATTAAGGAACTAAGTGTTCTTATTTTAACCCGAACCCTTTCCAAACCTAAACCAACCATCCCCATAGGTCATAAAATAGTAAAAGCACATACATGGAGTCTTAATTAGGGTAACATGGATCTAGAAAGTAAAACGACCGATCGGGTCGTTACATCTTGTAGACATTGTTGTTGAGCCATGGGCTATGCGCTGTTATGTTATTGATATTGTTGTTTTGGCAATATTGTGGTATATGGGCACGTATGGTACGAGTTGATTATTGTGTTATTATGAGAAGCGCATGTAGCGGTATAGGGGTGGTGATATTAAAGAGCATGATGCGAGATAAGTGGGATTTATGCGCGTGTTGCTAGTAAGGAAAATTAGTTCATTTGAAGCACATGCGGCGAGATAAGGGGGCTAAAGCGCATGAAGCTATTTCGGAAAAAATGTTTTTAAAATAAATGCAAGGGTCACACGGCGATATAAGGAAGATTGTAATTATTACTTGTGAAATGTGAATATGAGGTGTGGTATCTCGGGGTGATTCTTGTTGTACATTCTATGTGGGAACGACTTGTTATTTTGAACGGTTATGGTTTTTTCCTTAATTCATTTCACTTGTAATTCAACTGTATTTGATTATTTGATGTTTTTACTATATGTTCGCTATTTTTTCTAATTTATTGCTTTTACTTCCGTTATTAGCCTTATAATAAAATTCTTCTTTGTTGTAATTTTGTTACATTTCGCGTTTTCGTATGTTAAAGTTTTGTCATAAGTTAATCGACGTTGGCTTGGGAATGAGATTATTTTTGAGGTTATAAGCACTTATGCTATTTATAACAGGTGATAAGTGAGTCCCATGAAGATTAGAGGGTAAACAAATCAAAGAATGAGTATTCTTTGAAGTTTGTTAATTTGGGATAAAATACGGTCCAAGCTATAATACCCCGTATTTATGGACTAGTATCATACAAGGTACCACATGACCATGATAGTAAGATATATAAAGTGTGTTAAAAGTAATTAGTTTTTTAAGTAATTTGAGATAATTATTAATTATGAGGGTAATTAGTTAATTATTGGTTTAGTGGGAAATTAACAAGCTTATTAGGAAATTGTGGATAAGCCTAATGGACCTCCCAACGTGGCAGCAAATAGGGTTCATAATCAAGCCAAATGGTGACTCTTAGTTTATGTAACTAGGTTGCATATTTAGGGGATTTTGGGAAAAATTAATCCTTATCAAGTGGGCCCCACAACCCACAAGGATAAGATATCTTCCTATATCATTAAAATGTGATGTTATGGTTGCTAAGTAACAGATGGAGCCTCAAAATAGTCCATATGAACCCTTAGAACGCTACAACAACGTGAGATGCAATTCTAAGAGAGCACTGTATAATCTTTCTCAAGAATATCATACGGATTCTTTCCCTACTTCGATCCGCCGTTATGTGTTTTTCCCAAAAGACGTGGGTTAGAGGGATTTTTAAGAGAATCGGCTCAGGTATGTTAAGCCTATACCTTCTTTCCTTTTGGCATGATCCATATGATACAAACGAAATAAGTAAACGCACAACTTTCATAAATGGCTCTATTCATAGAAGTACTAGAAGTGCCTATGTTCTTGATTCCCCATGTGTTCTATTATTATATTATCGGTTCATGGGTCTTAGAAAAATACGTAAGTTGATAAAGTTTATCCGAGAGATCTTATTGACTTACTTCATTATGCATTGCATTCATTTATACATGTACATTGACCCATGACCAGATGGCGTTGTATACGCGTATATTATATGTTTATGGGATATGGAAAAAAGGTTATGGCGTTATATACGCACCACCACCCGATCAGTTGGTATATGTTGATGATTTCGCCCTAGAGGCTGAGATGATATGATTGGATGCCCTCAGAGGCTTGATAATGTTATGTACACATATAATTACACATGATACGACATTTATACGCACATGCATGACTTTATAAATATTTCAGGATTCACAAAGTTAGTTAGACTTACATGGGTATTCCTTTACTCCATGTTTCTTTTATGTCTTTTATGTACTGATTTTCATGGACATACTCGGTAAATTATTCGTACTGACGCCCCTATTTCTCGGGGCCTGCATTTCTTGCCCGCAGGTGCAGGTAGACAGGCTGACGGTCCCCCTTTTAGTGATCCTTGATCAGCAAGAGTTGGTGTGCTCCACTTGATCCTTAGGTGTTATTAGTTTTGGTACACTATTTTTGTATATAGATATGGGTCAACGGGGCCCAGTCCTGTCCTTCATACAGTTGTACACTCTATTAGAGGTCTGTAGACAGTCATGTATAGTTGGATAGTATGTGGCCTTGTCGGCTTCCAGTTTTGGATTTATAGTTGTCTATAACAGCCTTGTCGGCTCGCCCTACCGTATTCCGCATGTATATGTATATATGTCTTTTGGACATGTTTTTCTCAAGTATGTTATTCATGTGATTTAGCAGTTTATTGAAAGATGTTATTCATGACCTACCCTTAATTCAAGTTTATATCTTAGACGCATGCTTAGTGGTGTTTGACAGGTAGGACTCGGGCACTCATCATAGCCCATTGGTTTGGGTCGTGACAAAAGTGGTATCATAGCAGTTCTGTCCTAGTGTTGTCTACAGACCGTGTCTAGTAGAGTCTTGTTTATGAGTGTGTTGTGCACCACATTTATAAACAGGAGGCTATAGGACATATAGGATGTTATCCTCCTTTCTTATCTTAGATCGTGCGATATAAGGATTCATTTCCTTAACGATATGTTATGTTTTCAGCGATGCCTAAGAAGGCTACAGCTGCCCAGAAGGGCAAGTCCGTGGCTGATGAAACTACTAGTCCAGCGCCACGAGTTACCAGGGCTCGAGGAGAGTCTCATAGTGAGATTCCATCTCATTCTTCACATACCCCGCCCTCTCTAGAGGAGCTCCGAGGGGCACCAGCTTCAGCGCCTGCCCCTGTACATCCAACTTCTCAGCCAGTTGCACCGGGTCAAGAGATGAGAGATGCTATTCAGCTATTGACTCGATTAGTAGCCACACAATCTCGGCATCAGGAAGTAGGTATTGGTCATACAGATAGGGCCATCAGTGCGAGGGTTCGTGATTTCCTTAATTTGGACCCTCCGGTATTCACTGGAGCACCAAACTAGGACCCTCAGGTATTTATCGATAGGATGTAGATGACTTTGAGGGTAATGAAGGCCACTGCGACTGCGTTAGTTAAGCTAGCTTCATATAGACTTCAGGATGTTGCAGTTAATTGGTATGAGTCTTGGGAGTTGTCCAGAGGTGAGGATGCCCCTCTAGCGGTATGGCATGAGTTTACAGAAGCTTTTCTTCGTCATTATCTGCCACCAGAGCTTAGACGGGCCAGAGCTGATAGGTTCTTGACCCTTCGGCAGGGTAATATGAGTGTTCAGGAGTACAACCTTCAGTTTGATTATTTGGCTAGGCATGCTCCCACTATTGTAGCTAAGATGGAGGATCGGGTTCATCGGTTCGTGATGGGGTTGGAGCCGCACCTGCTTAACAACTGTATGTCGGTCTAACTTCAGCCAGGCATGGATATTTCTCGTATTCAGGCATACGCTCAGCGTGTAGAGGAGCATAAGCAGAAGGATAGGGCCGATTGCGAGCATGATAGGGGCCAGAGTAAGAGAGCGAGATCTTTGGTCCTTTTGGTGAGTTTTGAGGGGGTCAGATACAACAATACCCAAGGTATCCAGCCTAGCTATCGGCTAGTGCACACCCTCAGTTTGTCGGTAGGAGATTTGATCGTTCCACATATTCAGGTCCTAGTCAAAGTTCCAGGGCCTCAGATTCTCAGTATAGGGGTGAGTCAAGTTAGATGAGGCCGCCCTTGCCACGATGTGCTCACTATGGTAAGAAATATACCGGGCAGTGCCGTATGGGGCTGGGTGTTTGTTATACTTGTGGTTATCCAGGCCACGTAATGAGATATTATCCGATGAGAGGTGGTGCAAGCATAGTTCAGCCAACGGAGATCTGTAGCTGGTTCGTCATCATCGGTACACCCCTCTTGGCAAGGTTCACAAGCACCAATCGGTCGTGGTAGAGGCAAAGGTGGAGCATCTAGCTGGAGCGGTCCTTAGAACAACATTTGTGCATTAGTAGGTCGACATGATCAGAAGTCATCACCTGATGTTGTTACAGGTATATTATTAGTCTCCTCATATGATGTATATACATTAATTGACCCAGGTTCCACCTTATCATATGTTACTCAGTTGGTTGCTAGTAAGTTTGGAATAGAACCTGAGTTGGTTAAACCTTTTGAGGTGTCGACACCTATTGGGGATCCAGTGATAGCTAGGCAAGTATATAGAGATTGTACAATAGTAGTTCATAATCGATCTACAGTAGCAGACCTAATTGAGTTATGGTAGAATTTGATGTTATGCTGGGTATGGATTGGTTGTCTTCTTGTTATGCCAACATTTATTGTAGATCAAAGATGGTTCGATTCCAGTTTCCATGGGAGCCTGTTTTGGAGTGGAAAGGTAATACGGCATTGCCGAGAGGTAGGTTTATTTCCTATCTCAAGGCAGGGAAGATGATTATAAAGGGCTATATTTATCACTTAGTTCGGGTACAGGATGTGAAAGTAGAGTCACCAACCATTCAATCTATCCCAGTGGTTGATGAGTTTCCCGATGTTTTCTGGATGAGCTTCCGGGTCTTCCGCCAGAGCGCAAAATTGAGTTTTCTATTGACATATTACCAGATACTCAGCCAATATCCATTCCTCCCTATAGAATGGCACCTGCAGAGCTGAGAGAGTTGAAGGAACAACTAAAGGACTTGCTTGAAAAGGCTTTATCATACCTAGTACATCACCGTGTGGAGCACCTGTGTTATTTGTGAGGAAGAAAGATGGTTCCTTGCGGATGTGTATTGATTATAGATAGTTGAATAAGGTGACGATTAAGAATAAGTACCGCTCTGGAGGATTGATGATTTATTTGATCTGTTGCAAGGTGCCAAGTGTTTCTCGAAGATAGACTTAAGGTTCGAGTACCAAAAGGTAACGGTTAAGGAGAAAGATATTCCGAAGACAGCATTCAGGACCAGATACAGACACTTTGAGTTTCGTGTTATGTCATTCGGTTTGACCAATTCCTCAGCAGTATTCATGGATTTGATGAACTGTGTGTTCAGACCCTTTCTAGATCTATTCGTGATTGTATTTATTGATGATATATTGGTGTATTCTCGTTCAGAGACTAAGCATGCAGATCATTTGCGTACTGTGCTCAGAGTTCTAGAAAAAGGGAAGTTGCATGCAAAATCCTCTAAATGTGAATTCTGGTTGAATTTTGTAGCTTTCCTTGGGCATATTATTTCAGGTGAAGGTATCCAAGTTGATACCCAAAAGATTGAGGCGGTGAAGACTTGGCCTAGACCCACGACACCGACGGAGGTTCGTAGCTTCCTAGGTATGGCAGGTTATTACAGGAGGTTCGTAGAGGGATTTTCTTCTCTTTCAGCACCATTGACATAGTTGACTCAGAAGGGAGCTAAGTTTCAGTGGAATGATTCTTGTGAGCTGAGTTTCCAAGCAATGAAGGACAAATTAACTTCAGCACCGGTTCTAACACTCCCATAGGGAACCGATGGTTATGATATCTATTGTGACACTTCAGGCGTTGGATTGGATTGTGTACTGATGCAGCATGGTAAGGTTGTAGCTTATGCTTCTAGACAACTAAGAAAGCACGAGAAGAATTACCCGACCCGTGATTTAGAGTTAGCCGCGATGATTCATGCACTAAATATGTGGAGGCACTGTTTGTATGGCATTCATGTTGATATTTATACGGATCATAAGAGCCTTCAGTATATCTTCAAGCAAAAGGAGTTGAATTTACGTCAAAGGAGATGGTTGGAGCTACTAAAAGACTATGACGTTGATATTTTATACCATCCAAGAAAGGCGAATGTAGTAGCCGATGCCCTCAGAAGTAAATCTATGGGTAGCCTATCATATTTATAGCCAGAGAAGAGGGGGATAGCCCATGAGATTTATCAGCTAGCTAGTCTTGGAGTTCGAATACTGGACTCAGGTGATACCAGAGTTATTATTCAGGACACGACAACATCCTCTATAGTAAATGAAGTGAAGGAACGCCAGTACGAGGATCCTGTGTTAGCTCATTACAGGGATACAACCCCTCAGAAGGAGAAGACACCATTTAAGATTATAGGAGACGGAGTCCTTAGATATCGAGGACGATTATGTGTCCCTAATGTTGCAGGGGTGCGCCGGCAGGTTATGGGAGAGACTTACTATTCTCGTTATTCTGTCCATCTAGGAGCAACAAGGATGTTTCATGATATCAGGGAAATATATTGGTGGGACCGAATGAAAAAGGATATAGCGAAGTTTGTTACTTAGTGCCCTAACTGCCAGCAGGTTAAGATTGAGCATCAATAACCCGGTGGATTATTGCAGGCTATAGAGATTCGGAATTGGAAATGGGAAGTAATTAATATGGATTTCATCATAGGCTTACCTCGTACCCAGCGTAAGTTCGATTCTATATGGGTGATTGTTGATAGACTTATAAAATCAGCCAATTTCCTGCCTATTAGGACTACATATTCCGCATAGGTATGCAAGACTTTACATTAAAGAGATAGTACGACTTCATGGTGTCCCTACATCTATTATCTCGGATATAGGAGCTCAGTTTAGAGCCAATTTTTGGAGGTTCTTCCAAAAAGGATTGGGAACTCAGGCAAGTCTTAGTACAACATTACGTCCCCAAACAGACAGACATGCTGAGCGTACTATTCAGGAACTTGAGGATATGTTACGAGCCTATGTGATAGACTTCAGGGGTAGCTGGGATGATCATCTGCCGCTTATTGAGTTCGCCTATAATAATAGCTATCATTCTAGTATTCAGATGGCTCCATACGAAGCCTTTTATGGACGAAAGTGTAGGTTGCCTATCAGATGGTTCGATGTTGGGGAAACTAAGTTAGTAAGACCAGAGATGGTACAATAGGCAATCGATAAGATTAAGCATATACAGGAAAGGCTATTAGTAGCTCAAAGCTGTCAGAAGTCTTATGCGGATAATCGACGACCAGACTTGGAGTTTCAGGTTGACAATTGGGTATTCCTAAAGGTATCATCGATGAAAGGCGTTATGAGGTTCGGTAAGAAAGGAAAATTTAGCCCTCGGTACATTGGACCATATAAGATCATACGCAAGGTAGGCCAGGTAGCATATGAGTTAGACTTACTTTCTGACTTGGAGTCTGTACATCCAGTCTTTCATGTGTCTATGCTCTGTAAATGTATCAGAGATCCTTCTAGAATCATGCTAGTTGATGATGTTCAGGTCACAGAGCAGTTATCATATGACGAAACTCCCATTGCTATACTAGATAGACAGGTTCGTATATTGAGGACTAAAGACGTAGCTTCGGTGAAAGTACTTTGGAGAAATAATAATATGGAAGAAATGACTTGGGAAGCCAAATAAGACATGAAGTCTAGGTATCCTCACTTGTTTCCTCTTCCAGAGGAGGATCTGACTGAGACATCATAGCCTTAAGGTTCGTGTATGGATTCTTGTGTTAGTTATTATCATTGGTCGTGTGAGGCTATTGCCGTTATTGATGATTGTGGCCCTATGTGGCATTAAATTATTGATTTTTCTATAGGACGGGTTGGCAGTAGTATTGTTACAAAGGCGACTCTGCCAAAACTTTATATAGATCTCGGGGAGTTAAACATTCGAGGACGAATGTTTCTAGGGGGAAGGATGTTACATTTCACGTTTTCGTACTATAAAGTTTCGTAAGTTAATCGATGTAGGCTCGGGAATGAAATTATTTTTAAGGTTATAAACACTTATGTTATTTATAACAGGCGATAAGTGAGTGCCGTGAAGATTAGAGGGTAAACAAATCAAAGAATGAGTATTCGTTGAAGTTTGTCAATTTGGAATAAAATACGGTCCAAGCTATAATACCCCATATTTATGGACTAGTGCCATACAAGGTACCATATGACCATGATAGTAAGATATATAAAGTGTGTTAAAAGTGACTAGTATTTTAAGTAATTTAAGATAATTATTAATTATGTGGGTAATTGGTTAATTATTGGTTTAGTGGGAAATTAACAAGCTTATTAGGAAATTGTGGATAAGACTAATGGACCTCCCAACGTGGCAGCAAATGGGGTTCTTAATCAAGCCAAATGGTGACTCTTAGTTTATGTAACTAGGTGGCATATTTAGGGGATTTTGGGAAAAATTAATCCTTATCAAGTGGGCCCCACAACCCACAAGTATAAGATATCTTCCTACATCATTAAAGTGTGATGTTATGGTTGTTAAGTAACAGATGGAGCCTCAAAATATTCCATATGAACCCTTAGAACGCTACAACAACATGAGATGCAATTCTAAGAGAGCACGATATAATATTTTTCAAGAATATCATACGGAGTTTTTCCCTACTTCGATCCGCTGTTATGTGTTTTTCGCAAAAGACGTGGGTTAGAGGGATTGTTAAGAGAATCGGCTCAGGTATGTTAAGGCTATCCCTTCTTTCCTTTTGGCATGATCCATATGATAGAAACGAAACGAGTAAACACACAACTTTCATAAATGTCTCTATTCATAGAAGTACTAGGAGTGCCTATGTTCTTGATTCCCCATGTGTTTTATTATTATATTATCTATTCATGGGTCTTAGAAAAATACGTAAGTTGATAAAGTTTATCCGAGAGATCTTATTGACTTACTTCATTATGCATTGCATTCATTTATACATGTACATTAACCCATGACCAGATGGCGTTGTATACGCATATATTATATGTATATGGGATATGGGAAAAGGTTATTGCGTTATATATGCACCACCACCTGATCAGTTCGTATACGTTGATGATTTCGCCCACAGAGGCCGAAATGATATGATGGGATGCCCTTAGAGGCTTGATGATGTTATGTACATATATACCTACACATGATACGACATTTATACGCACATGCATGACATTATAAATATTTTGAGGATTCAAAAAGTTATTTAGACTTACAGGCGGATTCCATTACTCCATGTTTCTTTTATGTCTTTTATGTACTGATTTTCATGCCTTACATACTCGGTACATTATTCGTACTGACGCCCCTTTTCCTAGGGCCTGTGTTTCATGCCCGTAGGTGCAGGTAGACAAGCTGACTGTCCCCCTTTTAGGATCCTTGATCAGCGAGAGTTGGTGTGCTCCACTTGATCCAGAGCTGTTATTAGTTTTGGTATGCTATTTTTCTATGTAGATATGGGTACGACGGGGCCCAGTCCCGTCCTTCATACAGTTGTACACTCTATTAGAGGTCTATAGACAGTCATGTATAGTTGGATAGTATGTGGCCTTGTCGGCTTCCAGTTTTGGATATATAATTGTCTATAGCAGCCTTGTCGGCTTGCCCTACCGTATTCCGCATGTATATATGGCTCTCCCTACCGCTTTCCGCATGTATATGTATATATGTCTTTTGGACATGTTTTCCTCAAGTATGTTATTCACGTGATTCAGCAGTTTATTGACAGATGTTATTCATGACCTACCCTTAATTCATGTTTATATCTTAGACGCATGCTTATGGGTGTTCGACAGGTAGGACTCGGGCACTCGTCATGGCCCATTGGTTTGGGTCGTGACAAATTTATTGCTTTTACTTCATGTGTTGTTAGATTATATTAATATTCTACACAAATTGCTATTTCTAGTAAGTGTCTTGACTTGACCTCATCACTACTCCACCGAGGTTAGTCTTGATAATTATTGGGTACCATTGTGGTGTACTCACACTACACTCCTGCACATTTTTATGCAGATATAGGTACTTCTACTCGTGTCGAAGGCTAGTGAGCTGATTTAGACATCGCAGAGACTTCAAGATATACCTGCTTGAAACTCGCAGGCCTCCGAGTCACCTTCTAGTGATCATATGCTACTGTTTCTTTTGTTTTCGAACAATATTGTAATAGAGATTCCTAGTATATTTTAGTAGAGTTTAAGACTCTGTACTACCGATTTTGGGGTGTATTACTGTTTGGTCATTCTTTCGATGCTATGTCACTTTTCTTTTTATGCTTTTTAGTTAATTGGACTTAACCTGCTATTCTCATCATGTGTTAGGCTTACCTAGTCTTAGAGACTAGGTGCAATCATGATTCCTAAGGTGGGATTTTGGGTCGTGACAAGTTGGTATCAGAGCTCTAGTTTCATAGGTGCTACAAGTCATAAGCCAGTTTAGTAGAGTCTTGTGGATCGGTACAAAGACGTCTGTACTTATCTTCGACATGCTACATAACTATTAGAAAATTCCACTTCTTTGATTCCTTATCATGCGAATTTGTTGATTTCGAAATCTGAGCCTTTGTCTTTCTGTTCTCTCACAAATGGTGAGGACACACACTACTATATCAGATGAGCAGACACCCGCGCTCCTTCTAGAGCCGCGAGAGACCGAGGCCAGGGTAGAGGCCAATGAGGGGCATGTGCCGCAACTAGGGCACCCGCTAGAGTAGCGACTGAGGAGCCACCAGTAGCTCCGGTTGGGGGGAAAGCACCCGAGGCGCTTGTTGCTACCCCTGGACTCCAAGGGACCTTGGCACATTTTCTGAGTACGTTCGGCACTTTAGCTTAGGCAGGATTGATCCCAGTTGCACCAGCTACATCTCGGGATGGGGGAGGAGCTCAGACACCTGCGGCCCATACTCTAGAGTAGCAGGTCCATGTTGATCAGGTTCCGGGTGTTATACCATCACATTCTGTTATCCCGCTTTAGCCTGAGGTCAGGCCAGATGCATAAGAGGAAGAGTAGAGGAGGCTTCAGATGTTCAGGAAATATGATCCTCCTACTTTCAGTGGTACAATTACTTAGGATGCGCAGGATTTTCTAGACTAGTGCCACCGTATTCTCCGCACCATGGGCATTGTGGAGGTGAGTGGAGTAGCCTTTAATGCATTTCAGTTGACAGGGGAGGCATATAGATGGTGGCAAGCTTATGAAGAGGTAGGCCAGTTGATGCACCACCACTCACTTGGGCTCAGTTTTCGTATCTGTTTTTAGAGAGTTTGTTCCCCAGACCCTCTAGGATGCGTGGCGCACAGAGTGAGCAGCTGTGTCAGGGGAATATAACTTTGTCAGAGTATGCCATTAGGTTCAGTGATTTGTCTCGTCATGCACCTGCTTTTGTTTCTACAGTCATAGAGCGAGTCCGTAGATTTATCAAGGGGCTCAGCATGTGTTAGATTCAGTATGGCTTGGGAGTTGGAGACGGATACTCTGTTTCAGTAGGTTGTGTGTCACGACCCAAAACCTCACCCATCGTGATGGCACCTATCTCAATACTAGGCATGCCGAAAATCTCAATAAACCACAATTTCTCTTAAGTTTGAAAATATAATATTTAAATAAAATCCACAAATCTTACAAATACCGATACAACCCCTCCCAAAACCCGGTGTCACTGAGTACATGAGCATCTAATCTGAATACAAGTCTTAAAAATACGGTCTATAATAGTCTGAGACCAAATACAATAAACAAGGAGATAGGGAAGAAGAGACAAGGTCTGCGAAACACGACAGCTACCTCTGAATCTCCGAAAGTCAACTGTGTGAGAGAATCAACACCCGCTATGACCGGGAACACCTGGATCTGCACACGAAGTGCAGGGTGTAGTATGAGTACAACCAACTCAGTAAGTAACAATAATAAATAAAGAACTGAAGATAGTGACGAGCTACACAGCTACAGTTCATATTCAGTAATTCCAGGAAAGAATAGACATGCTTTCAAATATGGCAGTTTAATGTCAAATCAATTTTTATACAGTTCCTGTTCATGTAATCCGTATATAAAAATCTTTTAGAGATTTCACAACAATGACAGATAACAACTAAGTGCAACAACAAATGTAAATCAAGTACAACCTCTCAGGACAACAATCACTCACTGGGCTCCCAGCCCTATTCACTCACTCTTAATGGGTACCCGCGCTCACTAGGGGTGTACAGATTCTGGAGGGGCTCCTACAACCCAAGCGCTATAATCTGCCCGGCCAACTCACGTGCTGCACGGACAACTCACATGCCATAGTATCAATATCTGGATCCTCATGGCCAACTCACGTGTTGCACGGACAACTCACGTGCTATAGTATCAATATCTGGATCCGCACGGCCAACTCACGTGATATAGTATCAATATCTCACAATCAAGCCCTCGGCCTCACTCAGTCATAAATCTTTCCAGTCTCTCAGGCTCTCAATAATCATGAAATCAGCCCAAACAACAATGATATGATGCATCAAAAATGAACAATAGAGACTGAGATAAAATAAACAAGTAAACTGTGACTGAGTACCAAACAACAATTTAGCAGATAATTCAACATGTACACGACCTCTGTGGGTCCCAACAGTACCAACATATGGCCTAAACATGGTTTCTAACATGCCTTACAGCCAAATTTCCACAACACATAGAGAGCATATAGCTAACTCGACCATCAAATTTTCAATTAAAGTCTATGAAGATTTCTACCATTTACAACCCAATCCTTACTCATTTGAACTTAACATTCTTTCCACAACCTTATTAGTACGTATACATAATACTCTTACACCCAAGAATCATACTATTAATCGCCCATTTTTACTCCAAACCCGAAATTGAATAATTGAGGAAAGAAATTCTTACCTCTTTGAAGCACTAACAAGATCCTTGTGAAATCTTCAAACCTTGAACAAGAATTCATGGATAAATGACTAAGTCTTCACTTTCTCTCTCTAAAATTCTCTCACCTCTCTCTAAAATATCATATGAAACCCTTCAAAATGATCCCCAATAGTAATTTATAAGATTGGGGTCGGGTTTATAAAACCAGAAAAATGAAGCTCCGGAACAGGTTCTGCGGTCGCATATGCGGCCGCATAATGGTTATGCGGACCGCATATCGGTTGCATAATCGGTGTCCAATACTGGAAAACATCTGTCTGTGTATGCAGTCAATATGCGGCCAGCATACCTATTCTGCGGTCGCATAGTGACCGCAAAATAGTTATGCGATCGCATAGATCGCAAATTTCATCCAAAATGGCCCTCTTTTGCCTCACTTATGCGGCCATTATGCGGCCTGCAGAGTGATTATGCGGTCGCATAATGGACCGCAGAAAGGTGTTTTTTCGCCAAAAAAGTTTCTTTACTTCCCGGTGCATTGTTCAACCCAAAAAGTCCGTGCGGCGGCGAGAAATTTCTACAACCTTTGTACTAATTGATCTACCTCGACACCACAAAACCTTAATTTCCTTAGCAAAAATTCTCCGAGTCACTACACATACGTCAACATCTGGTCAACCTTTTCAACTAAATTTCGAAACCTTGGAACTAGGTGTTCCAAATCATTCAAAAACCTCACCGGACCCGAACCAATTACCCCCGGCAAGTCACATAACAAATGTAAAGCATAAATTGAGCAGTAAATGGGGAAACAGGGTTATAATACTCAAAACGACCGGTCGGGTCGTTATATTCTCCCCCTCTTAAACAAATATTCGTCCTCGAACGGATTTAGAATAATACCTGGAGTCTCAAATAAGTGTAGGTATTTACTTCGCATCTCTTGCTCAATCTCCCAAGTAGCTTCTCCGACTGGCTAGCCTCTCCACTACACCTTCACTATTGCTATGTTCTTGGACCTTAGTTTTCGAACCTGCCGGTCTAAAATAGTTACCGGCTCCACATCATAAGTCAAATTACCGTTCAGCTGCACTGTACTGAAATCCAGAATATGAGACGGATCCCCGACATACTTTCGGATCATGGATACATGGAACACTGGATGAACACCTGATATACTAGGTAGCAAAGCAAGTTAAGCCACATCTCCAATTTTCTTAAGTATCTCAAAAGGCCCAATATATCGAGGGCTCAACTTGCCCTTCTTCCCGAACCTCAACACACCCTTCATTCATGAAATTTTGAGCAGAACCTTCTCCCCAATTATGTAAGCAACATCACGGACCTTCCTGTCGGCATAACCCTTCTGTCTAAACTGCGCCTTGCTAAGCCACTCCTGAATCACTTTAACCTTCTCCAAAGCATCCTGAACCAAATCAGTACCCAATAGCCTAGCCTCACCCGGCTCAAACCAACCAATCGGAGATCGACACCGTCTCCTATATAATGCCTCATACGGAGCCATCTGTATACTCGACTGGTAGCTGTTATTGTAAGCAAACTACGCAAGTGGCAGAAATTTATCCCAAGAACCTCCAAAATCAATGACACAAGCACGTAGCATATCCTCCAATATTTGAATAGTGCGCTCGGACTGCCCGTCTGTCTGAGGGTGAAATGCTGTACTCAACTGAACTTGCGTGCCCAATTCTCACTGCACTGCTCTCCAAAACTGTGATGTAAACTGCGGGCCCCGATCTGAAATGATGGACACCGGCACACCATGTAGGCGAACAATCTCGCTGATATAAATCTCAGCCAACCGCTCCGAAGGATAATTAGTACCAACTGGAATAAAATGCGTGGATTTGTTCAACCGATCTACAATCACCCAAACTGCATTAAACTTCCTCAATGTCCGTGGAAGCCCAACTACGAAGTCCATGGTAATACGCTCCCATTTCCACTCTGGAATTTCAAGTCTCTGAAGTAATCCTCCCGGTATCTGATGCTCGTACTTTACATGTTGACAATTTAAACACCGAGCTACAAACCCAACTATATCTTTCTTCATTCACCTCCACCAATAGTGCTGCATCAAATCATGATACATCTTCACGGCGCCTGGATGAATAGAGTACCGCGAACCGTGAGATTCCTGGAAAATCAGCTCGCGCAAGCCATCTACATTAGGCACACATAGCCTGCCATGTATCCGTAATACATCGTCATCTCCAATAGTGACTTCCTTGGCATCACCGTGCTGAACCGTGTCCTTAAGGACAAGCAGATGTGGATCATCATACTGGCACTCTCTGATGCGATCATATAAAGAAGACCGAGAAACCACACAAGCCAAAACTCGATTCGGCTCGGAAACATCCAATCTAACAAATTGGTTGGCCAAGGCCTGAACATCCAAGGCTAAAGGCCTCTCTGTTACCGGTAAGTATGCTAAGCTGCCCAAACTCTCTGCCTTGTGACTCAAGGCATCAGCCACCACATTGCCCTTTCCGGGATGATAAAGTATGGTGATATCATAGTCCTTAAGTAACCCTAACCACCTTCGCTGCTGCAAATTAAGATCCTTTTGTTTAAACAAATGTTGTAGACTCCGGTGTATAAACCTCACAATGGACACCGAACAAGTAATGCCGCCAAATTTTTAAGGCATGAACAATAGCTGCTAACTCAAGGTCGTTGTTACACCCTATATTTTCGTACGTAAAAATGCGTCGTAAGCAAACTAATGTAGGACCAAAAATGAGATAATATTTAAAAGTATATAAAGTAAGTTAATCATGTTACCTATGAGGTTATAAATATTGAAGATCATGAACAACAAGTACAAAGAGGGTTGGACAGTTCAGAAGCTAAAGCAATTGAATAAAACAATATTTCGTCGAAAGTCGACAAGTTGGGAATGTTATAACATGTACCTTTGGGGTGAGACTAGGGTAATTAACATGATAAGGAGATTATGTTACGATTTATATTAGTCGTATGACATCCGTGTGTTATGTTTTAATGTCAAGCGAGTTGTGGAACAAAAGTCGATGAAAGTCATCACAAGTTACACTCATAAGTTTTACTGAAACTTTAGGTCAAATCTAACTGCAATTTTCTCCCAATATACTTAGAGTTATGGGGTGTTCCACCCATAAGATTAAAGATCTATGAGTCTATTTTCCAATGCATTAAACCGTTTGTCAATACGACATCGGAGTAGAGAGATATGGGCATGTTTGCGATACTGCGCAAGCTGCTAGGTGACAAGTAGGTGTGTCACCTACTTGCTTAAATGAAAGCCCAAAAATGGGCCATTTCGGGTCGTCCAAAGAGGCCTTTTAAAGGCCTATTTTCTTCATATATTAGACTTAAAATAGAGCATAATAACCAGACATAAGCTCTGCAAAGAATCCTCCCAAAAATTTCCCACAAACCCTAATTGATTTTCTTTCCCTTTCAAGCTCTAATTGGAGGTAAAACCTAGAGTTTGAAGAACCAAGATAGGAGCTGAGTTATCCAACAAATAAGGTGATTTTACTGCTCTCTTTCATCCAGTTTTTCTTCTATAAATTCATGGTAAGTCGTTCTATACTTGTGAGAACTCACGGGACGGTGATCGGAAGCCGTGAGTTCGAGTTATTCACTTGTAGCGGACTGTTTTGTGGACTGTTTTGTGTTGCTGTTGGGCTGCGTGTTTTACTACTATTTTGTGGAGTTTTGGAGGAGGAAGGGGGTTTATAAACACCATATAAATGTAGGGTGGTTGGCTGGTCGTTCGTCATAACATTTTCGGGTCGTTTGACACTACTACGGTGGTCGTTTTGTGTACGAAGAGATTGGGGTGTGTTGGGCTGTTTTGTAGTATTTGATGGTGTATATAGGGCTGGAAAATGATGTATATATGTTGTCATTGTTCTGTTCTTGTATTGTTGGTGTTATCTTGAATTTGGAGGAAGTAAGGATTATAGGTGAGATGCTGCCCGTTTTAATACAAAATAAGTTTGTCGTTCGTTGTGCGATAGTTGTAACTTTCGTAACTTAACGATAGTATTATTATCATTCTTGTAGATTAAAGTGCGAAGAGGTGAGTTCAACTTGGTGATTGGAAAGATTGTGATACGGTATGTTAAGGCTAAGCCTTCCTTCATTTTGGCATGATCTCGTAGCTACATGTGTTAGTAATGAGACAAAAAGAGAAGTTCATATTCATGAATTTATTCACACTATTCTAGTCTCATAAGTTACAATATTATTCCTTATCGAGATTCTATATTCAATTTAGTATTGTCTTCTTCCAGTCAAGAGAGCAGCAAGCCTATATATACAGTATTACAGTATTTTCATTACCATCGAGCTATAATCGATGGGCAGGCCCCTATTGGGCAACCTCTGCTCAGATGGAAAGTTATATACCGAGCCTACTGTGGCCGAGCGCCTATGAGCGAGCCCAGCATGGTCGAGATACATAGCCTAGTATGGCCGAGCGCCTATGAGCGAGCCTACTACGGCAGAGCAGTTATATATACCGAGCCTTATAAGGCCGTACAATTATTTTACTTACTATATTGAAGGAGTTGAGTCAGTATCAACAGGTAAGTATATCTCCAGATCATCTTTGACTCCCAATTATTTTCAGTTATTATATTATCAGTTCAGTTTCAACTTTCAGTTATGTTATCGCCTTATATACTCGGTACATTATTTCGTACTGACATCCCTTTTCCGAGGACGCTGCATTTCATGCATGCAGGTTCAGATAGACAGACGAGTAGACCTCCTCAGTAGGTGTTTCCAGAGTTTAGCCTGATCGGTAAGCTCCACATCCTTCGGAGTTATTGGGTCTAAGTTTTTGTGTGCATCTTATGTATGTAATTATATATATAATATGGGTAGGTTGGGGCCCTGTTCCTATCACAATATATCTATCAGTAGAGGCTTGTAGACATATCCTGTTGGTTAGTGCAGTATGTTGGGTTTGTAGGCCTGGTATGCATAATTTGGTGGTTTGTCAGCTGTAGTAGCTATGACGGCCTTTTCGGCCTAGTTTTATATTGATGTTTAGTTATCGCTAGTTTCCATTCAGTTTTATATTTTGCTTCGCAAATTGTCTTGCAAGGTGGCCCCGTGGCCAAAGTATGACATTATATGTTCAGAGTCCCTTAGTCGCAATTTGGTACGCCAGGTTAGGTGAGGCACCGGGTGCTTGTCTCGCTCCTAGGTTCGGGGCGTGACAAACTTGGTATCAGAGCAGTTCTGTCCTAGGAAGTCTACAAGCCGTGTCTAGTAGGGTCTTGTTTATAGATGTATTGTGCACCACATTATATAAGCAGGGAACTACAGGGCATTTAGGAGTTGGTTACCCTTCTTTGAAATCTAAATCGTGCCATAGAACTGAGTTATAGGAAATTTGAATTAAACTTATGTGTTGGTGTTTGCATGCACAGATGACGGTGACTAGGAAGACTACGGCTAGCCAGAGGAGAGATACAGCAGTAAGTGAGGGGACCAGCAGGGTACCCCCAGTAGATGGGGCCCAGTCTGAGGCTCAAGGTGAGACCCCTACTCAGCCATTACCGGCTCCTCCACCAACTACGGAGATTCCTAGGGAAACCGCACATCCAGTTCCCCCTCCACTTCCATCAGATCAGGACTTGAGGAGTGCGGTGCATTTGTTGACACAGTTGGTAGCTACCCAGCAACATGCTAGGGCATCAGCTAGTGCAGGAACTTCTGAGGGGTCTGGGAGTTCAAGGGTCCGAGAGTTTATTGCTTTGAGTCCCCCAGAGTTCACGGGGACAGATCAGAGGGAGGACCCGCAGGATTTCATAGATCAGCTTCACAGGATCTTTCGTGTTATGCATGCCACGGAGAAAGAGGCAGTTGAGCTAGCAGCTTTTCGACTCCGAGATATAGCCATCCTTTGGTATGAGGGATGGGAGAGGTCCAGGGGACGTGATACACCTCCAGCTATTTGGGAGAATTTTTCAGATGCTTTCCTTGACCAGTACTTACCGCGGGAGATCCGACAGGCTCGAGTCGATCAGTTTCTAGCCCTCAAGCAGGGTAATATGAGTGTTCGAGAGTATAGTCTCCATTTTGACTCATTGGCCAGATATGCACCATCCATAGTTTCTACTATGCGGGACAGGATTCACAGGTTTATAGCAGGGTTAGCCCCAGAGTTAACCGAGGCATGTGCCACCGCTGCATTGCAGGATAGTATGGATATCTCCCGGATTCAGGCATTCGCCCAGAATATAGAAAGGGGTAGGCGTCGGCAGCAGGGTACAGAGAGGGCTGAGCAAGGGCAACGTAAGAGGATGAGATTTCCCAGGTCTCAGGAGCAATCTCAGGGTAGTTATAGGACCCAGTACTTCGGACGGCCACCTAGGCCTCTGCCACCTTAGTTACAGGGTTACAGGTATAACTGCTATACTCAGTCAGGACCAGGTGAGAGCTCACGGGCATCAGGTTTGTAGCGACAGCGAGGTTCTGCGCAGACATGGTCATTTCCTCCACGGTGTGACATCTGTGGTAGAGGACACCTGGGCCAATGCCGAGCAGGTTCTGATGCTTGTTATACATGTGGGCGTCCGGGGCATATGATGCGAGATTGCCCAAATAGAGATTCTGGGGGAATGGCACAACCATCGAGTTCAGCAACAGGATCATCTATGTCCGTGCATCCTTCAAGGCGCGAGTCTCAGTCTTCGGCTGGTAGAGGTCGAGGCAGAGGTAGAGGTTCCAGTTCAAGTGGTAATCAGAACCGTATCTATGCTTTAGCGGGTCGACAGGACCAGGAGTCTTCACCAGACGTTGTGACAGGTATATTAACCATTTGCTCTCACGATGCTTATGCTTTGATAGACCCAGGATCTACTTTATCATATATTACCCCATTTGTCGCGAGGAAGTTTGGTATAGTGCCTGAAATACTAAGTGATCCTTTTGCGGTATCTACACCGGTCGGAGAATCGATTATTGCTAGACGGGTTTACCGAGGTTGTACGGTGACAATTTGTAGTCGTCAGACCTCAGCTGACCTAGTTGAGCTAGAGATGATGGATTTTGATGCTATCATGGGCATGGACTGGTTGGCAGCTTGCTATGCCACAGTTGATTGCCGAGCAAAGGCAGTCAGATTTCATTTTTCGGGTGAGCCAGTCCTTGAATGGGTAGGTAATACAGCAACATCCAGAGGTAGGTTTATTTCCTATCTGAAGGCGAGGAAAATGATCGCAAAAGGGTGCATTTATCATATTGTGCGAGTTAGAGATGCAAATGCTGAGATACCTACACTTCAGTCTATTCCCGTAGTCAAAGAGTATGCAGATGTGTTTCCAGATGAGCTTCCAGGTATTCCTCCAGAGCGAGAGATTGATTTTAGCATCGATTTGCTTCCAGGAACTCAACTAATATCCATCCCTCCGTATAGAATGGCACCTGCCGAATTGAAGGAGTTGAAGGAGCAGTTAAAAGATTTGCTGGAGAAAGGTTACATCAGGCCCAGTACCTCACCTTGGGGTGCACCGGTACTATTTGTGCGGAAGAAAGACAGCTCGCTGAGGATGTGTATCGATTATAGGCAACTGAACAAGGTAACTATTAAGAATAAGTATCCACTTCCAAGGATCGATGACTTGTTTGATCAGTTGCAGGGGGCTAGATGCTTTTCAAAGATAGATTTGAGGTCGGGGTACCACCAGGTCAGAGTTCGGGAAAAAGATATTCCAAAGACAGCCTTCAGGACCCGATATGGCCACTTCGAGTTCCTTGTCATATCCTTCGGGTTGACTAATGCACCCGCCATATTTATGGACTTGATGAATAGCCTATTCCGGCCATTTTTAGATCTGTTCGTGATAGTATTTATTGATGATATTCTGGTTTATTCCCGTTCAGAGGATGAGCATGCGGACCACCTGCGAGCGGTACTCCAAACCCTCCGTGATCGTAAGTTGTATGCTAAGTTTTCTAAATGTGAGTTCTGGTTGAAGTCTGTAGCATTCTTGGGGCATATTGTATCAGATGAAGGGATAAAGGTAGACACTCAGAAGATTGAGGCCGTGAAATCTTGGCCTAGACCTACCACTCCGACAGAGGTTCGTAGCTTTCTAGGCTTAGCAGGATACTATCGGAGGTTCGTAGAGGGTTTTTCTTCCCTTTCGGCACCATTGATGAAGTTGACACAGAAAGAAACTAAGTTTCAATGGACAGAGGCTTGCGAGCGGAGTTTCCAAGAGCTTAAGAACAGGTTGACCTCAGCTCCAGTTCTAACACTTCCAGAGGGTCTAGAGGGTTATGCCGTGTATTGTGATGCATCAGGTGTCGGGTTAGGATGTGTCCTGATGCAACATGGGAAGGTAATTGCGTATGCTTCAAGGCAGTTGAGGAAGCACGAGAGGAATTATCCGACCCACGACCTCGAGTTAGCTGCGGTTGTCCATGCACTTAAGATATGGCGGCATTATTTATATGGTGTTCATGTTGATGTATTTACTGATCATAAAAGCCTACAATATATCTTCAAGCAGAAAGAGTTGAATTTGCGACAGAGGCGATGGCTTGAGTTATT
Source organism: Nicotiana tomentosiformis (assembly GCF_000390325.3). Classification (NCBI taxonomy): domain Eukaryota; kingdom Viridiplantae; phylum Streptophyta; class Magnoliopsida; order Solanales; family Solanaceae; genus Nicotiana; species Nicotiana tomentosiformis. The sequence goes on along the minus strand of NC_090814.1, from coordinate 40,459,676 downwards.
GAAAGATTACGATGTTAACATTCTCTACCATCCAGGGAAAGCTAATGTTGTAGCAGATGCCTTAAGTCGCCGATCTATGGGTAGCTTAGCACATGTAGAGCCCGAGAAAAGACAATTAGCTAGAGAGATTCATCAATTGGCTTCGTTGGGGGTTCGGTTAGTAGATTCTGAGGATGGTGGAGTTGTACTCCAAAACACTGCAAAATCATCCCTCATAGCTGAAGTCAAGGAAAGGCAGTACGAGGACCCAGAGTTGGTCGAGTTGAGAGAGCGAGTTCCGCAGTAGAAGAAGCCATTGTTAGAGCTCAAGGGAGATGGGGTTATCAGATACAGGGGTCGTTTGTGTGTTCCAGATGTAGCAGGGCTACGAGACAGGATTATGTCAGAGGCACATTATTCATGGTATTCCATCCATCCTGGATCGACGAAGATGTATCATGACATTAAGGATGTGTACTGGTGGAACAATATGAAGAAGAACATTGCTGAGTTTGTCGCCTAATGTACTAGTTGCCAGCAAGTGAAGGTAGAGCACCAGAAGCCCGGAGGGCTAATGCAGACTATAGAGATCCCGACATGGAAATGGGAGGCGATAAACATGGACTTTATCATGGGTTTACCTCGTTCTAATCGTAAGTTTGATTCCATATGGGTGATAGTCGATAGGCTCACGAAATCAGCTCACTTCCTACCGGTCAGATCTACATATACAACAGAAGATTATGCAAAGTTATATATTAAGGAGATAGTGCGGCTACACGGAGTACCGGTTTCTATTATATCTGACCGTGGGGCTCAGTTTACAGCACATTTTTGGAGGTCATTTCAGAGAGGTCTAGGGACTCAGGTGAATCTCAGCATAGCTTTTCATCCACAGACTGATGGACAAGCCGAGCGCACAATTCAGACGCTCGAGGATATGTTACGAGTATGTGTGTTGGATTTTAAAAGAAGTTGGGATGAACATCTACCTCTTATCGAGTTTGCATATAATAACAGTTACCACTCCAGTATCCAGATGGCTCCGTACGAGGCTTTGTATGGGCGTAAGTGCAGATCTCCTATAGGGTGGTTTGATGTTGGAGAATCTGGGTTACATGGGCCAGACCTGGTTCAGCAGGCCATAGAGAAAGTAAAGCTTATCCGGGAGCGACTGTTGACAGCTCAGAGTCATCAGAAGTCATATTCTGACGTGCGGCGACGAGACTTAGAGTTCAGGATTAATGACTGGGTATTCTTAAAGGTATCACCTATGAAGAGCGTGATGAGGTTTGGCAAGAAAGGCAAGCTTAGCCCACGGTATATTGGGCCTTATAGGATCATTCGGAGAGTGGGCCAAGTAGCTTATGAGTTAGAGTTGCCCTCAGAATTGGAGTCTGTCCATCCGGTTTTTCACGTATCTATGCTACGGAAGTGCATTGGCGATCCTACCCGAGTGGTGCCCACAGATGATGTACAGATTACAGAGGACTTGTCATACGAGGAAATTCCAGTTGCCATCCTAGACCGACAAATCCGCAAGCTACGAAATAAGGAGGTAGCTTCCGTGAAGGTTTTATGGAGGAGCAAGAATGTAGAAGAGATGATGTGGGAATCGGAGGAAGAAATGAAGCCTAAATACCCCCACCTATTTCAAACTGAAGATATGGTTCGAGATGGGACGCTACAACATAGCTCTATGTAGGCTAGAAGTTCATCAGGTAAGCTTTTATTTTTCACTTTCAATATTTATGATTTACGGTCGGTGAGGCAAATTGCTGCTATTTATAAAGATTGGCCATGCGTGGCATGCATAGTATGTTTTTCTGGCTGCGTACAGGTTGGTTTTAACCTAGTGTACGAAGGATACTCTGGCAAAATTTTCCAAAGTCTGTAAGAGTAAACATTCGAGGACGAATGTTCCCAAGGGGGGAGTGATGTTACACCCTATATTTTCGTACGTAAAAATGTGTCGTAAGCAAACTAATGTAGGACCAAAAATGAGATAATATTTAAAAGTATATAAAGTAAGTTAATCATGTTACCTATGAGGTTACAAATATTGAAGATCATGAACAACAAGTACAAAGAGGGTTGGACAGTTCAGAAGCTAAAGCAATTGAATAAAACAATGTTTCGTCGAAAGTCGACAAGTTGGGAATGTTATAACATGTACCTTTGGGGTGAGACTAGGGTGATTAACATGATAAGGAGATTATGTTATGATTTATATTAGTCGTATGACATCCGTGTGTTATGTTTTAATGTCAAGCGAGTTGTGGAACAAAAGTCGATGAAAGTCATCACAAGTTACACTCATAAGTTTTACTGAAACTTTAGGTCAAATCTAACTGCAATTTTCTCCCAATATACTTAGATTTATGGGGTGTTCCACCCATCAAATTAAATATCTATGAGTTTATTTTCCAATGCATTAAACCGTTTGTCAATACGACATCGGAGTAGTGAGATATGGGCATTTTTGCGATACTGCGCAAGCTGCTAGGTGACAAGTAGGTGTGTCACCTACTTGCTTAAATGAAAGCCCAAAAATGGGCCATTTTGGGTCGTCCAAAGAGGCCTTTTAAAGGCCTATTTTCTTCATATATTAGACTTAAAATAGAGCATAATAACCAGACATAAGCTCTACAAAGAATCCTCCCAAAAATTTCCCACAAACCCTAATTGATTTTCTCTCCCTTTCAAGTTCTAATTGGAGGTAAAACCTAGAGTTTGAAGAACCAAGATAGGAGCTGAGTTATCCAACAAATAAGGTGAGTTTACTGCTCTCTTTCATCTAGTTTTTCTTCTATAAATTCATGGTAAGTCGTTCTATACTTGTGAGAACTCACGGGACGGTGATCGGAAGTCGTGAGTTCGAGTTATTCACTTGTAGCGGACTGTTTTGTGGACTGTTTTGTGTTGCTGTTGGGCTGCGTGTTTTACTACTATTTTGTGGAGTTTTGGAGGAGGAAGGGGGTTTATAAACACCATATAAATGTATTGTGGTTGGCTGGTTGTTCATCATAACATTTTCGGGTCGTTTGACACTACTACGGTGGTCGTTTTGTGTACGAAGAGATTGGGGTGTGTTGGGCTGTTTTGTAGTATTTGATGGTGTATATAGGGCTGGAAAATGATGTATATATGTTGTTATTGTTCTGTTCTTGTATTGTTGGTGTTATCTTGAATTTGGAGGAAGTAAGGATTATAGGGGAGATGCTGCCCGTTTTAATACAAAATAAGTTTGTCGTTCGTTGTGCGATAGTTGTACCTTTCGTAACTTAACGATAGTATTATTATCATTCTTGTAGATTAAGGTGCGAAGAGGTGAGTTCAACTTGGTGATTGGAAAGATTGTGATAAGGTATGTTAAGGCTAAGCCTTCCTTCATTTTGGCATGATCTCGTAGCTACATGTGTTAGTAATGAGACAAAAAGAGAAGTTCATATTCATGAATTTATTCACACTATTCTAGTCTCATAAGTTACAATATTATTCCTTATCGAGATTCTATATTCAATTTAGTATTGTCTTCTTCCAGTCAAGAGAGCAGCAAGCCTATATATACAGTATTACAGTATTTTCATTACCATCGAGCTATAATCGATGGGCAGGCCCCTATTGGGCAACCTCTGATCAGATGGAAAGTTATATACCGAGCCTACTGTGGCCAAGCGCCTATGAGCGAGCCCAGCATGGTCGAGATACATAGCCTAGTATGGCCGAGCGCCTATGAGCGAGCCTACTACGGCAGAGCAGTTATATATACCGAGCCTTATAAGGCCGTACAATTATTTTACTTACTATATTGAAGGAGTTGAGTCAGTATCAACAGGTAAGTATATCTCCAGATCATCTTTGACTCCCAATTATTTTCAGTTATTATATTATCAGTTCAGTTTCAACTTTCAGTTATGTTATCGCCTTATATACTCGGTACATTATTTCGTACTGACGTCCCTTTTCCGAGGACGCTGCATTTCATGCATGCAGGTTCAGATAGACAGACGAGTAGACCTCCTCAGTAGGTGTTTCCAGAGTTTAGCCTGATCGGTAAGCTCCACATCCTTCGGAGTTATCGGGTCTAAGTTTTTGTGTGCATCTTATGTATGTAATTATATATATAATATGGGTAGGTCGGGGCCCTGTTCCGATCACAATATATCTATCAGTAGAGGCTTGTAGACATATCCTGTTGGTTAGTGCAGTATGTTGGGTTTGTAGGCCTGGTATGTATAATTTGGTGGTTTGTCAGCTGTAGTAGCTATGACGGCCTTTTCGGCCTAGTTTTATATTGATGTTTAGTTATCGCTAGTTTCCATTCAGTTTTATATTTTGCTTCGCAAATTGTCTTGCAAGGTGGCCCCGTGGCCAAAGTATGACATTATATGTTCAGAGTCCCTTAGTCGCAATTTGGTACGCCAGGTTAGGTGAGGCACCGGGTGCTTGTCTCGCTCCTAGGTTCGAGGCATGACAGTCGTGGACTGGATAATTCTTCTCATGTACCTTTAACTATCTGGGCGCATAGGCAATCACCCTACCGTCTTGCATCAGTACTGCGTCGAGACCAATACGCGATGCGTCACAATGCACAGTATAAGACCCTGAACCTGTAGGCAACACCAATACTGGAGCTGTAGTCAAAGCTATCTTGAGCTTCTAAAAGCTCTCTTCACATTCATCCGACCACCTGAACGGAGCACCTTTCTGGGTCAATTTAGTCATAGGCGATGAAATAGACGAGAAACTCTCCATGAAGCGACAATAATAACCGGCCAAGCTGAGAAAACTCCGAATCTCAGTAACTGAATATGGCCTGGGCCAACTCTGAACTGCCTCTATTTTCTTCGGATCTACCTTAATCCCTTCATTGGACACTATGTGTCCCAAGAATGCTACCGAACTAAGCCAGAACTCACACTTAGAGAATTTGGCATAAAGTTTCTCCTCTCTCAGCCTATGTAGTACAATACTCTCAAGTGTCGTGCATGCTCCTCCTGGCTACGTGAGTACACCAGGATATCATCAATAAATACTATGACAAATGAGTCAAGATATGATTGGAATACACTGTTCAGCAAGTGCATGAATGTTGCCGGGGCATTTGTTAGCCCAAACGACATTACAAGAAATTCATAGTGGCCATAACGAGTTCTGAATGCCGTCTTTAGAATATCTGAATCCCGAATTTTCAACTAGTGATACCCCGATCTCAAATGAATTTTGGAGAACACCCTCGCTCCCTGAAGCTGGTCAAATAAGGCAGTAATACGTGGCAAGGGATATTTATTCTTGATTGTAACCTTGTTCAACTGCCTATAATCAATGCACATCCGCATAGTACCATCTTTCTTCTTCACAAACAGAACCGGTGCACCCCAAGGTGACATACTGGGTTTCAAGGAGTTCCTGAAGTTGCTCTTTCAATTCTTTTAACTCAGCTGGTGCCATACGATAAGAAGGAATAGAAATGGGCTGAGTGCCCTGCACCAAGTCAATACCGAAATCAATATCCCTATCGGGTGGCATACCCGACAGGTCTGCGGGAAATACATCCGGAAAGTCTCGCACGACCGGTACTAAATCAATAATAAGAGTATCTGCATCAACATCTCTCACAAAGGCCAAATATGACAAACATCCCTTTCCAACCATACGTTGGGCCTTCAAATAAGAAATTACCCTGCTAGGAACAAACTCTAGAGAACCCCTCCATTCAACCTTCGGCAAACCCGGCATCCTCAATGTCACGGTTTTTGCGTGACAGTCCAGAATAGCATGACATGGAGACAACCAATCAATACCTAGGATTACATCGAAATCAACCATACCGAGTAATAAAAGATCAACCCTAGTCTCTAGTTCCCCAATAGTTACCACACACGACCGATACACGCGATCCACAATAATAATATCGCCCACCGGTGTAGATACACTAACATGTGAAACTAAGGACTCATAGGGCATATCCAGGTAATGAGCAAAATACGATTATACATATGAATAAGTGGAACCAGGGTCAAATAATATAGAATCTTCCCTGTGGCACACTGAAACAATACCTGTGATCACTGCATCTGAAGCAACAACATCTGGCCTGGCAGGAAAAGCATAGAATCGGGCCTGACCGCCACCTGATCGGCCTTCCCCTCTTGGGCGACCCCTAGCTGCCTGCCCCTACCCTGAGCTGGCTGGGCGGGTGGTGGAACTGCTGGTGCTAGTGCCGTCAGTCGAGGACTCTGCTGGGGAGCCCCACTCAATAGCCTAGGACACTCTCTCTTGAAATGACCAAATTCCCCGCACTCAAAACAACCCCTGCTCTCACGGAACTGCATCTCCTGATATCCTGAGGAATTTCCTGTAAAAGCCTGAGCGGACGAGACATGATGAGAACTCTGCGCTGGTAGTGCACTGAATGAAGACTGGCCTGAGTGTGCACTGTAAGAACTATGGCTAGCTGATGCACCACGATGAGCTGGACGACCCGTCTGAGCGTGTCTGTAAGAACGACCCCTACCGTAGAAAAACTGACCCCCTGAAGGAACACCATTGTAATCACCTGGACCACGAGGCCTCTTATCCCCCCTCTCCACGTTCCTGGCTACGAACCATCCCTCTCTACCGAGCAATGTCAACTACCTCATCAAAGGTAGCACCAGACACCCTCTCCCTAGTCATGAGTAACCGCAACTGATATGTGAGGCCATGAATGAACCTCCTAATCCTCTCCCTATCAGTGGAAACAAACCAGACTGTGTGACAAGCCAACTTAGAAAATATCATCTCATACTGTGTCACAAACATGCCATCCTAACGTAACTACTCAAACTGTCTGCGCAGCTCCTCTCTGCGAGACTGCGGCACGAACTTCTCCAAAAAAAGAACGGAGAATTCCTGCCATGTAATTGGTACTGCACCAACTGGCCTGCGCCTCTCATAAGCCTCCCACCATCTGAAGGCAGTCCCAGAAAACTGAAAAGTAGTGAAGGAGACCCCACTGGTGTCCAAAATACCCGCTGTCCGAAGCATCCGCTGACACCTATCCAGAAAACCCTGAGCATCATCTGACTCAGTACCGCTAAATGGTGGAGGTCGAAGCCTCTCAAATCTCTCAAGTCTCCTCTGCTCATCATCTGCCATAACAGGAACTACCGGGGCCTGAGTACCGCCCCCGGCATCTGAAGTCCCTGTACTACCTGGTCTGGAGTACGGGCAATAGGTGTATGAGTACCTCCCCCAGCCTGAGAAGTGGCAGGTGTGGCCTGAGCCGAATCCACCTGAGCAAGACCAGTGCAAGCTGCCAATATCTGGGCCAAAGTCTCCTGGAGGCCTGGAATCTCGATGGGAACAACTAGTGCCTGAGTTGGTCCTGTCGGCTCAGCTATATCTGGAATCTGCTCCTGACCTAGAGCAATTGGTGGTACTACAAGTGCGGGTCCAACTGTGGTACGAGCTACACCTCAACCTCTACCTCAGTCCCGGCCTCTCGTGGACCTCAGTGGTGGCGCTAATGGCTGACCATCCAATCCGATAGTACGTGTTCTCACCATCTGTGAGAGAATAGAATAGCAAAAATTTAGTTTCCGGAATCAATAATTTCGCACGACAGAATACAAGAAAGTGAAATTTTCCTAAGGGTTCTATAGCCCCTCAAAGATAAGTACACACGTTTCCGTACCGATCCGCAAGACTCTACTAAACCTGCTCATGACTCGTGAGACCTATGTAACCTAGGCTCTGATACCAACTTGTCACGATCCAAAATCTCACCCGTCGTGAAGGCGCCTATCTCAATACTAGGCAAGCCAAAAATCTCAATAAACCATAATTTCTCTTAAGTTTGAAAATATAATATTTAAATAAAATCCACAAATCTTACAAATACCGATACAACCACTTCCAAAACTTGGTGTCACTGAGTACATGAGCATCTAATCCAAATACAAGTCTTGAAATTACGGTCTATAATAGTCTGAGACCAAATATAATAAACAAGGAGATAGGGAAGAAGAGACAAGGTCTGCGAAACACGGCAGCTACCTCTGAATCTCCGAAAGTCAACTGTGCGAGAGAATCAACACCCGCTATGACCGGGAACACCTGGATATGCACACGAAGTACAGGGTATAGTATGAGTACAACTAACTCACTAAGTAACAATAATAAATAAAGAACTAAAGATAGTGACGAGCTACACAGCTACAGTTCATATTCAGTAATTCCAGCAAAGAATAGACATGCTTTCAAATCTGGCAGTTTAATGTCAAATCAATTTTTATACAGTTCCTATTCATGTAATTTGTATATAAAACTCTTTTAGAGATTTCACAACAATGACATATAACAACTAAGTGCAACAACAAATAGAAATCAAGTACAACCTCTCAGGACAACAATCACTCACTCTCAATGGGTACCCACGCTCACTAGGGGTGTACAGACTCTGGAGAGGCTCCTACAACCGAAGCGCTATAATCTGCACGGCCAACTCACGTGCTGCACAGACAACTTACGTGCCATAGTATTAATATCTGGATCTGCACGGCCAACTCACGTGTTGCACGGACAACTCACGTGCTATAGTATCAATATCTAGATCCGTACGGCCAACTCATGTGCTATAGTATTAATATCTCACAATCATGCCCTTGGCCTCACTCAGTCATAAATCTCTCCAGTCTCTCGGGATCTCAATAATCATGAAATCAGCCCAAACAACAATGATATGATGCATCAGTAATGAATAATAGAGACTGAGATAAAATAAATAAGTAAACTATGACTGAGTACCAAACAATAATTTAGCAGATAATTCAACATGTACACGACCTCCGTAGGTCCCAGCAGTACCAACATATAGCCTAAATGTGGTTTCTAACATGCCTTACAGCCAAATTTCCACAACACATAGAGAGCATATAGCTAACAACAAGTTATTCAACTTTACAGTCTCACGGGACGGACCAAGTCACGATCCTCTCGGTGCACGCCCACACGCCCGTCACCTAGCATGTGCGTCACCTCTAAAGTAATCACACGATACAAAAATCTAGGGTTTCATACCCTCAGGACCATATTTAAAACTGTTACTTACCTCAACCCGTGTAATTCTTTGTTCTGCTATGCCCTTGCCACGAGAATTGGTCTCTGAAATCCTCGTATCTAGCCACAATTAATTCGATTCAGTCAATACAAATTATTGTAATTAATTCCATAAGGAAATATTAATTTTCAATAAAATCCGAAATTAACTCAAAAATCATCCGTGGGGCCCATGTATTGGAACCCGACAAAAGTTACAGAATATGAATGCCCATCCAACCATGAGTCCAACCATATAAATTTCACCAAAATCCGACACCAACTCGACCCTCAAATCTTCAATTAAAGTCTATGAAGATTTCTACCATTTTCAACCCAATCCTTACCTATTTGAACTTAAAAATCTTTTCACAACCTTATTGGTATGTATACATAACACTTTTACACCCAAGAATCATACTATTAATCACCCATTTTTATTCCAAACCCGAAATTGAAGAATTGAGGAAAGAAATTCTTACCTCTTTGAAGCCCTAGCAAGATCCTTGTGAAATCTTCAAACCTTGAACAAGAATTGATGGATAAATGACTAAGTCTTCACTTTCTCTCTCTAAAATGCTCTCACCTCTCTCTAAAATATCATATAAAACCCTTCAAAATGACCCCAATAGTATTTTATAACAATGGGGTCGGGTTTATAAAACAAGAAAAATGAAGCTCCGGAACAGGTTCTGCGGTCCCATATGCGACCGCATATCGGTCGCATAATCATTGTCCAATACTGGCAAACATCTGTCTATGTATGCAGTTAATATGCAGCCCGCATACCTGTTCTGCGGTCATATAGTGACCGCAGAATAGTTATGCGGTCGCATAGTTGACCGCAGATTTCATCCAAACTGGCCCTCTTCTGCCTCACTTCTGCGGCCATTATGCGGCCTGCAGAGTGATTATGCGGTTGCATAATGGACCGCAGAAATGTGTTTTTCCACCAAAAAATTTCCTTTACTTCCCGGTGCATTGTTCAACCCAAAAAGTCCGAGCAGCGGTGAGAAATTTCTACAACCTTTGTACTAATTGATCTACCTCGACACCACAAAACCTTAATTTCCTTTGCAAAATTTCTCCGGGTCACTATACATACGTAACATCTAGTCAACATTTTCAACTAAATTTTGAAATCTTGGAACTAGGTATTCCAAATCATTCAAAAACCTCACCGGACCGAACCAATTACCCCCGGCAAGTCACATAACAAATGTAAAGCATAAATTGAGCAGTAAACGGGGAAACAAGGTTATAATACTCAAAACGATCGACCAGGTCGTTACATTGTGGAGATCGCTCGCATGATGGAGCATATGTGTGGCTAGGAGAGGGAGGATAGGGAGGCCAAGAGGCCTCGAGATTTTGGAGGATTTAGTGTTTCTCACGCGACAGTTTTAGCTTATCATGGCAGAGGTTCTGTGAGTCGACTAGTTCATTTAGCACTTCCGGCTACTCGCAGTGCTCTAGCTATTCCGAGGTCTTAGGTCTCCTATTGGGCACAACCACTTTCTAGTGCACCTCCCACATAGGATACATTCAGTAGTCAGTCTAGCCGACCGGGTCAGACTCAATTTTAGCAGCTACACCCACAGAGAGGTTGTTTCGAGTGTGGTGATACTAGGCGTATGGTGAGGGACTGTCCCATACTTTGGATGGGTGCACCTCTACAGGATCCACGGATTCCATAGGGTTCGCATACTATGGTTGCTGCTCCAGTTGCCGCTCCACCGGCATTGCCAGCTAGGGGTGGAGGTCAGGCGGGTAGAGGTCGTCCTAGAGGGGGAGGCCAGGCCCGTTGCTATATGTTTTTGTGTAGGACCGAGAATGTTGCATCGTATGTTATCATCACAGGTATTGTTCCGGTCTATCATAGGGATGCATCTGGGTTCCACTTATTTGTATGTGTCATCTTACTTTGCTCCATATTTGGATATATCTCGTGATTCTTTGAGTGCCCCTGTATATGTGTCTACGCCTGTGGAAGATTCTACTGTAGTAGACCGATGTTATCGGTTGTGTTTGGCCATTATCAGGGGTTATGAGACCATGGTTGACCTTCTGCTACTCTGTATGGTGGACTTTGACATGATAGTAGGTATGAATTGGTTATCGCCCTATCATGTTGTTGACACTCAATTTTGACCCTCCATATTCAAAACTAATTTTTGCAGGCCTTCTAGTAATTAAATAGTAAAATATAGCATTTTTTTACACATTCTTAACTCTAATGCAATTTATTGATAAGTATTCCCATTTTTACAAAATATAAGAAGTTTTATCATTTTATTGCAATTAGTTAAATACTACTACTTTCGTGCATTTTTATAAAATTCAAAATAATCTATTGATAGTTTGTCCTATTTTAAAAATACTAGGATTATTCTATCAATTTATTATCATTCAAAAATAAATAATAATTTCTACTATATTATTATCATAATTATTTATTTTAATAAATATTACAGTACTTAACTGTACTTATACACTCAGTCATGCTTCTTCGTTTGCATATCGTATCTCAGTCTCTATTTATAATTCATTGTTACATCACATGTTATCATTTCTTTTCCATATGTGGAGTTGTTTGGCTGAGTGATATGAGATTGTGAGCCCGTGAGACTTGAGAGATTGATGACTGAGATGGGCCTTGGAGCTGTGTTGAGAGTATTATTGTGGATCTGGTTGATCGCCGCAACAGTCTATATTATTATTATTATTATTATTGTGTTACACGCCGCAGTAGGCCTTATTAGCTTTATATTAGCGCTTGGGCAGGATCCGGCTCTCCGGAGTCTGACATACTAGCACTGAGCGCAGGCACAATGATATATACACATGGTTTTGTGAGGGGCATTGATGCCAGGAACCCATACAGTGCTGAGTGATTGTGTGTGTCAGTGGGCATTGAGACAGACAATATGAGTATAATAAGAGTGATAGTACTTGGGGGTATCACCGTAAAATCATTCATTGTCATACATACTTGACATGTAGGCATAGAGATGTGCTATTCCTCATGGTGGATGTAATTGACATGTTCTTATTAGTGTTGGGTTTTAATTGTTAAAACTTGAAAGCATGTCTAAATTTCTGTAATATGAACGAAGCCAATTATGATAGTTCCTTTGAGTTACTTATTGTTATTGTCATCATTATATCCGTGTTGCCATTATATTGGATTCTGACTGCCTTCTCCTGAGCTCGTCACTACTTATAGCCCAAGGTTAGTTTTGTTATTTATTGAGTACATGGGGTCGGTTGTACTCATACTACAATATGTACTTCGTGTGTAGATAAGGTGCATCCGGACGTGGTGATTGCTAGATCCGTGCTAGTAACTGTGCTTGGAGATTTCAAGGTAGCTGCTTTGATATCCGCAGACCTTGACTCTCTTTCCCTTTATTTTCTTCAGTATTGTTCAATTACGGAGACAGTTGTACTATGGATTTGGTTTATGTTTGATACTCAGTAGTGCTCATGTACTCGTTGACACCGGATTTTGGGGTTGTTGTAGCAGTGTTTCAGTAATTTGTATAAGATATTTATGATATTTCCATTGTTGAGTTTATTAAACCATGATTAATCAAATGTTAAGCTATTATGTGACTGTTGTCTTGCCTGGAAAGTAGTGTTAGGCGCCGTCGCGGCTCCGATGAGAGTTATGTGGTGACACTCGCATTTTTCAGATCCGACATGATCTTGTTGCTTCACCGAAAAAGGTTGACGCCGGCCAGCTTTGACCGCCAGTTGATCTCATCGCGAACCCCTGCTCTTACGCGCACCTAGAGAGACTTTCCTTCTCCGTTTTCAGGCCATGCGTCACCTCGAAAATGCCATCGCCTACCTTGTTTTTCTCTTCTCCTGCCACTGCTATTTTGTTTCTTTATTGGGGGATTTACCCCTATGTTATTTAATTGCTGTTGCTAATAATTTGTGGCCTTCAGGTTACTATGGCCGTCTTTGATTTCTTTCTATCAATATTTTTTAAAAGAAAACTTGTATGGTTATTATTGTGTAATCTTTTGGTGATCTTGTTTACAGTGAAGGCCTTGGTTATTGGTGGGTCATTACTTTTTTTTGAATATTACATGTGAATTGAACTATTAGTTCATTGTGGTTAATGGGTGGCGGAAATCCCATTCTTAGTGCTGCTCGGCGATAACTTACTAATGGCAGTGGTTGATGTTGGTTTTAACATTACTGTTCCACCTATTTTTATAACGATGTTGGTATTGAGGTTGGAGGATAATGAGTAACATGTTAGAATGTTGGACGTAAGGACGATAAAAAAAATCTTTGAATTATTGAGGCCACGATCAAGAATAAGTACCCACTGCCAAGGATAGATGACATGGTTGACCAATTGCAGGGTGCTAAGTACTTCTCCAAAATTGATTTAAGATCCGGGTATCACCAATTGAAGATTAGGGAGTAGGATATTCGGAAAATAGCTTTCAGGACCCGATATGAGCACTTTGAGTTTCTGGTGATGTCTTTTGTGTTAACAAATGCCCAGGCAACTTTCATGGATCTTATGAATCGCGTCTTCAAACCTTTTCTCGACTCCTTCATGATAGTGTTCATTGACGATATTCGTTTTTTTTGCCTTGCTGATTTTCCGTTCGCTACTGTTTGTTTTGATGTTGAAGCCTCACCATTTTTGTATCACTTGCTTGGAACGACTATTAGCCGGAACGTTTTGGTGGCTATTTTGTTTCTTAAATATTACATATGAATTGGACTATTAGCTCATTGTGGTTGATGGGTGGCAAAAATCCCATTGTTGGTGCTGCTCGGCGATAACTTACTAATGACAGTGGTTGATGTTGATTTTAATATTACTGTTCCACCTATTTTGATAACAATGTTGGTATTGAGGTTGGCGGATATTGAGTAACATGTTAGAATGTTGGACGTAAGGCCGATGAAAAAATAATCTTTGAATTATTGAGGCCACGATCAAGAATAAGTACCCACTACCAAGGATATATGACATGTTTGACCAATTGCAGGGTGCTAAGTACTTCTCCAAAATTGATTTAAGATCCAGGTATCACCAATTGAAGATCAGGGAGCAGGATATTCCGAAAAAAACTTTTAGGACCCGGTATGAGCACTTTGAGTTTCTGGTGATGTCTTTTGGGCTAACAAATGCCCACGCAACTTTCATGGATCTTATGAATCGAGTCTTCAAACCTTTTCTCGACTTCTTCATGATAGTGTTCATTGACGATATTTTTGTATATTCACGGAGTCGAGAGGACCAAGACGATCATCTCAGGGCAATTCTTCAGACTCTGTATCGGCACAAGTTGTATGCGAAGTTTTTGAAATATGAATTTTGGTTTGAATCTGTCACATTCTTGGATCATGTCGTCTCCATAGAAGGAATTAAGGTTGATCCTCAGAAGATTGCAGCGGTGAAGAATTGGCGTAGACCTATAACTCCAACAGAAATTCGCAGTTTCTTCAGCTTAGCTGGGTATTATAGAAAATTTGTGGAGGTGTTTTCTACTCTTGCCTCTCCATTGACTAAATTGACGCAGAAGGCGGTTAAGTTCCAATGGTCACATGCTTGTGAAAAGAACTTCCAAGAGTTGAAATCAAGATTGACTACAACACTAGTGTTGACCCTACCAGAGGGTACAAATGGATTTGTGGTATATTTTGATGCTTCAGGGATTGGATATGGGTGAGTATTAATGCAACATGGCAAGGTGATAGCTTATTCTTCTAGGCAACTCAAGAATCATGAGAAGAGATATCCAATGCATGACTTAGAACTTGCAGCGGTGGTATTTGCATTAAAAATTTGGCGTCATTATTTGTATGGGTCCACGTGGATATATTCACAGACTATCATAGCCTTCAATATATTCAAGAAGCAGGAATTGAATCAGAAGCAGAGAAGATGGCTTGAGTTACTCAAGGATTATGAGATCGATATTCTATATCCTCCGGAAAGGCTAATATTGTGGCGGATACTCTTAGCCAAAAATCTATGGGTAGCTTGGCTCACTTAGAGGCATATGAAAGGCCGTTATCCAAGGAGGTTCATTGGTTGGCTAGTTTGGGAGTTTTTCTTGCAGATTCTAGTGAAGGAGGGGTGCTTGTGCAAAATAGGGCCGAATCATCACTTGTTGTGGAAGTCAAGGAGAAGCAATACAATGATCCATTATTGGTGCATTTGAAAGAGGGGATACATAAACATAAGACCACGTCTTTTTATCTTGGCATGGATGATGGTACACTAAGGTACCAAGGGCGATTATGTGTTCCAAATGTAGATGGTCTCCGGGAAAGAATCATGACCGAGGCTCAAAAATATGTATAGTGATCTTAAGGAAGTCTACTGGTGGAATGATATGAAGAGGAATGTAGCAGACGTTGTGGTAAGATGCCCAAATTGTCAATAAGTAAAGGCCGAACATCAAAGGCCCGGTGGTTTGGTACAGAACATAGAAATTCCGATGTGGAAATGGGAGATGATCAATATGGACTTTGTGGTGGACTACCTCTCACGCCTCGCAGGTTCAACTCAATTTGGGTAATTGTGGATCGACTCACAAAATCCGCCCACTTCTTACATGTTAAGGCTACCGACACAGCAGAATAGTATGCTCATTTGTATATCAAGAAAATAGTCAGGTTGCATGGCACTCCAATTTCTACTATCTCAGATCGAGGGGCACAGTTCACGGTTATATTTTGGAAGAACTTTCAGCAAGGTTTGGGTACTCAGGTAAATCTTAGTACATCCTTCCATCCACAAACTGACGGGAAGGCAGAGTGGACTATTCAGACGCTCGAGGATATGTTGCGTGCTTGTGTTCTTGACTTCAAGGGTAGCTAGGATAATCATTTACCTTTCATATAATTTGCCTACAAAAACACTTATCATGCTAGCATTCAGATGGCATTGTTCGAGGCTTTATATGGTAGGAGATGTAGATCTCCCATTGGATGGTTCGAGATTGGGGAAGCAGAGTTGATAGGGCCAAACCTCGGGCATCAGGCTATGGAGAAGGTTAGGATCATTGCAGAACGGTTGAAAACTGCTTAGAGCCACCAGAAGTCCTATTCGGATGTGTGTCATAGGGATTTGGAATTTAAAGAGGATGATTGGGTATTCTTGAGGTTTCCCCCATGAAGGGTATAATGCAGTTTGGTAAGAAAGGGAAGTTGAGACCGAGTATGTCGGACCGTACAAAATCATTCAGAGGATTGGTCGGGTGGCTTACAAGCTTGAACTACCTCCAGAGATGTCTTTAATGCACCTGATATTTCGTGTCTCCATGTTGAAGAAGGTGGTTAGAGACCCGTCACTTATTGTTACAGTTGAGACTATTGAGGTTAATGAGGAATTGACTTATGAAGAAATTCCAGTTGCCATTCTTGATAGGCAAGTCCGTGAGCTGAGAAATAAAGAAATTGCCTCCGTGAAAGTGTTATGGCGAAACCAACAGGTCGAAGAGGCCACCTGGGAGGCCGAGGAAGAAATGAAGAAGAAGTACCCTCATTTGTTTGAATAGTTATGTATTTATGAAGTTGTGTTGTATGAAAATTCTAAGAGTTTACCTTCTATGAATTATGTTTCACTTGTATAGTTGATGCTAAGGGTGTTCCTTTTTGGTAATATACTGCTTATGAGGCCACGGTTGGCATTGTTTTCATGTTATGTTGCATCGTTGGATTATGTATATGTTGTTAGGTTTGGTTTCTGGGATTATCTGGCAGGTGGACATGCCCAATTACAGGGGAGACTCTAGCGAAATATTTGGAAATTTTGGGAGTCAATCAAAAATTTGGAACTGTTGGTGTGAAGTAATAGCTGAGTCACATTTGATGCTAATGGTGAAATTTGACCCTCATTCGAGGATGAATGATCTTAAGCGGGGGAGGATGTAAGGCCCCGTAAAATTTTACCTAAAACCCGGGATTTCATTTTGCAGACCATGGCAATTCTGCGGTCCGCTATGCGACCGTAGAACCACTTTGTGTGCTGCAGATCAGCCGCAGAGTGAATCAAAACTTGAGCTAATTTTAAGGACCATTATGCAGTCCACTATGTGGCCGCATAATCATTCCGCGGTCCGCACAACCCATCGTAGATCCAGCATGAGAAAACTTCGGAAGGAGGTTCTGCGGTCCATTATGCGACCGCAGAACTGATCGGCGGACCGTAGATCCATCGCAGACCTGTCCAGCCCGACCCAATTTTTGGAACCCTTTCTGCGGTCCCCTTTGCGGGATGCATACCTATTTCACGGTCCAGTCTGCGACCAAAGACCCGACTTCGTAGAGTTTATGTTTATGGAAAATTTCACTCGATCCCATTTTTATAAAAACAACTTGGGGTTTATTTTGCTGGTTCTAACTAACATTTTAGAGAGAGAAAAGTGGTCTAGAGTGAGAGGGATTTTCCTAAGCTAATTGTTCATCAATCTTTGCTCAAGACATGGAGAATTCACAAGGAAAACTCACAAGCTCTTCATCCAAGAGGTAAGGTTCCATACCCTAGTCTTCAATTTCGAGTTTGGGGTAGAAGATGGGTAATAGGGAGTGTGATTCTTAGGCATGGTGGTGTTATCTATGCATGCATGTACTAACAGAGTTGTGGGAAGGTTGTTGAGCTCAAAAGGGTATATATTGGATTGTGGGATGAAGGAATCCACCATAGAACGAACTTGAAAAAATATGCGCACCTAGTGCTTGATAAAATGCTTAAGTGAGCTGAACCTATGAATATCTTCCTAATTGTGGCTCAATTTTATCATGTCTCTAAATAGATCAAAGTTGCTAGGATTTTCGAAACTGTGTAGTAATTTAAGGAGAGCTCAAAGCGAGGTATGTTGGCTAAACTCCTCTTGTAGAATCGAATTCATGATATCCTTGTAAGTTATAATTATGATTGGCTCAAGATCTTATATCTCATGTTCCGAGTTATTCCTTATAAATTTGACTATTCTGAATAAACTCTGTGTCGAAAGATATATGTTCAAAATGTTTTCCGAATGCTCTTATCATATTGTGTTATTCTTCGATATTGTATTTGAATGTGACCACATGTCAAAGTATTATGCATTCAATTATGTCTAAATTGCTAGTTATTATGCCAAATTGTGGAAGAAAGCTCAATGTGCCTAAGACTCTCATTTGCTCATATGTATATTAAAAGTTGTTATTAGAGATGCTTTGTTGTTGATAATCCATGATGATGTTTGAAGATGAAAGGGGTGAACATGAAATAGGAAATATGGCCGACGTGCGAAGAATGATATTACATTTGTGGCCACTAGTGCCAATGAAATGAAAAGATGAGTAAAAGACTATCAAATGATCTGAAAGTCCTTTATATAATAAACATTTAGGAGTAGCATTAGTCATTGAAGAAGGGTAGATTGAAATGACCTAACCCTGTAACTACACGTTCCAGTGTAGGTGTGTATTGTGATTATTTTCATTGTTTGGGATGAGATTGATATGATGAGATTATTCCCCTTAAATGGGATGAGATTATTCCTAGCAAAGGGTGATGTCGATCCACATAGAATTGTGGTGAGACGACCTAGCCGATCGGGTCGAGATCGGACGCCATGCCGCACACATGGTGGTGATTGTGATTGAGATAATGATTGACATCTTGTAGTGATTATGATTGTGGTTGATGTATTTGGGTAAGACAGCCTAGCCGATCGGGCCGTGATCAGAATGCGTGCCAAATATCATGGTGGTATATCGGTGATAAAGATCTCCCAACCTAAAATATGGAAAATTTACTTGAAAATGTGTCTTGCTCCTAACTTGATGTCTTGGTATTGTATAAGGATTCCATTGATTCTATGATTGTTCTTCCTTGTTTTATTACTCGTTCTATTGTGAGGGTGTTTATTCATTCATACTAGTAATATTCCATATGTACTAACGTCCATTTTGCTTGGGGCATTGCATCTTTAATGGATGCAGGTGGTTCCGCAGCAGGCGGCTTTGATCAGTGATAGCGGTATACCCTCTTCCCAGCTAACTTGGTGAGCCCCATTTTATTTCGGGGTTGTGTATCTTTTATTCCTTGTGTATTATATTTTGAGGTATAACTGGGGCCTTGTTGCCAGCATTATCATAGTATTTTTTTTGTATCTATTAGAGTGTCTGTAGACATAGTGCGGGTTGTAAGTTGGTGTTGGGAAAGTCAAACTAGTAATGATGTAATTGTACCACTTGTTCCACTTCAAACTATGAAAGTTTATGTATTTTGAGAACTTATAAATGATGTAACTAATGGTAATGAATTGGTGTTTCTCATATGATTTTCTCCTGGTCTAATTAATGAAATTGATCTTCTCTTTATTCATGGGTGAGTTTGGGTAGAAGGTATTGCACAGACTTGTTCGGCCGGGTTATCTCGGTTGAGCACCGATCGTGCCCCCTGAGGTCGGGGCATGACAAGAACCATATTTTATGGATCTTGAGGGATGCCTAATACCTTCCCCTCGAGATAATTTGAACCCTTACCTAGATCTCAATAGTTTCGCAGACCATAATCAAGTGTATATCACATAGTGTAGTATATGTGTCCTAGTGTACCTTAAATAGTAGGTGGCGACTCTAAACCCTAAATAACCTTGTAGAGTACTATATGTTATATTTTATTTTGACTTGTGAAAAATAGGTTGCAACAACATAGCGACTTTGCTAGGGATATTTCTTCAGGTTCTAACCACAATGGACTTGATCAATTACTCGAGGGATTACAAATTCTCCAATACTCCAATTCCTATTCTTTATGTCGCATGCTTCCAGTCATATACTCTTTGCTTCAAGTCGTATATTATTTGTTTCAAGTCTTATAACTGTACTTTAAGTTGTATATTCTTTGCTTCAAGTCGTATATTCTTCGTCGCATACTTTAAGTAGTCTATTCTTTGTTATGCTCTTCAAGCGATATATCCTTTATCATATTCTCCAAGTCATTTATTCTTTGTCATGCACTTCAAGTTATATATTCTTTGTCATGTGCTGCAAGTCGTATATTCTTTGTCGTACGATTCAAGTTGTATATTCTTTATCATGCCCATGTTGTCTATGCTTTTACAGATTGCCCATGTTGTATATTCTGTCATATGCTTATGGTACTACCTTATTAAATTGTCATCACTTCTCTATCGACTCTTGGTCGTACACAGTCACCCACAAAGTCATGCGAGGGTTGTCTTTTCACCACTCCAAGCCCTCTTTCAAAAATTTTCTAGCTTCATAGATTGGCATACGGGGTTAACTACGTGCCATCTCGCATTTGTGCTTAACTCATGTCTGAATCTAGGTAAATCTTCCCTTAGAATTCCTAGGTCACTGTACACACAATCTTGCAGCTTGCTCTAGCTGAATTAATTCTTGCATATCCTTTACTTGTTATATATTCTTTGTATGATGTCCATTCTTTATTTGTTATATATTATTTGCCTACTATTGTTATGTATTCTTTATCTCTTGCATGTACCTTCTATTTCTTATCCATCATTAGGTTCTCTTTGTTACACGCCATGTTTTCGTACGTGAGAGAACGTCGTAAGTCAATTGATGTAAGCTCATATTTGAAAGTACATAAAGTAAGTTAATCATGTTACCTTGGAGGTTACAAATATTTAAGATCATGGATAACAAGTACCAAGAGGGTTGGAAGGCTTAGAAGCTAAACAAATTGAAGAAAATAAGTTTCGTCGAAAGTTGACAAGTTGGGAGTGTTATAACATGTACGTTTGGGGTGAGACTAGGGTGCTTAACATGATAAGGAGGTTATGTTATGAGTTATTTTAGTCATATGATAGTCGTGTGTCACGTTTTAAAGTCAAGTGATTTGTGGAACAAAAGTTGGCAAAGGTCATCACAAGTTACATTCATATGTGCTGAAAATTAGGTCAAATGTAGCTGAGCTTTTCTCCCAATATACTTGGAATTACTGGATGATACGCCTACCAAATTGAAGATCTATGAGTCTAATTCTAAAGCATTAAACCATTGGTTTATACGACATCAGAGTAGAGAGATATCCGCATTTTTGCAAGACTGCGCAAGCAGCTCCCATTGGGACCCACTTAGGCGGTGGTCGACCTACTTCACTTTAAAAACGATTTGGACGACCTTTCTTTATAATTTTTCGACCCAACCTCGTCACTACATTCCTTCTAACCCTCCTAAACATATTTCATAAGGGTTTGAAGGTGAATCCAACTGATCACACCATATTTCAACATCAAAAGTTAGTTCTAGTGAATAGCAACACCTTTTTGAGGTTGTGTTGTCATTGAGGATAATTGTGGGCTGTATTTGGCCGAAATTTCAAGTTGGTTCTACTGGTTAAGGTGAGTATAACAGCCTATTACATGTTCTTGAAGTTGTTTGTATGTTGCTTGCATTATTTGAGGAAGATACTAAAACAGGAGACTTGAAATAGTTTGAGATATTATTGTTTTTAATGGACTTTTTTGGAAAGGTTGTTTCCATGAACTTTAATTAATTGGAAACCTTGGAGAATGACTTTTGTATGATGTTGTTATTATAAATATATTATCTACATGTCGAACTTGTTGTTGGTACTGTGAATATGAAGAGAAAAGATAACATAACAGTGGAAAGTTGTACTTATTGTTGTTGTTGGATTGTTGGGCTGTTTGAGGGTGGATTTAGAGATGAATAGGTGATTAGAAGTTCTCCCATTGTACTTATAATCATGTTGGAAATTTTTTTAAGTTAACGAATGAATGGCTTTGGGGCTAAAGGGGGTCAAAAGAGACTCAATCCAAGCTTGTCACTCGTTGTATTAAATAGTAGTTTCGCTGATGATGTTTATGCACTTGTTGTCGTGTTGATTTAATTGTGTTGTAATGCTGAAAGTATATATTTGAAGGCTGTATGGGTTCTTGTTGGTTTATGGACTTGGTAAAGTAATGAAAACAGGGGAGATGCTGCCCATTTTAATATAAAATAAGCTTGTCATTCGATGTACGGTAGTTGCATCTTTCGTAGCTTAATGATAGCCTTATTATCATTATTTTAGATTAAAGTGCAACGAGACGAGTTCGACGTGGTTATTAGACAGATTGTGATAATGTATGTTAAGGCTAAAGATTTCCTTCATTTTGGCATGATCCCGTAACTATATACGTTTGATAACGAGACATAATGAGAAGTTTGTATTCCTGAATTTATGTACATCATCCTAGTCTCATAAGTTATCATATTCTCCCTAATCGGGAGTTTATATTCAGTTATGTATTGTCTTCTTCCAGTCAAGAGAGCAAAGGGTATATATATATATATATATTACAGTATTTTCACCACCATCGAGCTATAATCGGTAGGTAGACCCCTATTGGGAAACCTTTGATCAGATGGTAAGTTATATACCAAGCCTACTGTGGCCGAGTGACTATGAGCAAACCCAGAATGATCGAGTTACCGAGCCTAGTATGGTCGAGCACCTATGAGTGAGCCTACTATGACTGAGCAGTTACATGTACCGAGCCTATAGGGTCGGACATCTATTTTACTTACTACATTGAGAGAGTTGAGTTAGTATCAGTAGGTAAGCATATCTTCTGGTCATCTTTGACTCCCAGTTACCTTCAGTTATTCTATTGCCTTATTTACCCGGTACATTATTTAGTACTGACGTCCCTTTTGTCGGGGACGCAGCATTTCATGTCTGGAGGTCCTGATAGACAGTTGGATAGACCTTCCAAGTAGATAGAGCCAAGCATCAGTTTGGTTGGTAAGCTCCACTTCCCCGGAGTTACCAAATCTAGACCTTGGAGTCCATTTTATATATACAGGTTTGAGGGGTAGGTCGAGGCCCTGTCCCGACCATGATATAGTTCATTATTGTGGCCTTGCCATACCTGTGTACATGTTTAATTTGGTGTTTTTGGTTGTAGACGTTCATGGCAGCCTCGTCAGCATGCACAATTATGTATATGAGCTTTTGGGTGTGTTTACCCCTCATATGAAAGAGACGTTATTTTCATATGATTCTGAATATGGCCTCATCGGCCTTGATTTGTATTGTCAGTTTGTAGGTAGGCCTCAATGGCCTAAGTTGAGAGCTACCCATCAAGAGTTCACAGTTACAGAGTGGTATGCTCGGGCCGAGTATGGCACCGGGTGACGGGCACGCCTCCCCAGGTTTGGGGCGTGACAAGCCGTGTCTAGTAGAGGCTTGCTTATAGATGTGTTGTGCACCACATTATATAATAAGGAAGCTACAAGGCATTAAGGAGTTTGCTACCCTTCTTTAAAATCCAAATCGTGCTATAGAGCTGAGTCATAAGAGTTTGAGCCAGGACTTATATTTGCTAATTGATACAGAGATACTTGTAATTAGAAAGATTACAATTAGCCAGAGGACTAATACAACAGCAGCTAAGGGCACTAGTAAAGGGAGAGTTATTGATGACGTGGCCCAGTTTGAGGCCCTATCAGATCGTGCATACCAGATGTGCAAATTTTCTGCATAAGACCCTAAGACGGGAATATCGAACAACCCCAAATAGCAGGCCATGGGAGTATCAGAAGGTAAAAGTATAAGTTTCAACAGGTAACAAAAACAAGGTGATGAAGGGTACGAGGTAACCAATTAATGAAGATTATCAATATTTCCAATGCAGGCAGAGAAAACCACTCTAAGTTATATTCAACAGTAATAAAGGTATGTACAATTGTCCACACCCATCTCAGTTATGCCTTATGGAAGCAAGCAGATATAGTTTCAGAGAAGGATGGGATATCAGGATCCAGCTCGGGTAAGAGTAATCCAAAATGGTGGATTGATTGTTAGCATTAGTTGACATTTTCGAAGGATATTGCAAATATTGTAATAGTTCTCCTTATGAGACACCCAAGTGGTGCACTCTAGAATAGTACAGTCGGATATGAATACTAGAATTTTCAAACGTTTCAGAAGATCGACATCGAAATCCTAGAAGGGATAAATATTTACCTTAGTTTGTCTTTCGCCCCTAGAAAAAAGAGAATGTTAGTCGACCTGAAGGACCAGTGAGATGGAACTAGAGGATGTAAAAGCGAAAGAATGTTTTGTTGAAGTTTATAGAATAAAGCGACAGACAGAAATATTAGCAGGATAATAAGAAGAGGGTAAATGAAGTATTATGAATAAGATGTGATAAATGGGTGACAACGGTAAATACAAATATGACAAGATGACATAATATAAAGTCAAGTGAAAGAAAAGACAAGAGGAGATATGACTTATGACTATAGAAGAGTATAAGCCATAAAGTAATATCCTCATTTCGAGAGATGAGTTGGTGACTCCAACGTGATTACCAAAAGCTAAGTTAGAACCCCCAGAGTAATAGAAATTAGTATGGGCTAGTAAAAAAGATAAAATTGAACATGAATTAGGGATCAGAGTATTTGATAATAGTAGACATTGTGAGAATTTTAGAGATCGTATTCCGGAAATAATAGAATGGAAAACAATAGAATAACCTGTAAAGGCAATTCAGGAACACACTTCCCTAAAACAAGCACTGTGAGTAAAGTTAAGCTTAAGGGACTAAGTGTGCTAGTTATACTAGGTGTCACCCAATGTGCATAAGAAATTCAGTTATCTCTAGTACATAAGGGTTATTGCAAGGCGAGTAAGGGTCATTAAAGATGTGAAAAGACGCCGAAGATGAAGAGGTAAAATAATTGCAGGTAAATCACACAATCTTTCTCTTTAAGGGAGTACTATGGAATAGTAAAGGAAGAATGCGGTAAAAAGGAGAAAAGAATTAGATTGCATTTATTCAGATCCTACAGATATGTTACGACTCCAGAACATTATGCAAGCACGATGCCGGGGAGAGGCAGTAAGGGTACTAGCCCAGGATGTTATTGATAAATAAGTGTGAATGAACACTTGATACATAAGGAGCCAGTGCGAGAGGTAAGTTAAGACAAATGAAATAATCCAAGAGAGTTTACGCGGAATATGGATAAACATAATGAACCCCAGCATAGGAAATTCAGGAAGAATCTAGTTATGGCTAGACAAGAGGTCACAAATAAATCAGCTGATCGTGTAAGATAAACTTAATGAACCCCAACATAGGAAATTCAGTCTCGCAGATACGACGTCGTAATCCTTGAGAAATATTCAGATAGAAGTTGGGGTAGTTAAAGGTACTGTATAAGTATTATGGAAATAAAAGAGAGTGCCACTGGGGAGACAATCAAAATTTTAGTTCAGAAGCAACCCTACGAGCACACGGGTATGGAGGCAAGTAACTAAGGATAATTATAGGCGAGTAAGAAAATCAAAAATTCTGTCGGGTATATAATGTAATAAGCTCGCAACTTTACAAGAGTCAGAGGGTCTCCCATGAGTACTATAACGGAAGGCTAGCCAAGGAAATAAGGAAGAAGGCTTCAACCAAAGCATAGTGACCTGAAGAAGAAATGATCTTGTAATAATAGTCTCACTACAACATTGTATGCACTCCATAAGAAAGTAGCACCTATCATGACTAATAAACGGGAAGTAAAATCAAAAGTAATATTTGAGATCATATGAGTTGCACGAAATTCTAATGTGTGGGGGCACTATGATAAGCCAAGTATTCATGTAACAAGTTGCAGAGCGACCAGAAAAAGTAATTGCTTACATTTAAAGATAACTGAGTTGGCACAAAAGGAATTACCCGATCTATGACCCAGAGTTAGTTACATTATGACTGCACTTAAGATTTCAGAGTATTATCCACGCAGCATATATGTTGACATTCTTACAGTTATATGAGACTCCGATATAAGTTAAAAGAAAGAATTGAGTCCATGTCACAAACAAAGGATTGAATTGTTAGAATATTATAACATGGATGTTCCATAGCATCCACGAAAGGATAAAGTAATAATTAATACCTTGATCTACAGATTGGAAGACATCTTAAGCCTACATAAAGGCTGAGAGAGAAGAGGAAGCCCGAGAGTTACAATAGCTAAGTAAATCAGGAGTCCGATTATTTGACCCAAATAATTATAAAAAACGTGATTCAGAATATTGAAAAATCACTCTTAATATCAGAGGTACAAGGGAGATAATACAATGGCCATATTCTATAACGGCTCTAGGATAAAGCCAGTTAGAAGAGTACCAGCCCCATAAGAAGTCAGTATGACGCTCTCGCTAGATTGTGTATGCAACAGAGGTGCAAGTATTACAGTAGAGCTTTAAGGTGTGGATGTGAATTCCACGTATGTGGAAGGGAGGTTATGAAAGAGACAAAAGATACGATGTGAGATTTAAAGGTAAGTAAGGTAAAGATAAAGAAGATACAAGATACTCATGTGCAGAAGGTTGTGAATAGTCCAGACTTCGGATAGAGGGCTATATGCACCGTGATTCAGTATCCAAAAATGATAGTGGTGTCGTCAGTAGCATATCTTCCAGCATATGGTTTATGGGTACCGAGAGGTATGTTTTAGAGAGTAAAGAAGAGTTAGAGACGACATGATGTCTCGCTTAAGGTTCTAGAAAAATAAGGAAATCTATGGTGCTAGAAAGTTAAAGGAAGGTTGCGAGTATTATAAATAGACATATGTAGGTCGCAAGATAAAGTATGATTGAGAGACAAGGTGTTAGGTAGATAGAATTAAGGATAAGAAAAGGTGGGTGTGAAGGCGACGAGAATAGGTAAGGCCTCGGGATTAAACCTGTCAAAATAAGAGAGTTGATGGTTTCCGTAAGTTATAGAAAGCTCAGTATAGCCTGAATGAACTCAGAGGAGTCTAAGCCTACGAGAATTTAGAAGAGATGGAATGCTTCCCTGCTAGTAGAATAAGGGTATAATTGTGATAGATAAGAGGATGGCGTTAGGCCTTTGATTGAGTAATTATTTAAAGAAAAGGGGTTTTATGAATTGCACGGGATTGGAATACCCCTATAAGATGAATCACGTTTGGATGCTATAAAATACAGTTATTGAAGTATAGTATCGTACCTAGGTGGATCAGGAAAATCACTTCAGATGTTCCCTAATAAGACATGAGCCCTAGTGACTATGTATTACGTAAGAGGTTTCAAGTTATCAGTGGTAGATTATAGATCAATATTAAGGTCAATCAACAATAGATGGATAAAAGTTCCAAAGTATGAGAGGAGATTAGGATTTCATTCTTTCGATGAACAATAATAAGGAAGCATTAAAGGACTTAGATTTATACATATAGGATAAGCAGCAAGAGAATAACCTGTAGTTGGGTAGCAGACCTCGATAATAATAAATCGAAGTAAGATTTATGGTATAGTATGGCCTACCTAGATGCAGTAAAGCCATTAGGTGATAACTGAGGCTATGAAACAAAATATAGCAATAGTCGTAAAATCGACAAAGTACCGAGCAAAAACCTTCAGTACACCTATAGATGCCCAAAGGGACAACTTATCATAGTATATGTTTACAAGATGAAGCCTAGAGATTGGTCAAAACCGGAGGAAAAAGGAGAGAAGAGTCACATAGGCGCACATACAAGGACAAAGTCGTACATGCTGCATTACATAAGGTAGCAACAGTTACGAGATTAGAAGAATTCCGACCACAGGTCGTGGTATGAGAAAGAGGCCTAAAGAGGGGAATGCCTAGGACTTTGGATTTATTCACAGAACAATTGCCTATATGGAAAGGAAAATATTAAAGTATTCGTAAGAACTATAGGTTATGAGACTGATAAGCGCATCAGTCAATATTCAAGGATAAATTTTCCAAAGGGGGAATGATGTTCACCCCATATTTTCGTACGTGAGAGTATGTCGCAAGTCAATTGATGTAAGCTTAGAATGGAGATCATCTTTGAAAATACATAAAGTCAGTTAATCATGTTACCTTGGAGTTACAAATATTTAAGATAATGGATAACAAGTACCAAGAGGGCTGGAAGGCTTAGAAGCTAAACGAATTGATGAAAATAAGTTTCGTCGAAAGTCGATAAGTTGGGAATGTTATAACATTACTTTTGGGATGAGACTAGGGTGTTTAACATGATAAGGAGGTTATGTTATGAGTTATTTTAGTCGTATGATAGTCGTGTGTTATATTTTGAAGTCAAGCTAGTTGTGGAACAAAACTTGGCAAAGGTCATCACAAGTTACATTCATAATGTGTTGAACATTAGGTAAAATGCAGCTGAGTTTTTCTCCCATTATACTTGGAATTATTGGATGATCCACCTATCAAATTGAATATGTACGAGTCTAGTATATGACATTTCGGTAGAGAGATATTTGCGTTTTCGCGAGACTGCACAAGCGGCTCCCATTGGGACCTACTTAGGTGGTGATCGACCTACTTCACTTTAAAAACGATTTGGAAGACCTTTATTTATCATTTTTCGACCCAACCTCGTCCCTACATTCTTCCTAACCCTCCTAAACATATTTCATAAGGGTTTGAAGGTGAATCCAACTGATCACACCATATTTCAACATCAAAAGTTAGTTCTAGTGAAGAACAACACCTCCTTGAGTTTGTGTTGCCATTGAGGATAGTCATGGGATGTGTTTGGCCGAAATTGCAAGTTAGTTCTACTGGTTAAGGTGAGTATAACAGCCTACTACATGTGTTGAAGTTGTTTGTATGTTGGTTGCATTATTTGAGCATGATACAACAACATGAGACTTGAATTAGGAGATGAATAAGAGGTTAGAAGTTCTCCCATTACACTTAATATCATGATGGATATGTTTAAGTTATTTAATGAATGACTTTGGGGTTAATGAGGTCAAATGGGATTCAATCTGATCTTGGCGCTCGTCGTGTTAAATAGTAGTTTTGTTGGTGATGTTTATGCACTTGTTGTCGTGTAGATTGATTTGGATTGTGGTGCAGAAAGTACATAGTTGAAGGTTGTATGGGTTCTTATTGGTTTATGGACTTGGGAAAGTAATCAAAACATGTGAGATGCTACCCATTTTAATATAAAATATGCTTGTCGTTCGATATACGGTAGTTGCGTCTTTCGTAGCTTAACGATAGCCTTATTATCGTTGTTGTAGATTAAAGTGCAACGAGACAAGTTCAACGTGGTTATTGGATAGATTATGATAAGGTATATTAAGGCTAAACCTTTCCTTCATTTTTGCATGATCCCATAACTACATGCGTTTGATAATGAGACATAATGAGAAGTTCATATTCCTGAATTTATGTACATCATCCTAGTCTCATAATTTATCGTATTCTCCCTTATCAAGACTTTATAGTCAGTTCAGTATTGTCTTCTTCCTATCAAGAGAGCAGAGGGCCTATATATATAGTATTACAGTATTTTCACCACCATCGAGCAATAATCGGTGGGCAGGCCCCTATTGGGAAACCTCTGATCAGATGGTAAGTTATATACCGAACCTACTATGGTCGAGCGCCTATGAGCGAGCCCAAAATTGTCGAGTTACCGAGCCTAGTATGGCTGAGCGCCTATGAGCGACCCTACTACTGTTGACCAGTTACATGTACCGAGCCTTATAGGGACGAACATCTATTTTACTTACTATATTGAGAGAGTTGAGTCAGTATCAGCATGTAAGCATATTTTCATATCATCTTTGACTCCTAGTTACTTTCAGTTATTATATTATTAGTTCAGTTTCAGATTTCAGTTATTCTATTGCCTTACATACTAAAACTATTATTTCGTACTGACGTACCTTTTGCCGGGGACACTACATTTCATGCTTGCAGGTCCTGATAGATATCTGGATAGACTTTCCCAGTAGACAGAGCCAAACATCAACTTGGTTAGTTAGCTCCACTTGCCCGGAGTTACCAGGTCTAGACCTTGGAGTCCATTTTATACATACATGTTTGATTGGTAGGTTGAGGCCCTGTCCCAACCATGATGCAGTTCAGTTTTCTTTAGAGGCCTGTAGATAAGTCCTATATATTTTTTGTATCATTATTGTGGCCTTGCTAGCCCTGTACAATTTGGTTTGCTGGTTGTAGACATTCATGGAGGCCTCGCCGGCCTGCACATTTATGTATATGAGCTTTATCATGTGTTTACCCCGCAGATGAAAGAGACATTATTTTCAGATGATTCAGAATATGGTCCCGCCGGGCTTGAATGGTATTGTCATCTTGTAGGTAAGCCTCATCGGCCTAAGTTGAGGGTTACCCCTCCAGTGTTCACAGTGAAAGAGTGGTATGCTCAGGCCGAGTATGGCACCGGGTGTCGGCCACGCCTCCCCACGTTTGGGGTGACACTTTTTGTCTAACTAAACTCTGGTTGACTTGTCTTAAACCATGGCCTTTCAAATACACATACCCATTCCAGTCCTTATGATCATCCATCATAATCATACCATAATTTGGACCCTACCATCCTTTTCAAAGATACGTCAATCTAGTTTGGGACATCTTCCACTGATTTGACATATTCTTCTCAATCAAGACTTCACACTTTTACTGACTTTCGTCATTTTAGACGGATCCATGCGCTATGCTACCAACTATCTTTTATTCAGAAGTTACCAGTCTCCACCCACCTACCCAAGAATTCTCATTCACAACCACTTTTTCTCAAGGAACAATCACTCATCCTTGATAACCATACAAATCTCTTAATCCCACTAGTTGGCCTGAACTATGTTTTGACCTGATTCTTTCCTTGGAAGGATATGTGGTCAACCCTACATAAGGGTACGGTCCCCCCGCTATTTCAAAATAATTTCCTCAGTACTGAAAACCGGGGTAGTTCTTTTGGAATAGTGTAATGATGCTCTCAACCCATATATCTCCGAGAGTGTCAACCAAACTTCACCAAAATATCCAAATCTCAATATACCATACCGGTTTTACTCTAACCCTCACTCGACTTAAGTCCCAAAATACGGGATGCAAGTCATTTATTCACACATCTGGCTACGGAGCCATGATGTCCACTCCCACTTTCCAAACTTAAGGATTCAATACAAGTCAGCCCATTTTTATTATTGGGGCAAAATGTTAGCCAGATCTCGAGGGGCGTCATGCTCACACGACTCGGACAAAGGAGGGACAACATCATCTCCGAAACTATCATGGAATGCCGACATCGCGTTCCCGTTCACAATTGGATACACCACTAATAGCACGGCCTAACTCCGCACCCTCTTAATTTTATAACTTTACCTGAGAGGAACTCTAATATTTTCTCCTCTGAGTTTTGCAGGAATATCATCCTGGGCACTTCACGGAAAATTTCATCTGGATTTGGACTTGGTGGAGCATCAGTCAAATAATCAGGGGAGTTGTAATGCTCCAATGAACTCCATCATTTTTCATGACTTCTCTACTCTCACCACTTTTCTATATTTTAGATCGGAAAATTGTTCCCAGTTGTCAACCAGGGACGATCATCAAATCATTCATGCGAACAACCGAAAGGTGCATCATCCCATACTGCACGGGAAATAGCATCCGACATCGGACATTATAGAACATCAATCAAAAAATCAGGGGGGTGTTAGTTGTACAATCACATTTCTTAATTTCACATTTTATGACGGCACTACTCTCACTATACCCGGTTAACAACCAGGGGCAGTCTCCAAAAGGTTCCCGTGGGCAGCTTGAAGGTCGCAACAAAATATCCCTACAGTCAATTGGGAGACAACCATAACAACTGTCACGCAAACGGGCAGGAGGCATCGAAGCAACTGTTCGAAGTCTAGGTCACATCTTTTGGATGGAGTCACTCTTCAACTTCATAGGATACCATGTCCAACCATAGACACAACACGGCATCACTCTGAGTTTGTCTATACTTTTGCATTTCGTATATATTTTTTATGCAATTAATATTGTTAGTGAAATTCTTTGAAAATAGGAGAGTAAATAAGTGTTGAAAACCATACATCTCATACCTTCCACCCTTCACAAACTATGCGCACCTGATTCTTGACCGTGTGTCAAGATACGTAGGCAACCTATTATGGGTCCAGTTTTTCTCGTTCGTACGTGGACGAATCGGTCATGTCTGGCCACTTGGGTCACAGTTGACCGAACATCTTTGTGAAAAGATCATTTCTAAGAAGAAAAAAATGTAATTAAACATATATATATATATATATATATATATATATATATATATATATATATATATATATATATATATATATCTTCCTCTATTGCTTCTCTAGAAGTCTCCCCGAGAGACATCAACATCAAAATCCAAAAATATCATCCTTTTTCCTTGAGGAAATTCAAAATCCAAAACATCTTCCCTTTATCTCTAATCTTCTTGAACTACGCTTGACCTGATTCTCATTTCAATGAGATACATAGGCAATCTTTGGGTTCTCTCATTTTTAAAAATAAAATAAAAAACAAATCGATCAAGGACCCTTCTCGGGTTCGATCTCATCTTTCAAAACTCAAAAAATACTCACATCCTATCACTCCCATCGTGTGGAGAGTTTTCATTCTAGTCATTCCCATCACATGGAGATTTTCATTCCAGTCACTCCGATCGTGTGGAGATTTATATTTCAGTCACTCCCATCGCGTGGATATTTTCATTCCAGTCACTCCCATTGTGTGGATATTTACATTTCAGTCACTCCCATCGCATGGAGATTCAATGCTCTGATATCTCTTCGGAATAGTAACTACAAAGTTTATCTAACATTTAATGCTCCAATATCACTTCGAAATGATAACCACAAAGCTTGTCTAACTTTCAATGCTCTGATATCACTTCAGAACGGTAACCACAAAGCTCGTTTAACATTCAATTCTCTGATATTGCTTCGTAACGGTAACCACAAAGTCCGTCTAATATTTAAGTCTCTAATATCACTTCGGAACGGTAAGCACAAAGTCCGTTTAATATCCAATGCTCCGATCACTTCGGAATTGTAACCACAAAGACCGTCTAACATTTAATGTTCCGATATCGCTTCAGAACGGTAACCACAAAACCCGTTTAACATTCAATGCTCCGATATAACTTTGGAACGGTAACCACAAAGCCCATCTAACTTTCAATGCTCTGATATCACTTCATAACGGTAACTAGAAAGCTCGTTTTACATTTAATTCTCTTTATCAAAAACCACAAAAAATTGATTAAATCAAAATTCAAAAATCCAAAAAAGAAGAAAAAAGAAAAAAGAAAAAAAATGAAATGAGATGAAAATCTACAAAACGTTCTTTCTATTTCTAATCTTCCTGAACTACGCTTGATCTGATTCTCATTTCAACGAGATACGTAGGAAACCTTCGGGTTCGGTCTCATTTTTTCAAATAGAAAAAGGGAACCCTTCATTGGGTTTTGTCCCATTTATCAAAAATCAAAAAGAAAAAAGAGAAAAAGAAGACGAGAAGAAAGATAAGAAGGAAAAACAAAATCGTCAAAACATTGGCTTGGTTGGTACCAACACAGTTAGAAGTGTGCATAGGAAAGAACAAGGGTTAATTGGTATGATAGAAAGGATCAGCTTCGGGTAAACCATAAATTCTTGTGGTACCTCTCAATTATGCCTTAGTGACACTTGAAAATCTCATTCTTACAGTTAGGGTAAGAATAAAATTGACCTCATCATTTCATGTGCATTGTGTGATGAGCCTAGATTAAAATTCATTGCATTGCATTGCATTGTGATATAGAACTTGGACTGAATATTTATTGAGGTGAAATCCTGAGTAACGCTTGGTTTAGGAAAGGATTGTAGGCCTTCTTTGACCCCTTTGAGCCCACCAAATGACATCAATCCCTAGCATTCCCCCTTTGAGCCTCAAGATTTTTTCTGGGACAACCACATCTTAGCCTATACCCTTTTTGTGCTTAAATTCACCTCCCCTCTCTTGGCCTAACCTCCTCGAGCACACTGGAGACATGCAACTTCGGATAAAGACCAAAGTGAAGGCGACGAGCATGAAAAGCGAAAGTGTAATGACCCGGCCGGTTGTTTTAAGTGTTGTAGCCACATTCCCCTATTTACTACTTATTCTATGCTCAATTATTGATATGTGACTTGCCGGGATAGTTGGTTCGATTCTGGGGATGTTTCGGAATGAGTTGAGACATTTAATGTCAAGGTTGGAAGCTTAAGTTAAAAAGGTTGACCAGATGTTGACTTATGTGTAAATGGCTTCGAAATGGAGTTTTGATGGTTCTGATAGCTCTGTTGGGTGAATTTGGACTTAGGAGTGTGTCTGGATAGTGATTTGGAAGTCCGTAGTTGATTTAGGCTTGAAATGGTAAAAATTAGAAAATTAGAAGTTTTGGAAATTGAGAAGTTTAACCGAGAGTTGACTTTGTGATTACCGGGCTCGGATTTTGGTTTCGAGAGTTTGAATAGGTCCGTTGTATCATTTATGACTTGTGTACAAAATTTGAGGTCAATCGGACGTGATTTGATAGGTTTCGGCATCAATTGTAGAAGTTGAAATTTCTTAGTTTTTGTTAGGCTTGAATTGAGGTGTGATTCAAGTTTTTGATGTTGGTTGATGTAATTTGAGGCCTCGACTAAGTTTGTATCATGTTTTAGGATTTTTTGGTATGTTTAGTTGAGGTCCCGGGGGCCTTGGGTGGAGTTCGGATGGTTAACGGATCAAAGTTTGGAGTTGAAGGATTGCTGAAGTGCACTAGGTTTGGTGCGATTGCACTTGCGAAGATTTTGGTCGCAGGTGCACGACCGCATGAGCAAAGGAGTCATCGCAGGAGCGGATTTGGGTGAGTTGGGGAGTTGCGCAGGTGCGAAGGGAATTTCTGCACCTGCGAGTTCGCAGATGCGAAAGGAGCATCGCAGAAGCGAAAGGAGGCCTGGTGAGGCAGGTCCGTAGAAGCGAAAGTATTCTCGCAGAAGTTAGGCCGCATGTGCGGATCAGTGGCCGCAGGTGCGCAAGGCCGGTGTCCAGTGTAACTCCGCAGATGCGTAGCTTTGATCGCAAAAGCGGAACTGCAAGTGCGGTTAAATTATCCGCAAAAGCGAAAAGGGATAGGCAGTGTTTAAAACTCGAGGGTTTCGTGATTTTAATCATTTTGGACATTTCAAGCTTGGACTAAGGCAATTTTTGAGAGGAGTTTCTTGAGGTAAGTCACTCTTGATAATTTTTATTCAATAATATTATTTTCCCATTGAATTTCCCACCTAGATTGTGTGTTTTTGAGGTAGAATTTTGGGAGTTCTAGGCTAGGGATTGGAGAGTTAAATTTGGAGATTTGAGTGACGATTTGGTGTCGGAATTTGGTAAATTTGATATGGTTGAACTCGTGGTTGAATGGGCTTGTGGATTTTGTAACTTTTATTAGATTCTGAGACGTCGACCTGGGGGTTGACTTTTGAGTTGACTTATTGACTTTTGAATAAGAGTTTAGCATTTTCATATGGAATTGATTCTTGTAACTCGTGTTGATTGTATCAAATTGTTTGTGGCTATATTTGAGGCGTTCGGAGGTCGATTCACTAGGCAAGGGCTTGCTAGCGGAGTGATTCAATTTGCTTGAGGTAAGTATCGTATTTAAACTTGGTTGAGGCACTAGTTGCCTGAATTCTTGTGAGAGCCACGTGCTTTTGGGTGCGCACATGCGTGGGGATGAGCCCATGTGCGGGCACCGGGATTATATATTCATGTGTTGGGTTGCGCTGGGGCTCTTATAAGCCTGAAAATGACTGTTAATATTTAAGCTATGATATCTCACATGTTGTAACAGTTTATGTGATCTAATTGAGCCATTATGAGGCTACATAGAGGTTTATCCCCTAAACGAACTTAATAAATGCTTTTCATTGATGAAATTGTCGGTTGAGTTATGATAGCACACTTTGCACATGCCTACACTTTAGCATGTCATTTACACCACTCCAGGGACATGAGAATCTTACTTCATTCATCATATACTTGTATAATTGCTTTATTTCTTCTGTATGATATGTTTGGACTGGGGACCTGCGGCTATGCCGGGCTGATTATGTTATTGGCACGTGAGTTGTCCGTGCGGATTCATGTATTGACATTATTGGCACGTGAATTGTCCTTATAGTACGTGAGTTGTCTGTGCGGATCCATATATTGATAATATTGACTCGTGAGTTGTCTGTGTCGCAAGTGAGTTGTCCGTGTCACACGTGAGTTGTTCGTGCAGCACGTGAGTTGTCCGTGCAGTGTGTGGAACTTGTATTTTCTTGATCATTTATCTGATTTACTTGTTTCCTTCCTCTACATGCCATAAACCAGTTTGAGCGGGGTATTTCAGAAACAGTGCACATGCACATACAGATATTCTTATCACGAAGATTTATGAGTTAGTTTTAAATATTGTGTTGTGTTGGTTTAAAAAGGCAGAATTACACCGGAATAACTAGTATCCTCAATAATTTAAGCTTCTCTTACCTTGCCTTGTTTATTTACGATACTTATTGAGTTGGTTGTACTCACACTACACCCTGCACCTCGTGTGCAGGTCCAGGCATTTCCGGGCACGATGGTTGTTGATCGTGGAGTTACCTGTTCGGATATTATCGAGGTAGCTGCATTGGCGTCCGTAGACCTTGACTCTCCTCCCCTATATCTCAGTTTCAGCTTATTTTTTTCTACTTTCTTAGACAGTGTACTAGACTGTGTTACAGTGTAGATTCTCATGTACTCAGTGACACCTAGGTTTTGGGAATTTTTGTATTGAGTTGTGACATTTCATCTAGTTTTAATTTTCATTTATTTAAACATGTTTCAGTATATTTTGAATTTGAAAGTGTTGGTATATGTGAGTTATCGATTTGCCTAGTATCATGATAGGCGCCATCACGACATGTTGTATTTTGGGTCGTGATAGAAAGATGCAAAGTCCAAGACAATCAAAGAGATGACTTCAAAAAAACGAAAGGAAGCAAGAACTCCACAAATTCAAAAGGAGGATCTAAACAAAAGGAGGAACTTTCGCAAATTCAAGGAAAAATCTCACAAAAGGGAGAAAACTCAACAAATTCAAAGAGGAGGAACTCTAACAAAAAGAAGTAAAAAAATAAATAAAATCTCTTAAAAAGGAAGAAGAACCTCCAACAAAAAGACAAGTTCAAAAGAAATCAAACAAAAGAAAGGGACATCGAGCCGAAAAAGATCAAGCGCCGAAGCATGGTTTGAATACCAAAAACATGGACACCGTGTCGTGCACAAGGAGGGATTAGTCACTTTCATCCAAAATGAATATCCTACCTGTCCCCAAGCCTATATTACAAGCCAATAACAAAGCCCTACGTGATCCTATTCCAAGCGTTCTCACATTAGTGGATACTCAAATAAAGGTCAAGAATATGGTATCTCAATCGCATGCATTGAACATCTTTCTGAGTGTGAGTGTACTACATCAAAATGTCCTAAATACCAAAATGTTTCAAAAAGATGTGTTCAAATTAGGACTTTCTTTGTGGTGAGGTCACTTGAAACATGAGGTTAGGTAGAATTCAAAACCTTTGGTTCAAGCAAGACAAATAAATCTTGTCGATACTTAGGTATACCTAAGGTACCATTCGAAGCTATAGGAATTACCCATAAGATGATCTCAGTTTGCTGGAAAGTATATGGTGGAAATTCATATGCACAAAACTAATTGTTGGTACCAACCAAAGTCAAGTAAAGAAATGATGGTCGATCAATAAATCACATTCTTTCTTCACTCTTCTCAATTTTCATATATTCTCTACAAAAGCTACAAAAACAACAAAAATGTAGTAAACAACAAAAAAACAAGCACAACTCTTTTCATCAATTTTCTCACATAGAAAAAAATAGCTTCTTGCTTTCTAGGCACCCTCCTGAACAATGGGCATTTCATTTCAAAGTCAAATTCTACAGGCACCCACCTTCTAATATGGGTATTTTAGATTCAAATGCTCCGATATCACTTCAGAACCGTAACTACCAGTCAGTTTTACATTCAAATGCTCCGATATTGCATCGAAATGGTACACAACCCGAATTTTCTTCAAATAAAAGTGCTCTGATCACTTCGGACCGGTACCCAACTAGGATTTCCTTCAAAATCCAAAGAACTCTGACCACTCGGACCGATACACAGATCAGGTTTCCTTCAAATAAAAGTGCTCCGATCACTTTAGACCCGTACACAGCCCGGGTTTCCTTCAAAATTAGAGTTCTCACTAGGTTCCCGGCACACTAACTTGGGCCCCATTTGCACTCAAAAAATAGTGAACATATCACACTTGTGTCAAATCCACATACATCATTTAAACCACTACAGTCTATTATTCTCAAGTCAAACAGAAGAATAGTCCACACCTCGTCAACTTTAATAATCACACATGCGACACAACGTGAAAGTATCTTCTAGCAAACAAACTGGGGCAGATTTTGAGGACGGGCATCGAGCTTTCCAATAGCAATCGGCAACATATCCTCAAATATCATTCATCTTATGTCCCATTTGACATGGGGTGTGTAGGTAATTTAAACCCCATAATCAGAATAAAACCCAGTGTCATCACAACTTGATGCTGGGGAAATTTTCAAAATCAAAAATCAAAAATCAAATCATCCCATCGCATTCCTAGACTATAATCGGCCTGATTTGCGTTACATACGAGATATGTAGGAAACCCGACACGGAGCACGGCCATACCGTGTTAAAATCCATTAAAAAAACCCATCCACCATCATCTGATATCCACGTCCCAATGTTACCACAGTCTGACATTGGGGCAATCTTGGAAGCAATGTCAAGATCACACGAACCTTTACATCCTCGAACATTTGTCTTCTACTCCATGAGGCTACGATTCATAAGTAGTACTCAATTGAATTCCATAACTATACGCGACCTGATTCTTATACAACCTGAGATATGTAAGCAACTCAAATACCAGAGTTTAGTCACAATCTTCTAAACCTCTTCACCTACTGTTCTATCATGTCGGGTAAGAATCGAGTACTACGTCAATATCTTTGCCCGAAGACTCTTACATGATCTTCGATCAAAGAGGGAAAGTTGTTGACACTAAATTTTGACCCTCCATATTTTAAATTAATTTTTGCAGGCCTCCTAGTCATTAAATAGTAAAATATAGCATTATTTGCATATTTTTTACTCTAATGCAATTTATTGATAATTATTCCCATTTTACAAAATATAGGAATATTTATTATTTTATTACAATTAGTTAAATACTACTACTTTCGTGCATTTTTATAAAATTCAAAATAATCTATTGATAGTTGTCCTATTTTCAAAATACTAGGATTATTCTATCAATTTATTATCATTTAAAATAAATAATAATTGCTACGATATTATTGTCGTAATTTATATTTTTAATAAATATTACAGGAAGTATTTTTAAATTAAATAATCATCTTTTAGTTTGTAGAATGGTCTATTAATTACATGGAAGTCGGTAGAGTTTATTCCAAATACGGATCAAGTCCAACCTAATATCTCGTCAACATCTGACGTGACAACACACGTGATGTGACAAAATAAATGATGGTGACATGACAAGTGACATGACTTGATATCATGATGTGACGAGTCATGTCAATGTGACTTGACATTCTTTTGTCCAATGATTAAAATTTCTACCCAATGGGTAAAGACCATTGGTATGTCTTGTCCCGTAAGCTAAATGAATTACACTGATATATGCATATACACAGACAAACTAAAGAGTACACGGTATTGACCACATGTTTTTCTTTCTATTTTATATTTATTTTTACTTTAAATTAAGTCCACACAATATATACACACTACCTACACATTTTTGATTTATTCTCCATTTTACTTTATTTTCAGATTTTTATAATTACATTTTATATTACATATATACATATTACTACACTTCTCAGTGTTCTCAATAAAAAGGGTCACAAACCCTAATTTATTGCACACACTTTCTCATTTTACAAGAGATAGCTTCCTCCCTCCCAATTCTCTCTTGTTCTCCTTCTGCCTTCATCGGCAATAGAGCCGGAATCCGGCTGGCAGTCGTGGCTCCACTGATTTTCGCCTCTCTCTCACACCTCATGCTCCCAGTAGTAGTGAATGGAACTGATGGAATTTCTCCACAGAAAGCTTAACGCCGGTGACTTCCATTTTTGTCACCTTCTACTTATCTCTTTCTCTTTTCCACAGATCTAAAAGGTATAACGACCCGACAGGTCATTTTGAGAATTAGCGTTCCGTTCGATGACTTAAGGTCTCGAGAAACTTCGTATTGTGTATCATGACTTGCGTGTGTGGCCGAGTTTGATTTTCGGATGATTTGAAAGAATGATTCTTGTTTAAGAAGCTTAAGTGGCAAGAGTTGACCGGAGTTTGACCTTTGTGTAGACAACTCCGGAATGGTATTTTGATTATTCCAATATATTTGTATGGTGATTTTGGATTTGGACATATGTAATGACCCGGCCGGTCGTTTTGAGAGTTATAGCCCTGATCCCCTATTTACTACTTTCCCCATATCTGTTTCAGCTTAGGTGACTTGCCGGGAGGTTTTGTTGTGGTTTCGGAGTGATTTGGGACACTTAGTCCCTAAAGCGGAAGCTTAAGTCTTAGGATTTTGCCCGTAGTTGGAACTGTATGAATACGACTTCGGAATAGAGTTTCATCGGTTCCGTTAGCTTCATTGGGTGATTTTGGACTTAGGGGCGTGTCTTTTGGAGGTCTGTAGCTCATTTAGGCTTGAAATGGCGAAAGTCAAATTTTTAGAAATTATGACCGGTAGTGGAAATTTTGATATCGGGGTCAGAATCCGATTCCGAAAGTTGGAGTAGGTATGTAATGTTGAATATGACTTGTGTGCAAAATTTGGGGTCAATCGGACGTGGTTTGAAATATTTCGGCATTGGTTGTAGAAATTTGAAGTTTCAAGTTCATTAAGTTTGAATTGGAGGGTGATTCATGTTTTTAGCATTGTTTGATATGATTTAAGGGCTCTACTAAGTCCGTATGGTGATTTAGGACTAGTTGGTATGTTTGGTTGAGGTCCCGGGGGCCTTGGGTGTGTTTCGGATGCTTAACGGATTGAGTTTTGGACTTATGCAATTGCTGAAGCTATCTGAGTTCTGGTGTTTTCGCACTTGCGCAAGTACGGAGAGGCAAGAATAGAAGCGGAGAGGAGAGGAGATGCCTGGGGTCATAGGTGCGAAGGAGGTGTCCCATCTGCGATGCCCACAGAAGCGCTCAATGACCCGCAGGAGCGGAAGAAGACCGCAGAAGCGGACATGGGTCCGCAGGTGCGCACACACAGGTGTGACCCTTTGATCGCAAAAGCGGACGCTGAGTTTTTAAGTGGAATTCGCACCTGTGATGGGAATTTCGCATGTGCGGTGACGCAGGTGTGTTTCTTGGCCCGCAGGTGCGAAATCGCTGGGCAGAAAAGGGGCTAAGTGCGAGGGTTTGATTTCATTCTACATTTTTGGACCTAGAGAGCTCGGATTGAGGCAAAATTTTGAAGGATTTTCAGAGGAAGCTTGTGGGTAACGATTCTTAACTCTTTTATGGTTATATCTCATTAATCTATAGTTGATTCCACCCTTTAATTAAGGATTTAAGTTGGAAATTGGGTAAAAATGGTAGAATCTTTCTAGACCAAGTCTTTTGAGATTTGGAAGGCGATTTGAGGTCGAATTTGAGAAATTCTTGTATGGTTGGGCTCGTGAGTAAATGGGTGTTCGTATTTTGTGACTTTTACCTGATTTTGAGACGTGGGCCCGGGGAGACTTTTTGGGGCGATTTTCTAATTTCTCGCTTTAGCTTTGATTTCATTAACTAGATTAGTTTCTTATAGTTATATTTATGATATGTAATTGATTTTGGCTAGATTTGGGCCATTCGGAGTCGGATATTAGTGGAAAAAGCATTGTTACAGATTGATTTGAGCTTGGTTCGAGGTAAGTGGCTTGCCTAACCTTGTGTGGGGGAAATTCCTTTAGGATTTGGTGTTGTTATGATATGTGAGTGCCGTGTGACGAGTGCGTACACGGGCTATTCGTGGAAAAACCTAATTTTTACTGAGTAATAGCTTGTTTTCATCTTATCTGAGTATACTAGCATGTGTAGTTATCCTGTTAGCCTAGAATAGCATGTATACGTATCCTAATTGCCTAATTGAACTCTTTGCAGCATGTTTAGTAAGTCCTGATTCTTTCTTGACTTATACTTAGTCTAAATTGTAGGTTTCTTGTTGTAACTGTTATATTCATGTGTTTGAGTTGCGTATTTATTTTGGGACTACGGGACGGTATCTCGGGAGATCCCCCTGCATATTTACTTTTGAGACTACGAGGTGGTTCCTCGGGAGTTCCCCCTGCATATTTACTTTTGAGACTACGAGACGGTTCCTCGAGAGTTCTCCCTACACATTTACTTTTGAGACTACGAGGCGGTTTCTCGGGAGATCTCCTTGCACTTTTATTTTAGGACTACGAGACGGTATCTCGGGAGATCCCCTGTTGTTTATCCCTATGTTCTGCATTGCTACTTTGCTATGTTCTCTTTGTTTAAATTCCAGTCTCTTATTATATTGTTATATTCTCCTGCTTATTTATTATATACCAGTGGGCCTGACCTGACCCCGTCACTACTCGACCGAGGTTAGGCTTGGCACTTACTGGGTACCAATTGTGGTGTACTAATGATACTCTTCTGCACATGTTTTCGTGTACAGATCTAGGTACTTCTTACCAGCCGCATTATCAGTGAGTCGAGACAGATTTGGAGACTTCACGGTACATCTACCGCATCCGCAGACCTCAGAGTCCCTTTCTACTCTTCCCCATGACCATTATTTCTGCATTTCTTTAGTTAGACTCTGATGTATAGAGATACTAGGTTTCCTTATATAGTTTATGATTCACGATGTTCCGGGTTTTAAGAATATTGTGTATTTCTAAAGTGCTGGTTATTGTACATGCTGAGCGGCATTGTTACCAGTTATTTGGTTATCTGTTGCAGTTAGTTGTTAAGTTTTACTTCCATTTTTGTTATTTCTGCAATTTGATAGGCTTACCTAGTCGTAGAGACTAGATGCCGTCACGACGTTTTACGGAGGGAAATTTTGGGTCGTGACAGTATATGACCGGATTTGCATTTGGAGTTTTCTAGAAGATTTCGACACTATTTGGCGAAAGTTGGCGATTTGAAGGTTTGGAAATTTCATCGGTTTGACCGAGAGTTGACTTCAATGTTATCGGGTACAGAGTATTGTTCTGAGAGTTGGAATAGGTTCGATATGTCATTCGGAACTTGTATGCAAGATTTGGACTTATTTCAGATTGGTTAGGCTTGAATCGGACGCTTGGTTCGAAGTTTGAAGTTTATAAACTTAAGAGATTGATCTTGATCAATGATTCATGGTTTTGATGTTGTTATGTGGGATTTAAGGCATCGACTAGGTCCGTATTATATTTTTGGACTTATTGGTATGTTCGAACGGGGTCCCGAGGGGCTCAAGTGAGTTTCAGATAGGTTTGGGTTGTGTTACGCTCGCTTTTTATGTTTTGACGTCGTTTCTGCAAGCATAAATGGTACCCATTTAGAAAATGAGCTCCAATTTATGTTTTTAATGAAGCATTAGATCTGTATCGTAATTACGGAGCCATAGCAAAGAGAATCGTCAAATTTGGACATCGTATGAGGGAGTTATGCTCATTTTAGTGTCGGAGAAGAGAGCTGGTGCTGGTGCTTCGCAGATGCGAAGTTGGGTCCGCATCCCGCTGGTGTGAAAAATGGTCCGCAAAAGTGGAAATGCGCAGGTGCGGCTTTTTGGGCGGTAAAGCGGAAATGCCTGTGTATAAAAAAACTCAGAATGTGTTCTTTTGGTAGTTTGAGCATATTTTGAGTTCTAGATCTCCGATTGAGGTGATTTGCGCGACGTTCTTATCGTATTTTCATGGGGTCAATGTCTAATATCAACTTTTGTATTTTAACATGATTCCAGTAGTTCATTTGTGAATTAATCCAGGCTTGACTGGAAAATTGAGGGTTTTATAAAAAAAATTCTAAAGAGAATAATTTGGTTGTGAACATCGATTCTGAGTCGGAATTGGATGAAATTAATATGGTTGGACTCATAATTGAATGGGTTATCAGAATTTTTGGTTTTATCGGGTTTTAAGATGCGATCCCAGAGTTGACCTTTTGGGTTGACCTTTTAGTTTTCATTAAAGATCGAAGTTTTATTATCCGGAATTGTTTAATATAGTTTTTATTTATGATATTAAGTTAGTTTGGCTAGATTTGAGCCATCTGGAGGTTGTTTCACACGAGAAGGTCATTTTAGAGTATCAATTTAGCTTCTTTGAGGTAAGTATCTTGCATAACTTTGTGTGGGGGAACTACCCCTTAGGATTGGAGTTGTTTGTGCTATTTGTACTATTTGTGTTATGTGAAAGCCGTGTACGCAAGATGACGAGTGCGTACTCGGGCTTATATGTAAAAATTGACCGGTTTAGACTCTTAGGCTTCTTTCATGTATTTATTTGAAATTGTTAGCGCATGTTATATCCTTTATTTGTCATGTTTACTTTCACATGCTTTATTTAGAGTTGTTGTTACATGTCACATCCTTTACTTGTGAAGTATACTCTTATATGATTTATTTGAAGTTGTTACCTCTTTTATCATTATGTGACTTCCTTTATTGTTGAGCTACTCTTAATTGAAATTGTTGTTACATGATATCCTTTTGTTGCCGAGTTATGCTCATGCATTTAGACGTAGTTGCTAATTAGTGCCATCTCTTTCATTATTAGCCTATTTCATACACTAGGATCTGAAGTTTTCCATTTTGTGGGAATACCTTCATTATCGAGTTTATGCAGAGCGATAAGGGTGACTATTATGTAGAGTGATACGGGTGGCTATCGGAGTGATACGGGTGGCTAATGATATTGTCAGGACGGAGTGATACAGGTGGC
This sequence comes from Nicotiana tomentosiformis, assembly GCF_000390325.3. Taxonomy (NCBI): domain Eukaryota; kingdom Viridiplantae; phylum Streptophyta; class Magnoliopsida; order Solanales; family Solanaceae; genus Nicotiana; species Nicotiana tomentosiformis. Next base: position 40,414,695 of record NC_090814.1, on the reverse strand, counting down.
TATCAATGTTAGGGATGACTGGTGATGGCCTGGGGGGTATTATGTTGACGATATTCGTATGTTAGTGTGATTCTACTCGTGTATGTTATACACCTTACGTGACTTGCTGTGTTGCTTTCAATGAGCTACTCGATATCTTTGATATTACTTGTTGACTTGGGCTGTAATAGTACACTCGCACAAGCATACACTGTAGCATGCCACTTATACAAGTTTAGGAGTACGAAACGTAATATTTATTGATCATGCCCATGTATTCTCGTATTATCTGCATTTATGTGATATTGAGCCTGTGACCATGCCGGGCGAATTGTGATATATAGCCCATGACCATGCCGGGCGAATTGTGATAGTGAGCATGTGACCGCATCGGAGGGATTATGATTGTGAGCCTGTGATCATGCCGGGCGGATTGAGATGTTTGCACATGAGTTGTTCGTGCGATTGTGATAATAAATGTGGGCACCAGGTGTCGCAAGCATATGATTTGTGGGTTGAGACTCGTGACTTATGATTATGAGATGAGGTATCTGGGAGAAAGTTTCATTGTGAAACTTGTTTTAGAACAACTTGATTAATTTGTTGTTATTGGTTTTCCTTTTTTTGGTTTTAATGGTACTTTCAAGGTGTTCTTATTACTTTACTGTTATATCACATGTTGATCCTTGTTGCCATTTACTGATTCCTGCTTTTATTATTAGCTTTATACTTATATACAGTACAGGTTAATTTGACTAGTATCCTTTTATTTGTCATGTTTACTTTCACATAATTTATTTGGAGTTGTTGTTACATGTCTCATCATTTACTTGTCAAGTTTACTTTTATATGCTTTATTTGAAGTTGTTACCTCTTTTATCATTATGTGACTTCCTTTATTGTTGAGTTACTCCTAATTGAAATTTTCTTTACGTGATATCCTTTTGTTGCCGAGTTATTCTCATGCATTTAGACGTAGTTGCTAGTTCGTGTCATCTCTTTCATTGTTAACCTATTTCATAAACTAGGATCTGAAGTTTGCCATTTCGTGGGAATACCTTCATTGTGGCCTATGGGCACTTGTGGTACGAGTTGATATGTCGTGTTGTTGTTATGATAGCACATGTAAATTGTTATGTGGATTGGTTGTTGTTATACAGAGCATAAGAGTGGTATTTCACTGTTTTTGTTATGCGGGTCATAAGAGTGGCATCCTACTATTGTCGATTATGTGGAGTGATACGTTGCTATTATGTTATTGTCCAGGTGAAGCGATAAGGGTGGCTATTATGCGGAGTGATACGGGTGGCTATCGGAGTGATATGGGTGGCTAATGATATTGTCAAGGCAAAGTGATACGGGTGGCTAATGATATTGTCAGGACAGAGTGATGCGAGTGGCTATCGGATAGATAAGGGTGGCAATGTCAGGGATGATGTGTGATGGCCTGGGGGTATTATGTTGATGATATTCGTATGTTAGTGTGATTCTACTCGTGTATGTTATACATCTTACGTGACTTGCTTTGTTGCTTTCAATGAGCTACTCGATGTCTTTGATATTATTTGTTGACTTGGGTTGTAATAGTACACTCACACAAGCATACACCATAGCATGTCACTTATACTAGTTTAGGAGTACGAAACGTAAAATTTATTGATCATGCCCATGTATTCTTGTATTATTTGCATTTATGTGATATTGAGCATGTGACCATGCCATGCGGATTGTGATACTGAGCCTGTGACCACATCGGGCAGATTGTGATTGTGAGCCTATGATCATACCGGGCAGATTGAGATGTTGGCACGTGAGTTATCCATGCGATTGTGATTAGAAATGTGGGCACCAGGTGCCATGAGTATATGATTTGTGAGTTGAGACTCGTGACTTATGATTATGAGATGAGGTATTTGGGAGAAATTTTTGTTGTGAAATTTGTGTTGGAACGGCTTGATTAATTGGTTGTTATTTGATTTCCTTTATTTGGTTTCAATGGTACTTTCACGGTGTTCTTATTACTTTACACATGTTGATCCTTGTTGCCATTTACTCATTCCTACTTTCATTATTAGCTTTATACTTATATACTGCACATGTTAATTTGATTAGTAGGTGTCTTGACTTGTACCTCGTCACTACTCCACCGAGGTTAGTCTTGATACTTACTGGGTAATGTCTGTTGTGTACTCATACTACACTTTTGTATATTTTTGTGCAGGTCCAGGTATTGGAGATATCTGACTCAGGCAGAGTTAGCTTATTGATCGCGAGGATTTAAGGTAGAGCTGCTTGGTCGTCGCAATCCCTTGGAGTCCTTTCCTTTCATTGTACTGTCAGCTTGTTATTTGAACATTATTATATTTTGATCTTTGAGATCTTTCCATGTATTCAGCGAGGGTCCGTGACTCTGTATTACCTAGTCTTGGGAGGTTATGATGTTTATGGCCGCGTAGGCTTATTTCTCTTGTTTTGGTATTCATATTAAACTCTATTTTAAAATTATCATTATTAAATTGGCTCAATTGTTGTAAGTAATCAGCTTACCTAGTCTTAGATAATAGGTGCCATCACGACGCATATAGTGAAGATTAGCTTAAATCACTTCTATGGTGTTGTATTGCCATTGAGGGTTGTTGTAAGCTAAATATAACTTGGATTTTGAATTGAAGCTACTGTAAGAGGTATTTATATTTTGTTCTTGCATGTGATTAAGGTTATCTATATGTTTAGTAAGCTAAATGGATGGACTAGACATGAACTAGTGAATAAAGTTGCTATTTCAGGATAATTGGAGTTGTGTATTATTTTCTTTATTATAAATATATGGTATAAGGCTGTAATCATTGATGAATGATTTCATTATCATGTTAATGATAATGTTAAGTTAAAGTAAGAAGTCTATAAGGGGTGATATGGGGTATATGGATTCCAATCGGTGCTTGCCGCTCGTCGTGTAGTAGTTGTGAATTGTTGTTGTTATATGGTGTCTTGTTATTGATATTTATATGTTGATGGATTTCTCTGGTTGTTTTTGTTGGTATATGGTATTGGAGGAAGCCCTTGTTACAGGGGAGATGCTTCAGTATCAGCAGGTAAGCATATCTTCAGATCTTGACTCCCAGTTACTTTCAGTTATTATATTATTAGCTCAGTTTTTGCTTTCAGTTATTTTGTTGCCTTACATAATCGGTACACTATTTTGTACTGACGTCCCTTTTATTGGGGATGATGCATTTCATGCCTACGGGTCCTGATAAACAACTGGATAGACCTTTCCAGTGGATTGATTCAAACATCAGCTTGGTTGGTAAGCTCCAATTCCTCAGAGTTACCAACCTACCCATCAAACATCAAACCTTGGAGTCCATTTTATATATACAGGTTTGATGGGTAGGTTGAGGCCCTGTCCGGACCATGATACAATTTTGTTATCTCTAGAGGTTTGTAGACGAGTCTTGTATATTTTGTATGTTAGTGTTGTGGCCTTGCTAGCCTTGTGTGCATGTTCACTTTTATATTGCTGGTTGTAGACGTTCATGGCGGCCTCGTCGTCCTGCACAGTTATGTTATATGAGCTTTTGGCTATATGTATCCCTCAGATGAGAGAGATGTTATTTTTCATATGATTTAGAATATGGCCTCATCGGCCTAAGTTGAGGGTTACCCCTCCAGAGTTCATAGTTATAGAGTGGTACGCTCAAGTCGAGTATGGCATCGGGTGCCGGCCACACCTCTTCAGGTTTGGGGCGTGACATCCTTAACCTTTATTCTCCCATAATATTTCGGGGTAGATTTCTTATCCTTAGAAACCGTGGCTAACAGGTTCTTGTGAATATGGAGAATGACCATTATAGAGCATGGTATGACTGACATCGTACCAACCCGAGAACTGCTTCTGTTAGGATATCGCTCATTACTAGAAGAATGTAATGCCAAACGTGAGTAATGTTTTCTTATTCTGGTACTATTTCAACTGTTAATAGCTGATCAATCTTCTTTATTTTTGAATGCAACTGCTTTGGCAAAGTTCGAAGAAATCCTTGACATCAAAGAGTGGGCCGAGAAGATGTTATTATCATCATCGATTGATAAGAGATCCTGGAAGTATTTCTCTGATATCTCCGGATGGAAGTACAAGAATTATGGTAATTTTACGAATTAAAAAAAGAGTTATTCGATATTCTGTAAGCTATACAACAACATACCCAGTATAATCCCACAAATGGGGTCTAGGGAGGGTAATGTATACGCAGACCTTACCCCTACCTGGAGAGGTAGAGAGGCTATTTCTGATAGACCCTCGGCTCAAGATAAGATGTTAAGGAAGAAGAAGAAGAAGAAGAAGAAGAAGAAGAAGAAGGAGGAGGAGGAGGAAGAGGAGGAGGAGAAGGAGGAGGGGGGAGAAAGAAAGATAAGGGAGACAAAAGACGATAAGGAAAAAGAGGAGAAAATGTAGCATCAGATAATAATAATCAGAGCAACAATTTCCAGTAAAAGGGAGAAATAGTAGCGTCAAATAGTAACAATCATGGAGCAACAATTTCCAGTAGAAATTTTCAAAACCTGTGGGCGTGGTTGCTAAGTAGCAGATATAATAACAAACTGAA